>NC_067155.1:31962181-32262181 GCF_903995435.1 Acomys russatus
TTTGTTTTTGGTTTAAAACTGCCTTTTTTCTTGACACTTTTGCTGACGGGGAGGGGGAGCGGTTGGAAGGGAAGGGACTGGCATGCACAAAAATGATTTTCTATCTAAGAATGCAAACAATGCAGTCTGACCCAGCTTTTGGAAAACCATTTCCCAATGATTGCATTTGTCTGTTTCTAGAATACATAGTTTAGGGATGAGTTACTCCACAAAATGTCTGAGTTGTCTGCTGCCTGGGGAAGTGGAGATCAGAGAGCAGTTTTCATGAAGGTCTGTAGAGTAGGGGGGAAAAAGATCACATAGCATAAAGTTTACCAGTTGACCATTTAGATGGGGACCATGACTCTAGATTGTAACCCCAGTGCTCAGGAAATAAAGACTGGAAGGGTCACAAGTTCAAGGCCATCCCTGAGTGTACAGTGAGTTCAAGGCCATCCCTGAGTGCATAGTGAGTTCAAGGCTGTTTGCTGGACAAACATGAGGACCTGAGCTTGTAGCCCAGCATCCATGTAGAAAGCTGGGCGTGGTGTGTACACTCGGAATCCTGTTGTTTTTAAGGCAGAGACAGGGGCTGGATTTCCATCCAGTCTATCTGAACTGGTGAGCTCCAGATTGAGTGAGAGACAACCCCCCCCCCAGCCCCCACCCCACCCCTGTCTCAAAATACTAAGGTGGATGCCCTCTTCTGGCATGTAGGTGTACATGCAGATAGTGCTCACATTAACAAGAAAAATGAGGAGGAGGAGGAAAAGGAGAAGTAAGGGAGGAAGAGAGGGGTGGGGAGAAGGAGGAGGAGGAGGAGAAAAATAAAAATATGCCTCCATAAGACACCTGAACACGAACATTTGCACACTTGTAGGCACACATACTGCACATACACACAAAGCCAGTTACAAAAGGACAGATCTCATTGGATTCCACTTTTGCTTTTTGCTTGTGAGCCTAGCCTGGAATGGCTGAGCCATCTCTCCAGCCCTTGATTCCACTTTTGTGAGGTCCTGAGAGTGAGAAAACGCATAGGAACAGAAAGTAGAGAGTGGTGGGTCCCAGGGGCTGGGTGGAGGAGTATATGATGGGAGTTAGTGTTAAACGGGGACAGAGGGTTTCAGTTTAGGCAGAAGGAAAGGGATAGAAGTGATGGGTTCACAGCACACATGGTCTCAATGGCAACCAAGTCTGCTTAAAAATTCTTAATGTGGAACTGGTAAAAATGGCTCAGCGTGTAAAGGTGCTTTCTGTCTAACACAAGGATCTGAGTTCAATTCTGGGGACCCACTTAGTGAGAGGGAAGCAACTCCCACAAGTTGTTTTCTAACTGTCACACGTGCTTTGGAATGTGTACATGTGTAGTCTCTCTGTGTGTCTCTGTCTTTCTCTGTGTCTGTCTGTCTCTCTCATACACACACTTACACACACACACACATACACACACTGCAAATACAATATTTTTAATTGTCAGAATGAAGCTAAACACAGTAATGGGGTGCACAGCTGTAGTCCTAGCACTTGAGAGGCAGAGGCAAAGCATAGTAGGAATTTAGGCTAGCCTAGGCTACATGACAATCTCTCTAAAGAAGAAAAGTTAAGAGGATGAGACATGGTGTTGTACAACTGGAAGTCCCAGACTAAGGAGGGTTGAAAGTTAGAGGCCAGTCTGGGCTATATAGCTAGACCCTGACTCAAAAGAAAAAAGAAAACTTTTGTTAGCCTGTATTTATTTACATCCACAACTGTGTTTAGTGCCCACCTTAAGCCGTCACTAATGCTGGGATTCCAGGTACTTGTGCCATGCCCAGCCCTTTATGTCTCTGGAAATAGTTCAGTCTTACAGGGCCTACCTTTCCAGAATGAGAAACCTGAGTTTCAGGCGCCAGCACCCACAGAAGAGCTAAGCATGACGTCATACACTTGTCACCCCAGAGCTGACAAGTGAAGACAGGAGAGAATCTGGGGCTTGGCTGCCAGGAAACCTACCTTCATGAGTGAGCCCCAAGGCAGTGAAAGATCAAGTCTCAAAGAAGGTAAAGGCTGGAGAGGTGGTCAATAGTTATGGGGACACAGTGCTTTTCCAGGAGACCTGAGTTCAGTTCACAGTACCCTCAATAGGGGAGTCACAGCTGCCTATAACTCCTGCTTCGCATCGCCCCTCCATGACCCCCCCCCAAGCCCATCCTAAGAAGTATTGCATGATTTGTGTCTCTGAGGGGCCACAAGGTCACTTGAGATAAGTTCAAGAATTCGCCGGAACAAATTCTGGTCCACCTGGGATATTAGAGTCAAAGGTGTTGTGACAGCATGCTGGTGACTTGGGGCCATAACAGCATCTGTTCTTCCTTGAAGGACACAGATAATGACAGATTTTTCCAGTCCAGGGCCATGAGTGTGAAAACATGAAGCACCTAAAAAAAAAAAAAAAATAGAGATGTCTCAGAGCACCTCAATAGCCAAGTAATACAGAGTTAACGTCTTTGAGAAGCACCACCCCTAACTTTTACTTTGTCACCTATAAAGTCTTAATAAAACGTTCAGCTTTTCCACTTCTTATGTGTGCTTTCATGTCACTTTTCTTGTTATGACAAAAGTGACCTAAGGAAAGATTTGTTCTGCCTCTCACAGTTTGAGGGTACAGTCCGGCCAGCTGGTCATATTGAACCCATAATCAGGAAGCAAAGAGAGAAATGCTGGTATTTGACTGTCTCCTTTTTCTTTGGACTAGGATCCCCACCCATGTGATAGTGCTACCCTGGGATCAGAATTAATCTTCCAACCTCAGTAAGCCTGACCTGAAAACCCTTTCCTGAGGGCCGGGGAGACTGTTCAGTGGTTAGAGTGTTTATGTGCAACCCTGAGGACTGGAGTTTGGGTCCCAGGACACTCATGGGAATGCCACATGGGGATGACAGCCTGTCAGTAATCCCAGATGAAGATGGGCTGGGATCTCCAGAGCAAGCTAGCTAGCTGGACATAGAAGCCATCTCTGGATTTGGTTAAAAGACCTTGCTTCAATGAACAGGGTGGGAGAGAGATGGGGGCCTCCGTGTGTTTGTGCACACCCCACACGCAAAATGCAAAGCAAAATAATGTCTCACAGACACGCCAAGGAATTTTTCTCCGAGGTGATGCTAGAACTCATCAAGGCAGCAATATTAACCACCAGGGATTTGGATGGTTGAAGAAGTCTTTTTAAAATGTCATTTGCATATTCATTATATACATTGGGGTGTTTTTAAATTGCATTCACTTATCCATGTGTGCATGTGCATGCCACACTGTGTATAAGTGGAGGTCAGAGGACAACTTTTGAGATTGGGTTTCTCCTAATGATGCAGGATCCAGAGATCAAGCTACCATGGGCAGGTTTGGAGGCAAGTGTCTTTACCACTGCGCCATGGCGCTGGTACCAGGATGTTTTCATACACTGTATTGTATGTTGAGCACACTTCCCTCTCTACTCTGTACCCTTGCTTCTCACTGCTCTTCCCACTTAGTCCCCTTTGCTCCTTTAAGCAGCATCGCATCTACTCTCCTGGCATGTAACATATATGATTTTATGCACCTCTGCATAGCCAGAAAGCATTGTTGTAAACAAACACAATCTTTTGTCTTTCTGCCTTCATCGTCTTAATGGGATCCCCAGTTATATCCATTTTTCCCGAGGATAACAGGACTTCATTCTACTTTGTGGCTAAAAACCTTCCATTGTGTGTAGAAACCACAATCTCCTTTATAGGTCCGCTGCCTTTGGAGACCCAGCCTGGTTCCATAACTTAGCTCTTGTGAAGGGAGGGCTGCAGCCAATATAGGTGTCGCTGTGTTGTGTTGATTTAGAGCCCCTAGCATAAATACCTGAGAGTGGTATAGCTGGGTTGTAGGATGCGTCGACTTTTATTTATTTTTTTTTTTAGACATCTCTATGCTGCCTTCCATAATGAAGAACTGACTTGTGTCTCCACAGGCAGTGGATAAGATCTCCCCTTAGTCCACATCATCACCAGCACTTGTTATTAGTTGTTTTCTTATTAAAAGGTTGTATTTGTGTTTCTGGGCATGTATCTGACTGAGTATATATGCCATGAGAGTGCAGTTGCCCACAGATGCGAGAAAGGGAATGGAATCACCTGGAGCTGGAATTACCAGGTGGTTTTGCTAAGTGTGGGTGCTGGGAACTGAACTCAGATCCTCTGCAAGAGCAGTGCATGCTTTTAACCATCAAACATGTCTGAAACCCTCGGTCCTCTTGTGAATTCTTGAGAATTTTTGTATTTGTTCTCATCAGGGAGACTGGTCTATAATTTTCTCTTTTGTTGTCGGAGTATCTGTCTGGTCTTTTTCAAGGAGGTCCAAAGCAGAAAACGAAGCCTTTAAGTCAGACATCCTGTCATTGTTGCTCAGAACCAGGGTAGCAATTGTGTGGCTGGCCAGTGTGTTTGGGGGCTGAGCGGGCATGCGGGGGGCGGGTGTCTGCACAAGCTCCAGGCTGCTGCACACCACACTGCCAGCCCCACTCAGCAAGGACATGGATCCATCACCCCACCTCACACCCATCCACCTGGGCCTTCTATCACACCTGTCTCCACCTTTCCCATCTCTATTTCTGCCTCTCTTCACTGCTCGCCCACCACTCCTTTCTTCCATCCTTCCCACCTCTCCATATTGAAAACTGTCACAGAGGGTTGTTGTTTTTGCCCAAACAGCTTTACATGCAAATATTCACTGCAACAAGTCGTTGGTCTGGTTCAAGGTTCTTAACCACAATAGATACTGGACCATTGCCAAGACTCCTTTTGGATACCCTGCTGTTGCCCAGAGTCAGGAGGATGCTGCCACTAAGCAGGGCATCTGGGAGCAGGTTCCGTGTGAGCCACTGGCTGCTACACGCCTCCCCACCCTTGAAATCTGCAGCCCCAAGGCTCAGCCCGCAGCCCTTACTAGACCTTTGGGCTTGTAGCCTGGGAGCTCCAGAGCACTGTGTACCACCCTGTCCTCGGTGCCCGACACTGGGCATGACTATTGTCCTGGTCATTCTGTCCTTTCGCCCTGAGCTTGCATCTGGCCTTTATGCTAAAGTTCATTTCCCAGAGGTGGCAGAGATGGAAGCTGGTTTTTCTTATTTGTTTGTTTGTTTGTTTGCTTTTTCGAGACAGGGTTTCTCTGTGTAGCCTTGGCCGTCCTGGACTCACTTTGTAGACCAGGCTGGCCTCGAACCCACGGCGATCCACCTGCCTCTGCCTCCCGAGTGCTGGGATTAAAAGTGTGGGCCACCATGCCCGGCCCAGAAGCTATTTTTAATCCGAGTGGATTTTGAGTGTGGGTGTGGATTTCTGCAAGTCAGAGACAACACTCGGGAGTTGCTTCTCTTCCTCCAGCTTGCTGAGCCAGGGGGCCTCTTGTTGTCTTTGCTGCGTTGCAAACTCCAGATTGGCTCGGCCCTTCAACTTGAGCACAGCTGTTTTTACCTCCCATATCATCACAGGCCAGCTAGGATCGTTGTGCCCACTACCACACCAGCCTTTTAGATATGGTTTCTGGGAAGTAAAAACGTTGTCCAATATACATGGCAAATGTTTTACCAGCTGAAGAATCTAACCGGCTGGGTGTTTTGTTTTGTTTGTTTGTTTGGTTGGTTTTGCTGTTGTTTCCAGTTGTTAGTCTGTTTCTTTTGACTGGGGAATTGAGATCATTGATCTACAGTTGTTATGAAAAGTGTGTGTTATTTCCTGTCATTACGTTGAGTCTTTGTATTTGGCGTTTTCTTTTCCTTTTCTGAAGTAGGGACTCATGTATTCCCAGCTAGCCTCAAGATCCCTACGTAGGCAACACTGGCCTCGAACTGATCCTCTTCCCAGTGCTAAGATTATAGGAGTGCACCACCGTATCCAGTTCTAGCTCAACTGTTTGTTACAATAATAAACGCTTAAGATTTCAGTTTTTAAAATGTATTTATTTTGTGTCTGTGACTGTTTGCCTGCACATGTGTAAACGTGCCATGTGCGTGCAGAGGCCAGAGAGGATATCGTATAGCTCGGAACTGGAGTTACAGGTGGTTGTGGGTCCCCATGTGGTTGATGGACTGAACCCAGGTCCTCTGCGAGAGCAGCCAGTGCTCTTAACCACGCAGCCATCTCTCTAGCATCTGTCTCAGGAGCTCAGGGCTTGTAGACACATGCTGGTGTGAGATCCGGTTCTCTGAACTCAAAGTCTTCACGCTTCTATAGCAAGCGACACTTTGATAGCAAGTGGTTATGTGTGTGTGTGTGTGTGTGTGTGTGTGTGTGTGTGTGTTACCTACACATGAGTGTCCAGGTGTGTCCAACCCTATGTCTCTGTATGAGAAGCTCAGAGCAGGACAAGCATGCTGCCTTGAGACAGGAGTTCTCAGCTAGGCAGGCTGGCCAGCCAGTGCACTCCTGAGACTGCCTGCTTTTACCCCACAATGCCGGGGTTATAGGCATGAACGGCACAATGGCCTTTTCATGTGGGTGTTGGGTATTTGAACTTACATCTCCACGCTTGCACAGCAAGCACTCTTACCCACTTTAGCCATCTCCCCAGCCCCTTCTCTGAAGTATTTTTTTTTTCCTTTTTTGAGACAGGGTTTCTCTGTGTAGCCTTGGCTGTCCTGAACTCGCTTTGTAGACCAGGCTGGCCTCGAACTCACATCAATCTGCCTGCCTCTGCCTCCCGAGTGCTGGGATTAAAGGCGTGCGCCACCACGCCCGGTCTTTGCAGCATTTTAAAATGAGTGGTAGTGCTTGTGTAGAGTGCTAACATCTATATATCCAAGCACCAGCCTCGGAGCCTAGAATCACGTTCTTCAATACTTTAAAAATGTACACTCATGCCGGGTACGACACACACACACACACACACACACACACACACACACACACACACACACACACACGGGGGTATGGAGGGTGGGAGTGGGTGTCTGTGGGAGGGCAAGACAGTTCTATAGGTAAAGGCATTTCCCATCAGCCTGAGGGCCTGAGTTCCATCCTCAGGACCCACATGAAAGCTGATTGCCCAAAGTTGTCCTCTGACCTCCACACAACAGATACACACACACACACACACACACACACACACACACACACACACACACACGTACACATACACACTGTCTTAGTTAGGCTTGCTATTGCTGTGATTGAACAGCTTGACCAAAGCAACTTGGGGAGGAAAGTGTTTCCTTCTTATTGCATCACTGAAGGAAGGCAGGACAGGAACTCAAACAGGGCAGGAACCTGGAGGCAGGAGCTGATGCAGAGGCCATGGAGGAGGGCATGCTTACTGGCTTGCTCCTCATGGCTTGCTCAGCCTGTTTGCCTTTTAGTACACAGGACCACCAGTCCAGGAGTGAACCACCCACTCTGGAATGGGCCCTCTCCTACCCATCACTAAGAAAATGCCCTTTATGGGGAAGAGGCTGGAGAGATAGCTCAGTGGTTAAGAGCACTATCTGTTCTTTTCCCAGTACCCACATGGCAGCTCACAACTGTCTGTGATTCCAGT
This sequence comes from Acomys russatus, assembly GCF_903995435.1. Classification (NCBI taxonomy): domain Eukaryota; kingdom Metazoa; phylum Chordata; class Mammalia; order Rodentia; family Muridae; genus Acomys; species Acomys russatus. Next base: position 31,969,697 of record NC_067155.1, read on the forward strand.
TCCAAGGGATCTGACACCAATGCACATAAAATAAAGTTAAAAAAAGAAAAGAAAAGAAAATGCCCTTTAGCCTCATGTTATAGAGGCATTTTCTCAATTGAGGGTCCCTCTTTTCCTATGACTGTAGCTTGTGTCAAGTTACACACACACACACACACACACACACACACACACACACACACATTTTCTCCTCTGGAATTTCTAGTGTAAGCGTTCCAGAAGTTGCTAATTTTCCTATTTGCCGTTACTGTGTTTTCTACACTGGGTGGTTTCTTCCACTTTCCCTTATCATTCCCCTGCAGAAGGCTTTTCTTTTCTGCAGCCACTTAATTTGAGGAATTTGTTTATATGGATTTCCCTTTAAAAGATTCCTCTTTTCACTAACCCAAGATCCTATCTCCACAGCTGTGGAACCAGCTTCCTCCTTTAAAGGGGGGAGGCTTGTAGCTATTTTTAACTTGATGTGCTCAAGTCCAAGGGTTCCATGAAAGATCTGTTGGCCTTGCCTTCTCTGATCCAACTCGAAAGGTCCTCAGGGCATCGGGGTGTGGCTCAGCAGTAGAGCACTTGCTTAGAGTTCCCCAAGTCAGGGACCGTGGCTGTGACTGGGAGTTATAGCACTTCCCTAGCAGAGCACAGCCCCAATTTCCATCCAAAGCACTGTTTAAGAAGACTAAATAATAATAATAATAAAAAGCCATCATGCCGATTGGAGATATGGGAAGAACCGCCACTGGGTGACTGCAGGGTTCTGGGCCATTCACGCAGATGCTCGCAACTCTGCAAACTAAAAATGTTGGCCTGGTGGATTGTTGGGGGGAGGGGGCGGGGCAGAGTGCACTTGGCAAGCACTGGGAGATGAATCCTTTAGATCCGGCAAATGTAGATTTCTCTCTTCCTGTGCTCCCATTCTCCGGGCCCAGCACAGTCTCCTGGTCAAGATGTTCATGTTCAGGAAGATTTTTTTTTTTTTTCTATTCAGTGTCTGAGCTGTAGAGATTACCAAGTCCAGTCATCACAGCACATACTGCCAGGGCCCCACGGGCTACATACTCAATACGATGGCTTTTCAAGCTTGGTGTGGTGGTACCTCATGACTTGGAAGCAAAGAGAGGAAGATTAAGAATTCCCGGCCAGACTGGGCTGTACAGTGAAACCCTGTCTCAAGATAGAATAAAACAAAGCCAGGCGGTGGTGGCGCGGACCTTTAATTCTAGCGTTTGGGAGGCAGAGGCAGGTGGAACTCTGTGAGTTCAAGGCCAGCCTGGTCTACAGAGTGAATTCCAGGACAGCCAGGGTTACACAGAGAAACCCTGTCTTGAAAACAACAACAAGAGATATCATAAGACACACACACACACACACACACACACACACACACACACACACATATATATATATATATATATATATATGACCCAACTGCTCAAGGGGCTGAGGTTATTTGCCAGTGGGATGGCTGAGTGGGTAAAGGCATGGTGGCTAAGCCTGACAAACTGATTTGGTCCCCAAGCCCCACATGGTAGAAGGAGAGACTCTACTCCCATAAGTTGTTGTCAGACCTTAACATGCACACACTGTGATATGAGTGTGCACACACAACCCATCAATGCCATGCAATTTAACAGGCTGAGGCTGGAGGATTGCTTGAGCCCAGGAATTTGAGGCTAGCCTGAGCAACATGACAAGCCTCAGTCTCAAAAAAATTAAATTATGTATAGCATATGAATATGAGGAATGCATAAGTAATTATAATATTTATATGTCATATATAACAGAAATGTTTTAGTGGAAGGAAATGAGCTTAATAGTCCAAAACTACTATATTTACATTTTCATTGTCCTTATACCCTGGGTCCACATGCATGTATATTTTTACAGGTGATGTTAGGCCAAAGACCAGAAAGTGACACTCATATACTTTTAATCAGACTAGGGTCAGATTATTTTCAATTTTTTAAAAACATCACCTCCCAGGCTGGGTGGTGGTGGTGGGACGGCACATACCTTTGATGCCAACATACAGGAGACAGAGGCAGGAAGATCTCTATGAGTTCAAGGCCTGCCTGGTTACATAGTGAGTTCCAGAACAGCTTGTCTCAAAAAACAAAGAAAGAAACAAACAAAAAATCGCCTCCCCTCACTCCTATCAATAGACTGAAGTTGAGAGAAGGCAGGTGGCTTTTCCAAAAATACATTGACGATACTTGGGAGGCAAAGGCAGTCTGATCTCTGAGTTTGCGGCCAGCCTGGTCCACAAAACAAGTTTCAAGGTGGCCAGGGCTGGGGCTGGAGAGATGGCTCTGAGGTAGAGAGCACTGTCTGCTCTTCCAAAGGTCCTGAGTTCAATTTCCAGCAACTACATGGTGGCTCACAACCATCTATAATGAAATCTGGTGCCCTCTTCTGGTGTGAAGATATACATGCAGGCAGAACACTATATATATATATATATATATATATATATATATATATATATATATATATATATATATATATATAATCTTAAAAAAAAAAAAAAAGATGGCCAGGGCTACACAGAAAAACTCTGTCTTGAAACATGTCCTCCAAACAAAACAAAACAAACAACAACAAAGAAACAAACAAAGCTAACCATTGAGATGTAACAAGAATAAATTAATAAAAAATTTTTTAAAAAAGAAAAAGAAAAACCAAAAGAAAAAAAAAAAAAAAGAAAGAAAGAAACAAAGCATCACTAGCCAGGCACACCTTTAATCCCAGCACTTTGGGAAGCAGACATAACAAGGTCTCTGTGGCAGCTAGGGCTAGCTAGTGAGACCCTGTCTCAAAAATAACAAAACCCATCTGTAAAAACCTGGCATAGTTGTGCACACCTTTAATCCCAGCACTCAAAGTAGGGAGGCAAGAGGATCAGGAGCCCAGGTTTAGGCTGAGGGTGTGGCTCAGTTGTTAGAGTACCTTGCTTAGCACGCGCGCGCGAAGCCCTGCACCCTACGCCCCGGGAGTTGTGGTGCCATACAATCCCAGCATTCCCTACGCCCCGGGAGTTGTGGTGCCATACAAACCCAGCATCCGAGCAGGAGAGACAGGACGACCAGACATTCCAAACCATCTTTGGCTATATAATCTGAGGCCAGCCTGGGCTATGTGAGAGCCTACCTGAAGAAAAACAAAACAAATCAAAACAAATGTTAGAGACCTTGCTGAGATTGTTCCCTCTGGGGGCTGGAGAGATGGTTCCGTGGTTAAAAGCACCGGCTGCTGTTCCTGAGGACCTGGGTTCAATTTCCAGCCCCGACATAGCAGCTCACGCCTGTCTGTAACTTCAGGTCCAGAAAAGCACACAAACACACACACACTTTTTTAAAAAGCCAGGCAATGGTGGCACACATGTCTTTAGTACTCAGGGAGGCAGAGACAGGTGGATCTCTATGAGTTCAAGACCAGCCTGGTCTACAATAGTGAATTTCAGGGACAGCCAGGGCTACACAGAGAAACTCTGTCTAGAAAAACAACAACAAAAAATTGTTCCCTCTGCACGGGGTTTGCCTCTCTTTTCTTCTCTCATTCAGTCATTCTGTGCTTGGATTACAAGACAAAGAAGCATTTGTGGTTGAGAGTTACAGATGCAAACTGGTTTAGCAGGGTCGGGTGCTGTTCGCCTTTCCTACGTGGTCTGGGTGCATGCGTTAGTCACCCTCTGGCTGAGCGCCCATGCACTTGGACTCAGCCCGCTGGGGTGACTGGTAGGCTAACAAAGGCAGGAAGGAAGAGGAGACTGGCAGTGGGTTGGCTTACGGTGTGAAAGCTGAACTGGGACAACTCTGACCTTGCCTGTGCCCCCAAATTTGTCATAGAACATAGAAGAAATATCACTCTCGTGGTTAGCCATGGGCGGCGATCACAGCAGGCACTGTAGGAAAAGCACCCTGACTTGAAGGTCTGAGTTTCCATTCTGGCTCTTTTCCCCAAGTAGCTTAAACCCAGGGAAATCTCAGCATTCCTATTCACTAATTGCCTCACTGTCTTTCCACTGAGGCTTCTGGCTTTCGTCTGTAGAATAAGAAGTACAAATGTTAAAAATGTTAAAGTCAAAGTATTTATTCTTTTTTTTTTTTTTTTTTTTTTTTTTGAGACAGAGTTTCTCTGTGTAGCCCTGGCTCTCCTGGACTCACTTTGTAGACCAGGCTGGCCTCGAACTCACAGCGATCCGCCTGCCTCTGCCTCCCGAGTGCTGGGATTAAAGGCGTGCGCCACCATACCCGGCTCCAAAGTATTTATTCTTAAGCTGAGCATGCCTGATCCAAGAACCTAGGGAGACTGAGGCAGGAGGCTAGCCCAGTTAAAAACCAGGCTGAACTACATTGTGAGAGCCATCTGAAACCAACTAAAAGAAACAAAACTTAAGAACAAAATAATCCGAGGCATCAGAATCTAAACAGCAAGGTTGGGGGGCATACTGCCATAATCCCAGCCCTCGGGAGGTGGAGGCAGGTGGGTCAGGACAAGTTCAACTATAGTCTTGGAGACAAAGTGAGTTTGAGGTACTGTCAGAAAATAAAAGAAGTATATCCTTAATCAGGGTTGTGTTACTATAACAAAATCCCCAAAGCTGGATAGCTTTATAGAGAAAAGGGGTTTAGTTAGAGCCTATAAGTCTGAAGATTCATGGGCCCACACCTGGTGAAAGCCTTCTTGCTGGTAAAATCCCAAAGTGACAGAAGGTGTCATTATGGCAAGAGACATATGCCTTAGTCCCAGCCTCCTTTGAGAGCCACCAGGATTCAAGGAAGGGTGCTCCACCCAGGTGATCTAATCTTACCTTAGTCACTTTCTTCAGAGTCCCACCTCTAACCACTTGGTTTAACTTTCCATTCTTTAAATGCTTTACGGTAGGTAGTAAATTTCATCCCAGGGACACTTGGCAGACACACCCAGACCACAGTCACTTACTACCTTTCCTGCATCTTGTAATGACTGGTTCTGGAGATGTAGTCCAATTGGCAGAGCGCTTGCCTCGTATGGATGAAGCCCCGGGGTTGGTCCCCAGTACCGCATATACTTGTGGGGGAGTGATGGTGCATGATTGTAATCCAAGCACCAATCCAAGGAGACGGAATTGTGAGGATCAGGAGTTCGAGGTGATCCTCAGCTGCACAGGGAGTTCCAGGCTGCCTAGGGTGGAGAGTCAGGCTCAAAAATCCCAAACCCGGGGACTGAAGAGAGGCATTAGTGGCTAGAGGGCTTACCAGGCATGAGAACCAAGTTTAGACACTTAGAAACCCACACAAATGCCAAGCTTGGAAGGACGAGACGGGAGACCCTAGTGAGACTAGCTATATCGACAAAGCTCTGGGTTTGACTGAGAGCCCCTGTCTCAGTAAATAAAGCAGAAAAGTTGTGGAGAATGATTCCAGGCATCAATGTTGGGCCTCCACATGAATGTACACACATGCATGTATGCGCATACACACACACACACACACACACACACGCACAGAGGCACCTACATGGATGCCTGTGTACATGCAAACATGCATACACATGCCACACGAAAAGTGGAAAACACACCCAATCAAACCATTTGGTACCAATCCAAATTCCAGCATCAGTAGTAGTCAACAGTATACTCGAGGCTTTAAGATAAGGCAGTGAAGGGCTGGGGAATGGAGGCCAGGAGTGAAGAGCTTGGCTAGCATGCGTCATGCCCTGGATTGGGCCCCCAAAACAAGCAAGAAAAATATAACTTTCGGGGAAGCACAAAACGAAGTCAGGGGTGTTGACGCACATCCGTAATCTCGGCTGCTGATGTGGCAACAGATGCATTCCTGGGGCTGGCTGACCAGCTTGCCGAATTGGCCACAGGAGACCCTGTCTCAATCAGCCAATACATTTCACGTTTTAAAAGCCTAACCAAACAAACAAACAAAAAAATTATCTCCAAAGTACGATATAGTGAGGTGTGCCTATAATCCCAGTTTAAGAAACTGAGGCAGAAAAATAAATAAATATATAAATAAATAAGTTAATAAATAAATTAAAAAAAAAGAAACTGAGGCAGGAGACTTGCTGACAATTTGAGACCAGCCTGAGTTATACAGTGAGTTCTTGCCCAGCCTGAGCTACAGAGGAACAGCGTGAGACCCTGTCTCCAAAAGTCAGAGCAGGAGGAGGAGAAAAAGGAAGAAAAGGAGGAGGAGGGGAAAGAAGAGAAGAAGGAAAGGAGAAGCAGCCGAAGAAGCGAGGGGTCCAGATGTGAGGCCAGTCCGAGACAGTAAGATTTTGATCTTCCTTCTAAACCGATGATGAACCTTGCCAGGTGTGGTAGCCCACGCCTGTAATCCCAGCCCTCGGGGAGGCAGAGGCAGGGAGATCTCTGTGAGTTCGAGGCCAGCATGGTCTACAAAGCGAGCCCAGGGCAGCCAAGGCTACACAGAGAAACCGGGGTGGGGGTGGGGGTCAGGGGGTAGGGGGAAAAGGATGGTGAACACGGAGAACCAAGAGACGAAGTTAATGCCGGGTGACTGGAGTGATGTTGCTGTCCCTGCTGTTGCTAGGGCTCAGCTGATAGATGACGAGTCTGAGACCCCAGGGAAGAGGAGCAGAGGTCGTAAACCAGCCTCAGTCTGAAAGGAAGGGACCGTGAGTGGTAAACTGGAGGTGGAGGGAGCGAGAAGTGGGTGCAGGAGGAAGGATGTCTTCATTACCCGGCGCCCCATCTTGCATAGTGAGGAGACAAGAGAGTCTTTTTTTTTTTTTTTTCCCCCTTTGTCCCTGAAACACGGTTTCTCTCTGTTAACAGCTCTGGCTGTCCTGGAACTTGCTCTGTAGCCGAGGCTGGCCTCGAACTCACAGAGATCCACTTGCCTCTGCCTCCCAAAGTGCTGGGATGAAAGGGGGTGCACCACAGGCCGCCCAGCTGACAAGAGAATCTTAAATTGATTGAGTCAAGACGTGAGAAAGGAGGAGCTGGAGAGACGGCCCAGGGGTCAGGCGCTTGCTGGCCAAACAAGAGAACCAGAGTTCGAACCCCTAGTACCCATGTAAAAGTGGGGCATAACGCTGAGAGGATGTAACCCCAGGAGAGCCCACACAGGCAGGCTCGTGACTGCACGTCATTGCTTTACTGGGGTCAGCAACTCCTCGGAAGTCCTTTAGGGGAAGTGCTGCAAATGGCCAGCCTTCACCCTTCCTTTGCTTCTCTTGTGATATGTTCTCCCCAACCTACCGGTGCTTGCTAAACAGTCTTAATTTTCAACCCCCCTTCCACCTTTGCATCCTGAGTTCTCGGTTACCCAGACATGGCTTTTTCCTATTTTCCCCTTCAACCTGGAGGCAAACCATTCTGGGAAAAGCTAGCAAGTACCCAAATTTCTCTTCTGCTAAATATGCAGAGAGCGGGGTCTGGAGAGATGGCCCAGTGGTTGAGAGTGCTCCGTGTTTTCCCAGAGGTCCAGAATTCCCTTCCCAGGGTCACAGCTACCTGTAACTCCAGCTCCGGGGCATCCAACATCCGTTTCTGGCGTCTGCGGGTACTGTACACATGTGACATACGTTCATTCAGACACACAAATAGAAAAAAAAAAAAATACGCATAGAACTTAAAACACAATGTGGAGACAGGGGAGACCCTGGAGTAATCTCCATTTTAGTGGTGCATGGTGGTCCACACTGACAACTTGATAGGTCTAGAATCACCTAAGGGGGCATCTAGGTTGGATTGACTGAGATTGGAAGATCGCTACACGTCGGTGGCAAGCATCCCATTGGCTGGGCTCTGGACTGAACGGAAGCAGCTGAGTTCCTGCCTCTGCTTCATGACTGTGGATGAGGCAGTGTGACCAGCGGCCTCATGCTCTGCCCGGCCACACCATGCCTTCTCCAGCATGGCAGACTGTATAAACCTGAGGGTGGCCTTGAGTTCCTGGTCCTTCTGCCCTCACTTTCCAAGTACTGAGATTCCAGATGCGAGTCTCCATGTCTGGCTTCCAGTTTCTCTGTGAGTGCAACTACACGTAGTACATGCACGTGTGAGATTACACGCATGTGGGTGCAGTGTCCTGTGCATCTGTGTGTGGAGCTCGGAGTTCGATGTCAGTGTCTTCAGCTATCACTCTCATGGTACCGCAGCAACACCTTTAATGCCAGCATTAGGGTTGGTCCCAGTCCCAAATGATCCAATCAAGAAAATCCCTCATCAGCCAGTCTGTGGGGGCACTCACCTTTAATCCCAACACTCGGAGGCAGAGGCAGGTAGAGATCCCTGCGAGTTCTAGGCTAGCCTGGTCTAGAGACTCTGAGTTCCAGGATACCCAGAGCTAAAACAGAGAAACCCTGCCTTACCCCCCCCCCCCCCCCCCAACCCCCAAATCCCTTACAGATGTACCCAGCTGCTTGGGTTTTACTTGATTCCAGATAGTCAAATTGACAACCCCAAATCAGCCATCACAAGTCCACTCCTTGTCAACTTGGCACATAACCACATCTCTTTTGTTTGTTTGTTTGTTTTTGTTTTTCCCCCAGACAAGGTTTCTCTGTGTAGCCTTGGCTGTCCTGGAACTCACTCTGTAGGGCTAGGCTGGATCTTCCTGCTTCTGTTTCCCAAGTGCTGGGCTAAAGAAGTGCACTACTACTGCCAGGCACAGTGTGTGTGTGTGTGCGTGTGTGTGTGTGTGTGCACGTGTGTGCATGTGCACATGTGGGGGCAGAGCTCAGACAAGTTAGAGTCCTCCATAGCTGGCGTTACAGGCAGCTGTGAGCTTCTCAATGTGGGTGGTAGGAACCTAATTCCAGTCCTCTGCGAGGGTAGTGTAACCACCAAGCCATCTCTCTAGTATGTAGAGGACAAACACAGGTCTGCATGAGCTATATAGATAGAATCTATCTCAAATTTTTATTTTGGCCAGGCATGGTGGTGCACGCCTTTAATCCCAGCATTTGGGAGGCAGAGGCAGGTGGATCGCTGTGAGTTCGAGGCCAGCCTGGTCTACAAAGCGAGTCCAGAACAGCTAAGGCTACACAGAAACCCTGTCTCAAAAAACCAAAATATAAAAAATAAAGAGAAAATAGTTCCAGCAGGTTGGCCTGTGGGCAATCAAGCCTGCAGCATATATATATACATACATATATATGTATATATATATATATATATATATATACATACATATATATGTATATATATATATATATATATATATATATATATATATTTTTTTTTTTTTTTTTTTTTTTTTTTTTTTTGGTTGATGTGGGAATGCCCAGCTCACTGTGAGCAATGCCGCTCCTGAGCTGGTCGTCCTGGTGGCTCTAGGAGAGTAGGCTGAACAACTCATGAGGAACAAGCCAGTAAGCATCACTCCTCCATGGCCTCTGCTTTACTGTGTTCCTGCCTCCAGGTTCCTGTTTTTGAGTTCCTGCCTTGATGTCCTCCCATGACTGACTGCAAGCTGTAAGGGGGAAATAAACCCTTTCCTTCCCAAGTTGCTTTTTGGTCACCATGTTTTATCACAGCCTCTGGTGTGTGTGTGTGTGTGTGTGTGGGCAACGTGTGGGAGTCAGTTCTCCCCTTCCACCATGGAAGGTTGAACTCAGATTGTTGGGTTTAGCAGCACATGACTTTACTTTTCCTTTTTGCTTTTTTAGATCAGAGTCTTGTTTTATAGCCCAGATTAGCCTCCAAGGTGTTAGAATCACAGGCATATGCCACATCACCCTGCTTCAAGAGACAGAGCTCAGGTAGCCCAGGCTAGCCTCAAACTCTCTATGTATCCCAGGATGACCTTGAAATTCTGGTTCTCCTGCTTCCACCTCCCGAGTGATGCAATGACAAGACCACAGCATGAAGGCTAAGATTTGCTTTGAAAGATTTGCTCACCTCTGCATCTACAGGCTGTCACTGTCACTTAGAAAGCTAACCGTTACAGGGTGGTTGGTGGCGCATGCTTTTAGTCTAGAGTGAATTCCAGGACAGCCAGGGCGACACAGAGAAATCCTGTTTAAAAAAAAAAGAAAAAAGAAAAAAGAAAAATGAAAGAGAGAGAGAGAGAGAGAGAGAGAGAGAGAGAGAGAGAGAGAGAGAGAGCGCACTGCAGTCTGCTCAGGTGTCAGTGTCTTTTTTTAAATGGGGTCTTGGTATGTAGCCTCAGCTGTCTCCATATGTAGACCAGGCTGGCCTTGAACCAGAGATCCACCTTCCTCTGCCTCCTGAGTGCTGATATTAAAGGTGTGTGTCCTCACTCTGCCTTTATTTTATTTTTTTCTTTAAAGTAGAAACTTTGAAACTCAAGCTGGTCTGGAACTCTGAGTGGTGTGTGTGTGTGTGTGTGTGTGTGTGTGTGTGTGTGTGTGTGTATGTGTGTGTGTGTTTGAGAAAGTCTCATCTATATAACCCAGGTTGGCCTTGAACTCAACTCATTATTTAGCCCAGGATTGCTGCAGTGGCTTAAATGAGATGTCCCTCAGGCACCTGACCCTTGGATCCCAGTTGGTAGTGTGTCTGGACGGTTTGAGAGGTGTGGCCTTGCTGAAGGAAGTACAGGGTTGAGGGTGGTGTGAGAATTTAAAGACTTGAGCCTCTCCCAGTTTGCTCTCTGCTTTGTGCATGTGGTTCAAGATGAGAGCTTTCACCTTGCTACCTTAGCCACCATGGCTGCCATTTACCTACCATGGTGGACTCGGATCGCTCTGGAATCGTAAGCCAAAATAAATTCTTTCCTCTATCAGTTGTCTCTGTCATGGCGTTTATCCACGTGCTAGAAAAGTAACCGATACAATGGTCTTGAATAATCCTCCTGCCTCAGCTTTCTGGATGCTTTGAATACAGGTGTGCAGTGCCAGTTTTGCTTTTTTTTTTTTTAAAGGCATGGTGGTGCACACCTTTAATCTCAGCACTTGGGAAGCAGAGGCAGGTGGATCTCTGTAAGTTCAAGGCCAGCCTGGTCTACAGAGTGAGTTCAGGACAGCCAAGATAACACAGAGAAACCCTGTCTCAAAAACCAAAAAGCAAAAACAAACAAAAGGGATATATATATACATATTGAATGCTTTATTTGCATGTAATACCTGCATACCAGAAGAGGGCACCAGATCTCATTATAGATGGTTCTGAACCACCATGTGGGTGCTGGGAATTGAACTCAGGACCTCTGGAAGAGCAGCCAGTGCTCTTAACCACCGAGCCATCTCTCTAGCCCCGGTTTTGCTTTTTAAGCAAAGTTCTGGGTGCAGAGAGTGAAGCCTTAGCTCCTAGCACATGAACCAACCGATTGTGAACAGGTGGGTTCACAGCACATGGACCGAAACCTAAAAGGCTGAGAGCTGTGGATGGGGCTCAGTCGGTAGAGTGCCACCATGGTAGGTACGTGGTGCTCGGGACAGGACTGGGGCTTCATACATGCGAGGCAAGCACTTTGCAGGTTCCCCCAACCAAGGAGGTATCCTAAAATTCCTTGCAAAATAGCACTTTACCCACACACAGGGGATTGCTGCAAACATTTGTCACCAGCCTATAGACTAACAAAGAGGAACAATGAAGCAACATTACTAATAGTTGCATATAAATGATACAATTGTATTTTCTAAAATGTAGTCCTTAAAAATAAAATATTGACATTTTGAAAAAAATTTTTAATTATGTTAATCTTTCTGTGCATATATATGTGTGGGTATGCCTGTGTGAAGGCATGTGTGTGGAGTGGAGGTCCGAGGACAACTTTAAGGAGTTGGTTCTTTCTTTTCACCACATAGGGCCTGGGGGTTCAACTTCGGCCATCTTAGTGAACGGGGGTGGGGTGGGGTGTGTGTGTGTGTGTGTGTGTGTGTGTGTGTGTGTGTGAAACACTTTGACCTGCTTAACCATCGCATTGACCCCAAAATGGAAACCTTAAAACCACATCAGAGACTAAGACCCACTCACTTAGTCCAGTGGTTCTCAACCTTCCCAGTGCTGCGCCCCTTTAATATAGTTCCTGGGGATGCAGTGACCCCAACTGCAACATAATTTTTGTTGCTACTTTGTAACTGTAATTTTGCTACTGTTATGTATCGAAGTGTAAATATCTGTGTTTTCTGATGGCTTTAGGCAACCCCTGGCTTAGGGAGAATCCTAGAAGGCTGATGGAGATTAGAGGGACCGAAAGAGGGCCAGAGTTAGTTTGCACACTAACTTGCTATGATGCACATCAGAAACTAGATTAGACAAATCTAGCCCTTAAAAGATCCTGTTCCCTAGGCAGAAAAATCAGCAGTAATTAGATTGCATCCTGCCCTCACACAAACTAGATGCTGTTAAACCCCAAATTAACTTAATTTGTTTATATTCATGCCTTTAGGTAAGGAGGCACAGGTCCCACTTTTTGGGGGGGAGGGGAACTGAGGGAGTCTTTATCACATTAGTCTACTTGTTTCTACTTTTGCACAATTGGGGTAAGATTAGAGCTTCGGCTCTTAGTAGGAACACGGGTGGGTTGGTGGGGCTAGGTGGTGCAATCCTGTCATCCTGGAGGCAGGAATCACAGTTTGAGGTCACCCTTGGCTACAGAGCAAAATCAAGGCTAGCCTGTGCTACTTGTAGCTGTCTCTACAACAAACACGCACACATTAAGCGAAAGCTCACATATTGATAATGTTTAGTTTAAGAGGGTAATTTAGAGAGAGAGAGAGAGAGATCACAAAGGCCTATTGGAATACCAGGATGAGCTATGAGCTCTTGTGTCAAAGGCAAACAGGCCGGGGAGACACTTTAGTCAATAAACTACTTGCCTTGCCAGTATGAGGATCTGAGCTGGATTCCAGGCACCTATAGTCAACACCGGGTGTGGCACCCCACACCTGTAATCCCAGCATTGGGAGCGGGGAGATAAGGATGCTTGGGGCTTGCTGGCCAGCCAGTCCAGGTGAATCACTAAGTTCCAAGGTCAGTGAGGGATTGTCTCAGAATTGAGGTGGGGAGCGATTGGGAAAGACATCCACTGAACGTGTGACTGCATCTTTCAGATGCGTGTGTACAGATGTGCTCACGCAGCAGCACCCAGAAACAAGAGCACACAGCAAACAAGGATGTTCACCAGCTTCCGTGGAGGGCAGTCTTCTCTTTAAAGCTAGGCAGGGCAGAATACTGTTAGGAGTCAGCAGCGCTGGCTCCCAGTTAATGGGCAGAGGAAACGGGCTTTCAGTGAGTAGCCTCCGGGAGGCACACTTGTGACTCAGGGGTTGGGATAACCAGGCCAAGAAAGGTCCAGCCTTTTAGGCAGTTAAGAAGACCAGGAGGCACAGCAATCCAAGAGTCCTGGGTGAAGGATAGCAGGGACGGCTGGGGAATGAAGCCTCCGGGGAAGGAAAGCACCTGTGAGCGAGAGGTGGGGAGAGAGGTGCTATGGGGGAGGGAAGAGACAGAGAAAGGAGGGAAATACACTTGGGTGGGGGTAGGGGAGTGGGTAATGGTGGGAGAAGGAGGAAGGAGGGAGGTATGGTTGAGGAGACAGAAAGTGATGAGAGAGAGGCACGGAGGGAAGGAGAGGGGTGCAGGGGGCTGGGAGGGGAGGTGGGCGGGGGGAGAGAGAGAACTGTGGGGAGAGGGAGGTAGAGAGAAGGAGAAAGAAATTGAGAAGTGGTGTGTGTGTGAGAGAGAGAGAGAGAGAGAGAGAGAGAGAGAGAGAGACAGACAGACAGACAGACAGACAGAGAGAGAGACAGAGACAGAGACAGAGACACAGAGACACAGAGACACAGAGGCAGAGACACAGAGAGATTAACTCTTAACAGTTTATCCCCCCCCCCCCGACCCCCCTGGCCCTCCCAACTCCCACCCCTCCACTCCCAGTCTCTCACTGGCACAAGCCTCCACAGTCAGCTCAATGGCCGGTAAGCCCCAGGGATGGATCCTCCTGTCTTGGCCTCCCCAGGCTGGGATCACCCAAACTCACCAGCACACCTGGTCCTTGGGGCTGAGAGTTAAGAGCCCTGGCTGCTCTTCCAGAGGACCTCAGTTTAGTTCTCAGTACCCACATGGTGGCTGGCATCCACCTGTTCCAGATCCAGCACCTTCCATGCAAAGCACCGATGAACGGAGAAAAGAGATATGTAAAAAGCCTCACAAAACTCAGCTTCTCATGCATGGGCACCGAACACACTAACAATGGAGCTATCCTCCCAATCCCCATCAGTGTAGCCTTGGCTGTCCTGGACTCACTTTGTAGACCAGGCTGACCTCGAACTCATAGCGATCCACCTGCCTCTGCCTCCCCGAGTGCTGGCATTATAGGCGTGCGCCACCACGCCTGGCCTCATCAAAGACTCTTAAATGGATTTATTCCAACTTAGGGTCTTGCTCTCAGTGACAACTGTTTAGAAATGGAGACAGAGTTAGAGTCTGGATTAACTATTGCCCATTCTTTTTTTTTTTTTTAAAGATTTACTTATTATTTATTAGTTATAGAGTATTCAGCCTGCATGTGAGCCAGCAGGCCAGAACAGGGCACCAGATCTCATTATAGATGCGTATGAGCCACCATGTGAATGCTGGGAATTGAACTCGGGACCTTTGGAAGAACAGACCTGTGCTCTTAACCTCTGAGCCATCTCTCCAGCCCTGTTGCCCATTCTTAATTGTTATCATATTCTTAGATATTTCCCTACTGCTATTCAAAAGTCTGGGCTGCACAGGGTCATAGAAACCAAACCACCTAGGACAGGGCCAGGTGGGTCCTAGTACAGGCCGGTAATCTCTGCACTCAGGAGGCAGAGGGAACCACAGGTTCGAGGCCAGCCTGAGCTAGAGATGAGCCCCTGGTCCCAAAGAGGGTGGTCAAGTGATGTGGGTAGCCGTAGCCGTGCTAAGCCACATAAAGCCACCGCAAGAATCTGTCCGTGAAATGAATTAGATTCTGGTCAGACTTGAGTTTGGTAAATATACTCGGTATTTTCAAAAACGTTGTATTTCTTTTCTTGAATGGGTCACTATAGAGATGGGTTTGTTTGCTGGGGAAAGCACTGTTTTTACTTTTTACCTGCCCGATGCTCTGGGGGCGTGTGTGTGTGTGTGTGTGTGTGTGTGTGTGTTCGTTCATCAGAAGGCAAGGAATCGCAAACCCGACTGCTTACTTTTCTAGGTTAGTTCAATTGCATGCAGGTCCCTAACCGCAAAACCTTCCTCTAGTTTAGGTGCTTCAAACGCTGTACTTCCTGCGAATCTAGCCACTTGGTCAATCGTCTACACCAGTTGCACAGGGCACACCCGACACTCGATCATTGAGAGAAATCTTCCCTTGGAACTTGCAGGATCTAAACGCTATTGCCTCAAAAATGATACCGCGTGCCCGTGCGCGCACGGGCGCATGGTGCTTGGAGGGGGGGCGGTTCTCTTCAACACCCCGACTTCCATCAGGAGCCTTGGAAAGTCCGACACTGGAAAAACAATTCGGTTCCCTGAATCGTCTCACAATCAAATCAGTTCGTTCCGAGATTGAGGCTAAATTCCAGCTCCCACTGCGCCGCGGGAGAGGGCGAAATGTCTGTTTCAAGGCTCCCCGGCGACCACAGGAGTCGCAGCTCCCCGACCCTCGCGCGCGCGCCCGGGACGAGCGCGGTGGGCGTAGCGCCGTGCTCCTCGGGCGCGCGCACGCACGTAAGCGCGAGGCCGCGCAGGGCCGGGCCGGCACGGCGGCGGGCGCGCGCAGCTCGGGAGGCGGCGGCGGAAGCAGCGAGGGCGGCGGGCGTCCGGCTGCGAGCGCGGCGGCTCCGGGCTGGGCCGGCCAGGGGCGGCTCCGGGCGGCGGCGCGGCCGAGCGCTCGGTCCTGCGGCTCCAGCTTCCTGCCTCCGTCCCGACGCCTGCGCCGTGCACTCGGCGTCCCGGCTCGGACCCCGGCGCCCAGCCCGTGGCCGTAACCTTGAGGCGGCGGCGGGGCCGGGCCGGGCCGGGCTGGGGGGCGGCGGCTCTGGAATCGAGGCCGGCCGGCCGCTGGCGGGAGATGTCGAACCCTGGGACGCGCAGGAACGGCTCCAGCATCAAGATCCGTCTGACAGGTAGGCACCACAGGGCCGCGGCCCTCGCGCTCCTAGGCGGTCCCAGGGACCCAGAGGACCCCCCTGCCCCGCCCCCTAAGCACCGGCCGTTGTCCCGGGACTGCTGCACCCCCCACGGCGTGCGCCCCTTGCTCGCACTCCCGGCCCCGCCCCCCGGCTGCTCTGCAGGCGCCGCCCCCGGCCGCCCGGTCCCCTCCCTCTGCATCAGGCCCCGCCCACGACACATCAGGCCCCGCCCCCTCTGCGGCAGCCCCGCCTCCCTCTGCATCAAGCCACGCCCGCACCGAGCTGCAGACTCGCCTCCTTCTCTAACTAGGCACAGCCCTCGACTTTTCTGCAGACTCCCGCCCCCTCCCCCGCACAGGCTCCACCCCTTGACTACTTTGTAGCCCTGGTGCCCCGCCCTCTTGCCCCGCCCCTGCTTGCTCTGCATGAAGCCTGTTCATTCCTCTGTCAGGTTCCACCCTTCTGGCTGGTTCTCTCTAGGCCCCGCCTCTGGCTCCTCCCTCTACTCAGGTCCCTCTCCCCTAACCGCCCCCCCCAGCATCTATGGTCAGGTGCATATGTGCCCCGCCCCCTAGCCGCTTTCCCCCCAACCTCCCCTATCTCTAATCTACCCTTCTGCATCAGGTCCCGCCCCCTGGCTCTTCCACTCTCTGGCTCTTTTTTCTGCCTCACAACTACCCTCAGTTGCATATAGGTCCCACCCTTCAGGGTCCACCACCGGCCCCTTTGTGTCCCTCTCTAGATTCTCTGCCCCGCCCCCCCCTCCCGGGCATCCTCTGACTCACACCTGCACCTTCCCTCCTCTTCTTCGGGTCTTGTCCCTAGCTCCCTCAGTCCTGCACCTCCTTTTCAACTTCATGTAGGTCCCGCCCCCTCACTGCACCTCCTTTTGTTCTTTCCGCCCCCGCCTCACATTTTCACCACCCATCTCTTCTTCTCGCTCACCATCCTCCTACCTGCTCTCCCCCCTCTAGTCCCACCCTTCACTGCCCTCCCACCTGTTCTCTTTCCCTTGTCGCTTCTCATCACTTCCCTTCCTTCCTTTCTTCCCATCCTCTTCCCTGACCTGTCGCCTGCTGTCTCACTTCTCCCTCCTAGTACCCTCAAATCACCCCCCCCCCCCCCCGCCACTACTGGTCTGCTTTGCTTCTTGATGGCTCACCTACCTTCTCACCCCTTCCTCATCTCCATCTCTCTAGCGTCCCGCCCCCTCCACTGCCCCCTCCCTAGCTCCGCCCCTCCTCTTCGCCTGATCCCGCCCTCACTTATCTTTCAGTCCCGCCCCCTCGCTTCTGTCTTACAGCCTCCACCCTTCAGTCGCAAATTCCTCAAGCCTGTCTGGGACCAAACGTCTCTCTCCTAGTTTTGTTCTCACTTCCCCCACCTCATCAATGGTCCAGACCTCTCCAGTCTAGTCCACTTCCGTTCTCCCTGAGGCCAGGCCACTTAGTACTCCAGAGTCGGCGTCTTTGGTTCCTACCTCCTCTGCAGTGCCTTCACCACCACCTCACTCATTGCCACATCCTTGAGTCCTTGTTGTGGCGCGATCCCCCCCCCCCCTGCTCCCCCCCACTTGATGAGCTGTGGCAGCTGCTCCAGTGCAGGCTCCTTGCTCCATTCTGAGTCTTCAGAGGAGTGTTCGGGCTTCCTAGGTGCTCAGTAGTGCTGTCTTCAAAGGTGAGCGCAAAGCTTGCCGTGTGTCTGACAGCAGCAGGGTAGTCTGCATACAGGGCAGAGGCCAGCTCTCTGCCCCTCTTCGTTGGTCCAGAGTCTGGACCACTGCCCTCAGTTTCCTCTTCCGTTCTCCCTCTCATTTTCCTGCAGACCGTACCAGTTTGAATCCATCCCCAAGGCTGGATGGCAGGGTTGGCGTAGGGCCTGCCTTGGGGCTTTCCAGCTCAGGAAAGGAAATACATCATTAAGTCTGAGGCCTTGCAGGGATTTCCCTGGATTTTTCTGTTCCAAGGCAGCGTGGTGGGGATTCAAGCTCTCTGCTTGTCCTTTCAGACCCAGCCTTTGGGTAAGGTCTGTGACCATGGCGGTGTCCTTCCCCCACTGTGGAAATTCTTGGCAAGTTTGTAGCTGTTGAGTGTTCTTTATAGAAAAGATGGATACTTTTCTCTGAAGATGTCAGGGTTATTAATGACTTTTGATCTAGAATCCAGACCCTGGTCTTGTTGGACATCTTTACACGTGAACAAACAGCAGGTGACCGGAGGAAACTCACTCGGTGGAATGCAGTGATGCACTCTGGGTTGGCCATTAGTTTTCGAAAGTTAGGTTCTTTAACAGTCATCCTTGTGAAAGTTTGCTCATTGACACAGGGCTCTGATTTTAGTTATAATCCAGATGGTTTTAGTCTTCCTGTTAAAGTAACTGAACTTGGGGATTTTTAGGAGAAATGAAATCAGTGCCTTGGAAGTCTTCATTATGGCGTTCATGTCTGTTAGCAGATCCTAGTCAGCTGGTAAAAGGGAGGCTTTCATGGGTAAATTTTCGCGTTGAAGAATTGGAAAGCTTCAGAGTTTTTGGGTGGCCTTTGGTGGGGAAGAACCAAGGAATGGGTATTATTAATTTGTGGTCTGAGAGTAGCTATGAGCACGATCGTAGGATTGGGGGTTGGCGGAGTGCGTGCTTATGTGATGACAGTTGTGTGAACGTCTTGGAACCAGCCATTTTATTGCAGACAAGGTAGGTTTTGACTTCATCTTTACGATGCTACAGGAAGTGAGAATGGCTAGGTAGCAATCTCTCTAATGTTAAATACCATTAAATACAGCATTTGTATTTGGGGAAAAATGACTTTTTTAAAATGAGAGCTATTGGGGCTGGAGAGATGGCTCAGTCAGGAAGTACTTGTCCAGCAGGCATGAGGACCTGAGCTTGGAACCCAACACCCGCTGAAAATTGGATGTGGCAAGCCAGGCAGTGATGGTGTACGCCTTTAATCCCAGCACTCGGGAGGCAGAGGCAGGCGAATGAATCACTGTGAGTTCGAGGCCAGCCTGGACTACAAAGCCGGTCCAGGACAGTTAAGACTACACAGAGAAACTCTGTCTCAAAAAATAAAAACAAACAAACAAACAAAAAAAAATTGGCTGTGGCCGGCTGAGAGTCTCACCTTAACAGTGAGCCCCAGGTCCTGGTAAGAGACCCTATCTCAAAAAAACAAAAACAAGATGACAGCTCCTGAGGAACAGCCCCTGAGGTTGACCTCTGGCCTGCACACACACAAACCTGAATGCATAGACAGAATTTAAAAAAAAAGAGGACTGTTGTAACCTCCCAGTTGAAAACCACACAGCATCTCAAAGCACAAAGACCCTGGAGTGGTTCACAGCGTGGAGAACATTGGGGTTCACAGTTAATGGGCTTTGGGGAGCAGAGCCTGTCAAATCAGGCCACTTGGATGGGTCAGGCTAGCAGTTGCATGATGTACAGCCAACTACTTGCCTCAGTTTCCTCATTTTGAGTGAGAGTTCAGCCCTGTTATAAACATGGTTGATGTCCTGCGCGACCCAGCGATGCCGTTACCCACGTGCTTCACGCTACCGTTGGCCTGTGTGTGTGCGTTCTGTTCTCAACCCTGACCCTCAGAAATTTGTGTTAAAGGGCAGCACTTTTGTTTGGTGTGTGTCAAGCCACAGTTTGGTGCATTAATTACATCTATGTCTTTATTTTCTGCCCATGGAACCCGCCCACCCCCATCTTTAAGTTATTGGGTTTCATGTCAAAGTGCTTTGGAAAGCTGCTCTGTACAGCAGAAAGAACTAGTTCTGTGTTTGAATTAATATGATTTTCATGGTTGTCTTTGTGGTATTTAGCGGGAACTGTTTCATGCAGTTTAGGGTCATCAATATGTGCAAAATCTAGTAGTCTTGTTGGAGAGCATTATCTTGCAGACATTGTAGCATTCACTGGAGAATGCAAGCTTTTCAGGTATTGTCAGATATTTAACTATCAAATTCAGCAGGAGTTGTGAGAACTGTGCTCCCGTGTGGCCCATAAAGGAGCTTGGGGTACTCACTTAGGACCTAGGACAAACAGAACCTGGCCTCTGAGGCTCCTTGCTGCTCATCAGAAAACTTAGATTTGTCTCTGTTGCTGCTGTTGTCTCATCTTTTTAGGTCTTCTTCTTTTTTTTTTTTTTTAACTTTTTTTTCTTTTTAAATTTAGTTATTTTATGTGCATGAGTGAATTGCCTGCGTGCGTGCGTGCGTGCGTGCGTGCGTGTGTGTGCGTGCGTGTGTGTGTGTGTGTGTGTGTGTGTGTGTGCGTGCCTGCGTGCGTGCGTGCGTGTGTGTGTGTGTGTGTGTGTGTGTGTGTGTGCGTGCGTGCGCGCGCCAATGCCATATGCATACCTCAAACCCTTGAAGGTCAGAAGAGGGTATCGAATCCTCTGGAACTGGAGGTAACCATTTTGAGGGGTTATGTGGGTTCTGGGACTCCAACCTGGAGCCTCTGCCAGGAGTAACAAGTGCCTGTAGTTACTGAGCCGTCTCTCCAGTCCTGCTTCTCCATCATGAACCCACTTGGACCTTCTTACATTTTCTTGCTTTTTGGAGGCAGGACTGTGTCCCATGAAGAGAAAGTCTGAATGCAAGGAGAGGGGCGTGGCTTGCGGCGTCTGGACACTTGAAGCCCCTATTCAAGGTCTGCAGCAAGGTCCTGCTTGCATGGAACCGTCTGCATGATGTACGTTGCAGTGAGATGGGTGTAGTCAGAGTTGCTAGCACTTTCAATCTCACAGTCACAAGTTTGGTGGCCTAATTGATTCCAAGTGGCTCTTAGGAAAGACTAAGGGAGCCATTAGGAGGGCTGGCTGCCACTTTGCTCCAGCAGAGAACCCACGACCAGCAGAATGTTTATTTTGACCACTGTAATATGGTGACAGATGATCTGATAGCTTGAGAGACCATATGAGAGCGTGTAGCCGACATCTCGTCAGCTTCCAAGTACTTTCCTTAGGGTCCTCCTCCAATTTAGGAAAAAGTGTGCTCGAAGGGAGCCTTTCGTGTACTTTATTCCTATCTGTATTTTTAAGTAGTTGCGAATCTGCCGCAAACTAAATTTTCCCCCCTTGGTGGATGGTTTCATGTGGTATGTGTGTGGCGGGAAGCAGTCATCTGCTCTTTTCTTCAGTCTGCACTCTAGTTTTTGAGCCTGGAGCCTGCTGATTCCAGTGGACGTACTGGCCAGCCTAGGATCCCCTCATCTCTGCTCCCCCATTCCTTCCTGCTGCCCAGCACTGGGGTAGCAGGGCCCTCAGTTAGAATGTTTACATTTGTATGTGTGTTCATGTGTGTGTGTGGGGGGGGGCGCGTAGTCACACAGACAAAAGACAGACATACATATCAATGGGATTTTACCTTTTGTATGACTTTTCAC
This sequence comes from Acomys russatus, assembly GCF_903995435.1. Taxonomy (NCBI): domain Eukaryota; kingdom Metazoa; phylum Chordata; class Mammalia; order Rodentia; family Muridae; genus Acomys; species Acomys russatus. The sequence goes on from NC_067155.1 coordinate 31,991,093, forward strand.
TCAGCAGTGAAGTCCTGTAGTTTTCTCAAGGACTGAAATGGGAAGGAATGCCCCCCCCCACCAAAAGTACTGTTTAAGCTTTAGCACAAGTTGCTAGTTAACCATCAGCTAGCTAGGCTGGCCCAAGAACCTCGCTTATGGCACTGATTAAAAGTTATAATAGCCAAATTATGGCTCAGCCCCACCCCCTCAACAAAAGAAATCTATCTCATCACAATGGTTTCCTGACCGAGAAAGCCTAACTTTCAGGAGTCTTACATGGGTCAATATTTTTGTAATTTCAAAGCAATGTTGAAACTTAATATTTTTTTTTCAAAGGTAGTCCTTTGTAGCCCTGGCTGTCCTAGAACTTGTTCTGCAGACAAGGCTGGCCTTGAACTCAGAGATCCACCTACCTTTGCTGGGATTAAAGGTGGGAGCCTCCACTGCCCAGTTGAAGTTAAATTATTTTAAACAAATGTAGAATAAACAAACAAACAAACAAACCTGTTTTCATCACTAAGCCATTTAAACACTGGCTGGTTGGTGGTTTTGTTGGTGAGTTTTATTTAGAGAAAGTGTGTCTTGCACTTGCTTATGGCCCCAGCACGTTTTGTTGCTCTCTCCCTGACTAAAGGTCCCTACAGCCACTCCAGTTAAAGAAGAGCCTGAAGGAAGTGCTTCAAAAACCAAACCAAGCACAGCCTTAGGTTGGCGCGTCTTCTTTCTTCACATGTTAGAATGCTATTGCAGCTCCAGACCAGATCTAATCCATTTAGTGGGGGCTGTTTATCGTTTTAAAACAAGGCTTAATTAATGGACGATTGCTGGAGCTGGTGCTACACCCCATCTGTAATTCCAGCTGCGGGCACCTCCGTTGCAGCTGAAAGGAATTCTAGTTGGCTGAGGAATGTCGCTACAAGTATCACCAGGCAGGCAGGCAGGAACCCAGGTTGCTGGCAGATGCAGTTCAGATGTTTTAAGCTCTCAAGTCAAACTCAGATGCTGCCTTAGCTGCATCCTAGGGCCGCTTTGTTTGCAGCTGGCAGCCTGTCTGTGGACTCCGTCTGTCTCTGGGGACAATGTGGTGCTATAGTCACTGACTTAGGAATCAGGTGTGAATCAGTTTTCCCAGAAGTACTGTGGCGAATTAGATGCACAGAATTAGCATCTTCTCATGACTTGCGTTTTCATATCTGGGATGGGAGAATGTCTCTCCTTTCATATCACTGAAAGCCTGACCAAAGTGGGTTAAATAATTCAGTGACTAGTTATGGCTTATTTATAGTATTAAAGCAGTGTAATGTAAACACAGGGCTATGGGCAGCTGTTACATCGCCCCCTCCCTTTCTTTCCTCCCTCCCTCCCTGTCTCATGTAGCTCGGTAGCGAAGAACGCTAGCTACCTTTTGAACATTCCAGCTTTTATCTTCATCAGAGCACCTGCAGCTGCCTGCCAGGGACCCACCAGGCCTGTCCTGTCCGCCTTCCCTCACTTCACCTGATCTCAGCCATCCCCTCCTGCACCCCGTAGCTTGCTGTTTATAACTCTGTGTTGTGGTCTGGGGAGGGCTAGAGTGCATAGTGTGTAGAGGGGCTCTCTTGGGGTCTTGTCCATGCTGGGGTGAGACTTGGTGGTGTGGCTACTTTGGGGACACCTTCGGGGCTAAGTAACCCCGCACCTATGCTCTGTAAATGAGCCTAATAAATTCATAGATTTCCCCAAATTGGACTTTGGTGGAATTGGACTTTGGTTTGTCGTGGTTCCTGTGTCAGGGGTGGGGATGTTTGTTTTGTCTCTGCAGGGAAGGAGTTCTCTGGCCCCAAACTCATTATGCAGTCCAGAATGGCTTCAGCCCTCGGCACTTCTCCTTTCCTTGCAGAATGCTTTCATTTTGCACGTGCTACCATTTTGATCTCTCCAGAGCTGGGCATCGGACCCAGGCTTTCCTGCGTGTGAGGCAGGCCCACTACCAGATGAGCTATATTCCAGGCTCTCTTTCATTCCTTTCTGTGGTGCTGGAGGTTTGACCCAGGGCCTTGGCCACTTTAGGCAGATGCTCTGCCACTACTAATCTGCATCTCTAGCCAGCTGTTATTTCTTATGCCTACGTAACTAAATAGACCAGTGGTCCTCAACCTTTACTACTGTTCCTCATGTTGGGCAGCCCCCAACCATAAGATGATTTTGTTATTTCCTAACTGTAATCTCGCTACTATTATGAAACAGGGTGTAAATATCTGATATGCAGGATAGCTGATCTGCAACCCTGTGAAAGGGTTAGTTGAAAAACACTGGGACGATAAAGGTAATGTTGCACTTTGAGACTGAAGACAGTCTATGAAACTGACTTGTAAACATGAAAAAAGTGCTTAGAAATGAACATTTGAATCGTTTTTTTTATGTATTCAGAAAGTTTGCTGGCACAATAGTGTTAATGAGCCCAAATGAATGTGTGTGTGTGTGTGTGTATGTGTGTGTGTGTGTGTGTGTGTGAGAGAGGGGGGGGGGAAGAGGGGAAGGAGGGGAGGGGGGGGGTTGGGGGAGGAAGATGGATGCATGGCCAGAAGACGTTGTGTCCTGTTCTATCACTGTCCACTTTACTCTCTTGAGACAAGGTCTCCTCATTGAGTCTGGAGCTTTATTTTATTATTTTTTTAATCCAAAAGATCAGCTAAACATCAATTATAAACAGTGTAGACTGTTGATAAAGTAGCTGGGTAGACAGTTTCACCATGGTTAAAAAACTATGAGGTAAACATGCAAAATAGGAAAGGAACTTGTGACCAGTGTGGGTTTTTTAGTGTGTAAAGTGCTTTCAGAAGTCAGTTAGGGAAGGGGCAGGAATAGGGAATGCGGGGACATGGATGGACAGACCATGGGAAAGAGAAAGAGATGTAGATTTCCTCCTCCTCCTCCTCCTCCTCCTCCTCCTCCTCCTCCTCCTCCTCCTTCTTCTTCTTCTTCTTCTTTTTAGCTAATATTTATTATTTATTTTTTTATTATTTATGGGAGGTAATTTCAAACCCATGAAACGATACTTTGCTTTATTGCCCTTTTTTTGTTTTCTTTGTTTGTTTTGGGTTTCTGAGATAAGGTTTCTCTGTGTAGCCTTGCTGTCCTGAATTCACTTTGTAGACCAGGCTGGCCTCAAACTCACAGAGATACATCTGCCTCTGCCTCCCGAGTGCTGGGATTAGAGGTGTGCGCCACCACGCCCAGCGCTTTATTGTTCTTAGATCCATTTTCTGTCATCTTATCTAACACTTCCTTTTTCCTCATCTTCTTCCTCCATCCACTTCCCTCCTTTCCTTTCCTCCTCTGCACTTCCCCCCTTCTTTTTTCTTCTTTGAGACAGGGTCTTACTGTGTAGCCCTGGCTTTCTTGGAACACACTTTGTAGACCAAGCTGGCCTTGAATTTACAGAGACCCCTCAGCCTCTGCCTTCCAAGTGCTGGTTTTAAAGGCATGTGCCACCATGCCTGGCCCAAAGTATTTTAAAGACTACAATAGCATCCCAGCGTATGCCCATATTTTGGGATGCTTCCTCGCCAACTGTGCAGGACGGGGAACTTGGAGCACCTGTCTTTTGCTTGGGATAACCTTCTCCTTTTGGGGCACCCTCCCTCCGATCTTGCTCTGGCTTGCTAAAGTGTATGTCAGTCATTCTCTACAGACTCTGACCCAGCTCGTGTAGCTCGTGAGCGCTTTGAGAACCTGGGAGCTTAACTCTGAATTCTCCTGTTGGTTTGTACCATTTATTTATTCAGGGACATCTCTGACTTGTTTTTGTGAAACACTCAGCATTGCCACCCAAGGTGGAAGGTGTGAAGTGTTGAACAGGATTTATAGATCAGTATATGCCTGCACTGAAGAGTTTGCTTGTTTGTTTGCACACACTTAGTGGCGGGTAGGGAACGGACCCACATGTGGAGGTCAGAGAACACTTTTGGGAGTCACTTCTCTCCTTCCACATGTGCCTCCCAGGCCTCGAACTGAAAGCCTTAGGCTTGACAGCAGGTGTCTTTACCCACTGGATCGTCTTGCCGGCCAAGAGGTTTTGTTTATTTGAATTTTTGAAGTGCCTAAGGATATTTTAACATCTGAGTCTATAAAAGCAGAGAAAGTGGCAGCTCCCACGGAAGATCTGAATTTGTTTTTGCTTCCTAGATCTTTGGGATAGAATCCAAAGTTGCATCCAGTTGAACTTCTGCGTCTGGTATAGTCCAGTTACAGATTGCAGACTGACACTTGTTGGTGATACTTTAGCTCTGTTCTGCCACCTCACAGTGTCTCATAGCTTCTGGGAGCTGTAGACAGCACGACACACTGGAGCAAGACACGAGGCCTAGCTTACACAGCCTTTTTTCCCCTGTGTGCTCTTTCATTTGTAGGTTTAAAAAAATAGCATACGATTTATTTTATTCTCTGGAAACACTTTGTACCAGAGAGAAAAAGGGTGTTCTCTCATCCTAAGTGAGGAGCTGCCTTCTGCGAGGATGCAGGATACAAGGAGATGTACTTAACTGCCGCGTGCCACTCTGCTCAGAATAATCACTGCCACGTATAGACAAAGGGCCGCTTTAATTATGGCATCTGTGTAGCTCTTCTCAGGTCGTAGAGAAGATGACTTACCTTTAGAAATTGATTGCATTTATTGATAGTATTTTCCCAATTGCTCAGATAAAAATCCAGATTGTTCCTCATACCTGATTTATCCTCAGGCCCTCTGTCTCTGGCACTGGTATTTATCTGGACTCTGCCTCTCCTTGAACCCCCATCGTGGTTGAAGTTTGATCATTTCTTGGTTGCACAACCACATCTTAAACTGTTTTCTTTAGATGCTTTCCTGTCACTAAAACCATCAGTTACCATGTAACTTACCGTCACTATGTCAAAGCTACTCAGAGTGGTTATAGCTGGGCATGGTGGGGAATGCCTGTCATCCCAGCACACAGGACATGTAGGTAGGGCAACTACCAGTTTCACACCAGTTGGGCCACATAGTAAGACATTTTAAAACAAAGCCCAGAAAAAGAAAAAAGGAAGTAAGAACATTTTTGTTCCCACTGGTTTAGCATGGAGCTGGATGGAGACTGGCTGTTGTCTTCGCCTATTCTCCTGGCTGCTTCAGCCTCTGCCCTTGTTCCTCTGTCCTTCCTACAACAGGCCTGCTGAGGCTGGTCAGCGGTCTGTGTCAGTGCGAGGTGGAACTCTGCATAGGCTGATGACCTAGAGATGGCCAGAGACGAGCTGAATCGCCTCCAGGGCAGCCGCACAGGATGGTATGTCCCACAGCCAGGAAGCCAGGCTGAAGACTTTCATTTGAGACGTGAGAGTGCCAAGTAGGCACTGCATGCAAAGTCTCCCAAGCTGGGGTCTCTGCTTCTGCATGTTAAACTGGTCCCTTATTGGTGAAAAGTGCAGCTCCCATGTGTTTGTGTTGATGTACATATTTTATTTATTTATTTATTTAGTGTGTTTGGTGTGCTTATATGTGTCTGTGTATGCATGTCCGTGTGTGTGTGTGTGAGTCGTCTTCAGTGGCTCTTCACTTTGATGTAGTATGGCAAAGTCCTTCATGGACCCTGAGCTCACCAACAGCTTGTCACCAACAGCTTGTCACCAACAGCTTGTCACCAACAGCTTGTCACCAACAGCTTGTCCCGGGATCCCATCTTAGCCTCCCAAGCACCAGGACTACAGGCAGCAGCCACTTCTGCCCGCCCACGTAGGTGTGTTCTGGAATCCAAGCTCCTGTTCTCATGCTTGTGGGGAAACTGAGTCAGCTCCCCAGCCCTGTGTTGGTGTGTTTACAGTCTGAACACGGTTGTGTGACAAGCGAGCATCTAGATAAGTCGTTCCCAAGCAAGGGTGTTTTGCTTTCCCAAGAACCCCAGGTAGTGTTTGCACACATTTTGGTGCCTGTCTTGGCTTTGTGTGTGCTTTTGGTATGCCATGGGTGAAAGCCAGTGGTGGCTGAATGGCCCCGTTGCACACCCTATGCGTGAAAAACTCAGTTCAGATTGTGCATAGCAATTGAGAAACCTGGGTCTCAGTTGAGGAACAGAATGCTTGCATGTAGTGTAGAGACTTGTCATTTTAAATCTTTATTTTGAAGTACAGACACAATAGAAAATAACCATTGTAATGAAATCTGCGGTCTGAACTGTGGTTGGATTTATTAAACAAGTAGTGGAAAAGGCCGGAAGAGAAGGAAGCTGTGAGCTACTACTTGCTGCAGTGCCCCACACTGCGCTTTCCCACTTCTTTCCCCTCAGCCCTTAGTCCTCACTGACTGGAGAAGCGGCCTGGCTTTGAACTCCATATTGATGGGCTCACGTTGTTCCTTCTTGTCACTGGTTTCTTCAGGGTTGTGTTTGTGAGATCTGTGCACACGGTGTGCTTGTGGATCATCTGTCCTCTTTGCTCAGTACTCTGGCATCACTGACCTGTAAGCGAGGCTTTCCTTTACCTGTTGGTTGGTGACTGGCTTTCTAGTCGGGGCACCCATGCCTTGTCTTGAGATGGGCATCTGTGCAGTTCTGGTAGTCAGAGTTGCTAGATAGGGATCAAGTTGCATGTGTTCGGCCAAGACAAAGCTTGCCAAACATTTTCTCAGTGTGGGGATGCCAGGTGACCCCCGCCTCCCGCTGAGAGAGCTCCAGCTGGCCAGCCCTGGTCTTCTCAGCTCTTTTCAGTGAACCCTTTCAGCACCAGGGCGTGGAATAGTCATCTGTCAGTTCTGCTGTGACTTTCAGTCCCCCTCCGGTCTCTACCTTAAACCGTCTTTGAGCCCAGCCTTAAATAGCAGGCTTAGAAAGCTGCTTCTTTCGAAGTCTTAATTTTTAAATAATTATAGTTTCACAGGAAGTTCTTTGTGTCCTTTCCTCAGCTTTACTCATCTTTTATTTTTAAATTTTTATTACTTTATTTTTGTGTGCATCCGTGTTATGCAAATACCACAGCACACATGTGGAGGTGAGAGAGAAATTTGTGAGAGTTGTTTTTCTTCTTCGACCTTGTAGGTTGTTAGCCTTGGTGGCAAGTGCTTCTACCCACTGAACCATCTTACAAGCCCTCATTGCTTAAATTTATCTCCTACTAACCGTTCCACCCACTAACTCCCGATTCTCCCTGCTCCACCTTCCAGTGCTGGATGGCAGGCACGCGCCACCACACCTAGTGCTAGAGACGGGCTTCACGCTTGCTGTGCGAGCACCTAGACCTGTTTCTTCTCTATTTTTCGTGTATAACTGTAGCATCATACAAAAGCCAGGAGAGTCATGTATTCATGGGTACAATCCAACCATGTATTCTGGTACAGTGGTGCTTGTTTGGATTTCCCAGGTAAGACCGTGTGTGTGTGTGTGTGTGTGTGTGCGCGCGCGCCAGAGAATGCTCTTGAGTGGTGAGAAGCCACTTCTTGCCTTTTGAGACAGGATCTCTCAGTGTGTTCCATGTCCTTCACTCCGGGCTCCTAGCCTGCCTTGGTAGTGGAAGGGGCCTCACCCAGCACAGACACACTCTGTCTTCTTCTACGTCTTCCCTGACTTCTGTGAAAAGCAGACACACCTCCAGCAGCACACTGCCTCACTTCGTATTCTGCCCACAGTGTCCCATAATACCCCTGTTCATTTTGATGGCCATGTCAGCCCACAGTCTGCTTGTTTTTCAGTTAAATTCTCTGGCGAGGTTAGAGGCCTGTCATTTATATTCACCGTGTTTCCATTCTTTAGCCCGGGTTTGGTTTTTTTCTGGTTTTCATTTATAAGATACAATTTTTTTTCCAGTTATTTTTCAAAAGCAGGGTACTTTCAGATTTAAGTAGCTGGATACCCAGCTTAACTTGACTCCACAGGGAGACTTTCGGTCAGTTAATTAAAACATCCCAAAGCAGTTACAGTGGCTTGGGAGGGCCTGGCTCCTCACCATTTCTCAGTGACTGTCTCTTCTTGTGCCCAAAGGTGGCAGTTAGGGGCTAGAGTGTGCCTCAGTTGGTACAGTGCTTGTCTACATGCACAGACTCCATCCCCAGCACCACGGGGAGAAATTTAAGGTTATATTTGGCTGCTTACAGAGTTTGAACTCAGCCTTAGCTACATGACCCTGTCTCAAAACAGGCAACCACTCCTTCTCCTTGTAACCCTTAAACAGACAAAAGTAGCTGCTGGCAGTTGGTGTCTAGCTTTAGATCCAACAAGAAGTTAACAGTCGGCTTTGTGGCTCCCATGCCTCGGGGTTGAACGCTCTTGAAGTAGCGTCTTTGTGATCCTGGCTTTGCATGTGCTGGGGGAAAGGACGGCAGGCAAGCCTCTTCATAGCGGTGCAAATAAAGCCAAAGGGGTGTGTGTATGTGTGTGTGAGTCTACCTCAGTGAGCTGTGTGTCGTGCTTCTGGATTACAGCAGGTATGGTGGAGTGTGGCTGTGACCTCCGCTCTCAGGAGGCTGAGGCAGGAGGGTCTTGAGTTCAAGGCCATTGTGGGCTACATAGGAGATCTGTCTGAAAACACCGTGTGGTTGTATGATACTTTATTTGGGACTACCCAGGATTCAGGTACAGACGGTAGGGATGTTTTTTGATGTTTCTTTGGAGAGAACTGGGCGTTTCTGAGAGAAAGCAGAACAGTAAGTACATCATCATGGTTCTAAGCTGAATTTAGCATGCATAGAAAGAGGTGATCTAGGTTTTATGCAAAAATATTGTTGTTGTTGTTATTGTTGTTTAGATAAAGGAGTATAACCCCGCCTGATAACCTGAGTTCAGTCTCAGGCCCACGTGGAAGGAGAGACCTGACTTCTGCAAGGTGCCCTCTGACCACCACAGATGCTGTGGCACATGTGGGCCAGCCAGAGCTTGATCTCAGGTGGGCATGGCCTAGGAGAGCTGTCTTGACCCTTGGTTCTCAACCTATGGGTTATGACCCCTTTTGGGGGGGCTGGGCAGCTTTTTCACAGAAAACCCAGATATCTATTTACATTATGATTCATAACAGTAGCAAAATTATGGTTGCAACAAAAATTGTTTTATGGTTGGAGATTACCACAATGAGAGGAACTATATAAAAGGCTCACAGCGTTAAGAAGGTTGAGAACCACTGCTTTAGACAGTGTGTCTCCATCCTAACTGCCTTGGCTGGCTGACTGGCTGGCTGGCTGGCTGGCTTGTTTGTTTGTTTATTTATTTATTTTTTTATTTATAGACGGAGCCTTGCTATGTAGTCTGGTTTGGAACTAACAAAGATCCACCTGCCTCTCTGGGATCAAAAGCTTGCACCATCACGCCCAGCAGCCTTGGCTGCATTAAAACAAAACAAAACAAAACAAAACAAAAAAGCCCAGGAACAGTAGATGTGTGTGAGGGATAATTAGAAGCATTGAGAGTATCAGGATGAATGGGAGATGCACTCAGGCTGGCTGCGCCCAGACAGTTCCCCATACGTGTCAGTTGCTGTTCCAATGGTCTCATTTTAGGGACTCCAACATGACGTTGCCCGTGAGTCACATGACTGCCAGTAATTATAATACGCCATTCATTGGAAGATCTCAGACACTCCAAAGTATGAATTGATGATAGATGGTGTGTGTGTGGCTCCTCTGACTTAAAGTCCTAAAAACTGTTTGCATATTGCAAATTAATACCATCTGTCCTCAGTTTAAATATATCACAGTGTGAGTAAGCTTTCTTTCTTTCTTTCTTTTTTTTTCCGTACTAGATGTATGTTGGGTTTGGTCTTGTAAATTGCAGTAATTTGAAATTAGCACGTTGAGTTACCTTAGGTTTAGGTGAATGAGTTGGATGGCACTCCAGATCAGTGGGTGCATCATTTACTTTTCTTCAGTTTAGAAAAAAATATATGTATATTTGAGCCAGATTTTGATATGAGGCATGTTGTCAGAAACCATGCAGGGATTGTTGACAGACCAGTTTGGGAGCCGAAGGTGGGGGAGGGGTGGCGCTGCCCAGCACCTTTTTAATGATTCAGGGTTCTTGGCAGAAAGCCTGCCCTGGAGAACACCTTAGCTACATCCAAACACTTGCAGCTTTGGAAGAACAGTGTTGGTATTTGAAAGCAGTGTGTCAGTTGGTTTTCCACCCTGAGCTAAGCATGGACAGTATGCTGTAGGGCTTGACTGAATCACAGGCTGCCTAGGCAGCCGCTTGTGCTGTTCTATAGGACATATATATTAAAGGTAAACTTAGGTGACACGTTCAGAAGGTAGAAAGATACCTGATGGCACTTAATTTGAAATAAAAGGAAATTACTCTCCATTGGGGAGAGTTAACCAGCTGGAATCTTTTCCTCATTACCTATGGACCAGTGTAGCTCAGACCAAGCTGGTGTAAGACCTCCCAGCAGGCTTTGCAGAAAGCAGGAATTTGCCTGTGTTGTCCCATGGATTCAGCTCCAGCAGGGTGAGTCAAGGGTTCGGCAGTCTTACACTGGTATAGACTGAGCTTTACTCAGAAAAGAAAACCTCGTTAATCAGAAGTGCATGCCTCATAGCCTGGGATTTATCTTAGTGTTTTTAAATAGGCAGTGTGCCTGCTAGTGACAGAGAAGGGTACCGAGGTCTGCATGCAGCTCTGATGTACAGTGCTGGCTTGACATGCACAAGCCCTGGCTTCAGTCCCAGGACCTTGCAGACAGGTGTGGTACATACCATCACCTTAGCACTTGTCCTTTCAGGTAACCCAGACAATGGAGTAAAGCGTCTTTTCCTGCTTCTGGGTCTGCCTGAGTGGCTCGGTGGGACCCCTGTCTTCTTTCCCAGTTCCTGGTTGCTTTGCTGTTTAGTGCGGCTGAGGTGTGAAACGATCCCGCTCTGTCATGGGGTACCTGAAGCTTTGTGCCACCGTGGACTCTCCATCAACCTGGGTCCTTTAACAGTCATCCAGAGCCAAGCTGTATCTTTGTCCCCGTCCTCCCCTAGCCAGCTGGTACTGGGCACAGGTAAGGCAGTGCCAGCCAGGGAACCAGCCCTTGTTAATATTAATTTGTTTCTGTCATCTCAGCCCCTCCCAACTGATACACCCTGTTCCTTTTTGACAGCTGTGAAATGTGTGATACTTTAAATGAACCCAGTTCAGATGATCTCATGGGTTGTTAAAGAACAAAGAATTGAAGAGTACCAGTTTTAAATAAACATCAGATAAACCCTTCCCCCCCAAATGGATACATACCAATGGATACTTTATGAAACAAAACCAAAACCAACCCCCTACCTACTTGTTTAAAAAATATAAAGAAGACATGAGAATTATTTTAATGGGTTCAAGTCTTCCTTCTTTGGACATAATTTTTGTATTAGAATATGGTGTTCTGAGGTTCTTTCTAGGGGAAAATAAACATGGAAGCCATGGCTACTGGCTGTGCTCCATGCAAGCTAGGCCCACAGGACAAAGGGTATTGGAAAGAGCTCCTGTGTTCTGCAGGGTCATCACAGGGCAGAGGTGGAAGACGCTGACTGAAATGCCAAGAGGCACTGAAAAATGTCCGCTTGGCGGGGAGCAGTTGGTGGGCCTGAGCTGTCTGGCTGCTCAGGAGATGGCTCTGCATGGGCAGCAGACAAGGGCCAAGATGGCCAGAGGGACTGACTGTGCAGAGGGTGCCTGCGTGGGAGTCAGTGGGGCTGGGGGATTGGAAGGAAGGGGCTGCTTCTTTCAGCAGCTGGGATGGCTGGGAGGTGGGCCCCAGCACTAGAGGCAAGTGGCCTGGATCCCAATCTTGGCCTGGCTGCCATCTAAGTCTAGGACATGGTGGGAAGGATGCACATAGTCCTCACTCTGATTGCTGCTGCCGCCACCGCTGCTGCTGTCACTTGGAGAGGCACCTAGTGACAGAACGCTATCTAATGAGGGAATAAATTCCCCCTCCACAGAGTAGGAACTGTCATGTTCCTTTGCCTCTGTAAGTGCAGGCTGACAGTCTCTTAGGTGTTTTATAGGGACTCCTAAGTTAGCACTGGGTTAGAGCTAAATGGCCTACAGTTTCTTCCAAAAGACATTTGTTGGAGCAGGAAAGATGCTGCTGTGATTAAGAGCACCACTGCGTTTCCAGAGGACTGGAGTTCCAGGCCCAGCACCCACATTGGACTATTCACAATCAACAGTTACTGCTGCGCCAGGAGGTCCAACACCCTCTTCTGGTCTCCATGTGCATAGCCATGTAAACAAATGTATAATTCAGAATAATTTTTAAAAAGATTTATTTTATTATTGTTATCTATGTATATGTATGTGGGTGCATGCATGCAGGTGCTGTTGCCTGTACAGGTCAGAGGTTTAGGTTCTCATGAAGCTGACTTACAGACAGCTGCAAGCCACCTCACGCTGGTATTGGGTGTCAAGCCCAGACCTCTAGGAGAGCAGTATGCACCACTGAGCCTGAGCCGTCTCTCTGGTACTGAAATGAAAACTTGTGAAAGACAAAAGTGGTAGGCTGTCAGGCAAGTAGCGGATGACTGCTAAGATGGAGAAGAGAAACACTATTGCCAGTTCTTTGTTACAAAGTTAACTTTCTGTTTCTGTTTGGCCTTTGGTGGTGGTGGTGGGTACCACTGTAGTTAGAGGAGGTTGAGAAGCATCTCTGAGCAATTTCTACACAAGTCTCAAAGACACTGTAACTCTAGATGAAAGGTAGCCATGAGGCTGGGGAGATGGCTGAGTTGGTGAGTAACACTTAGTATGTTAGCATGAGGCCGGGGTTTGAGTCCCCAGCACCTATGCAGAAAGCATCCTCTTGAAAGCCTGTAACCACAGGAGGCTCCCTGGGGCTTTTCTGGCTGCCCGCCTAGCCTGGGCTTCAGTGAGTAACTCTGTCTCAAGAGTGTAGAGCAGGACACCCTGTGTTCTCCTCTGGGGTCAGGTTAAGGCTTTGGAAATGCAGGGCCTGCCTTGGCTATCATGCTGGTGTACTGTTGCTTGCTTTCTTAAACCCTTCTTACAAGCTCTAATTGGATCCCAGCGGTGGCTCATTCAGTGGGTGGTAAGCTGGTGTTTGTGCGGTGATTTTCCTCCCTCCCTTTTTGGCTTTGGGCCGGATCCACTTGCACTCATACTGCAGGGATGGCTGGTCAAGCCTAGAGTAAGCAGGCCTGAATGCGCCAGAAGCTTCTTTCTGTTTCCTTTTCCTTAGGTCTGTACTGGCTCACTCAAAGCTAGAGCTTTGTAGCTTTCACACCCAGTGATTGGAGCCATCCCCCAAATATTCTAGAACAAGATACTGTCAAGGACTAGCTTTAATGCTTCAGGATTGGGACATAATTCTTTGAGGGGGGGGGTGTACCTTCCTTCTCCTGGTCCCTTTTTATGGAAACAAGGTCAGAGTTTATATGTTCTTTTAAAAATTATATGTATTTGTGCCTCTGTGCTGGTATGTATGTTTGAATACAGAGTCCCTGAAGGCCAGAAAAGAGGGTGTTGGATCCCCTGGAGCTGGAGTCACAGGCAGCTGTGAACCACCTGACATGAGTACCGGAAACCAAACTAGGATCTTTTTCTTTTAGACTTACCTATCTATGTATATGAGCACTCTATTTGCATATATGCTTGGATGACAGAAGAGAACGTGAGAAGACGGCATCAGACCCCATTATAGACGGTTGTGAGCCACCATGTGGGTGCTGGGAATTGAACTGAGGACCTCCAGAAGAGCAGACAGTGCTCTTACCCACTGAGCCATCTCTCCAGCCCCCAAATTAGGATCTTCTAAAATAGCAGTAAACATTCTTAACCACCGGGCCATCTATCTCTCCCTGTTTTAGCATATTCTTAGGAGAGCATGCCTGTTGGGAGGTGGATGCAGCCTTGGGTTCTATCCTGAGCACAGAAACCAGGAGTGGTGATGCACGGCTGTACTCGGAGGTGAACATAGGAGGACCAGAAGTGGAGAGTTAGCCTTGGCTACAGAGAGAATTAAGGCCAGCCTGGGTCATGTTAGCTAGATGTTAGAGAGAGTACACCGTTGGGCCATGTAGTAGTAAAGACAAGTCCGTTATTAAAGCTTTTGTTTTCCAAGCAGGAAGTGTGCTATTCACTTTCGTTGAGTTTCCTCCTTTCCGGAAACTCAGGAGGCAGGTTGGATTCCTGTCCTCATTTTGGAGACACGCAAGACAGTGGAGTCAGTGGCCCAGTTCTAACCCACACCCTTGGCCCTGGGCCAACTGGGGAGGTTCATCTTTCAGGCCAGACAATCCCTCCTTCATCCGAGTATTGCAAGGCTCCAATGAGGAAACCCAACACTCGGCTCTTGCTTAGCTCCCAGCAGGGACTGGCCTTGCCAAGGCTTTACTTAAGATGATTTTGTAAGTGGACTCAAGTTGAAGTGCTGTGTGGAGCCCTTGGCTTCTTACTTTATGAAGTGGAGGAGAGATTGTGTCTGATATATATTATTTTTTGCCATAACATAGCCCAAGTGGACTTCAACCTTAAATGCTGGGTATGGAACTCAGAGTTCTACATCTTCAGACCCGCCTCTGTGCCTTTTTATCCAAATTAAGGCCTTACAGCCAGCCAGTCATTGAGCTTGGAACCCTGTGACCTGCCCTGGAAGTGATCAGTCCAGGGATGTGTGGATCAGGAAGTGTTTGTCCCTTTCCTGGGCGATAAGACAACAAGGAGAGAGAATGTTTATTCTGTCTGCATTGTGCTACTTTTACCAACCTAGTATTTATTTATCTTTTGTGGCCACTTACAATGTGCCTGACCTCTCCTATTGATGACTTACTAAAAATAGAGCAAGCTTTGCCTTATTAGTTATTGCTTAGGTTTTTGGAAATGTTACTCAGTAATTGCAGTTCCATTAAAAAGTTTCAGGGCTGGAAAAAAAAATCGAGAAGCATATAGTGGCATATGCCTGTACTCATTCACAGTGCTTTGGAGGTGGAGGCAAGCACGTCACAAGATCAAGACCAGCCTGGGCTACACGAGAGCCTCTGTCAAAACACCAACATGAAGTTCCAGTGACTTCCCAGAGATAGAGAATTCTTGCTGTCTCAGCCACCCCTGGCTGTGTTGTGACTCTTGATTCATTTCCTTGGATCTTGTCACCATCTCCTCTTCACTTTGTTTACATTTAGTCTACAGTGCAGGTTGCCACTTTGAGGCAGAGAGGCCTGCACCTCTGCTTACTCAGCCTGTGAACTTGAGCACAAGGGGCAGGGGAGCTCTGTGAGCTGAACACTTGCTGGACTCTAGAGCCCTTTTGAGTGGGACCTAACTGCCCAAGAGCCCCAAGAGGAGGGACATGAAACTGTGCTTCTGGGCTTGAGTTTGCCTGTGTATAATGTACAGGTAAGGCTGCTGATGTTTTCCGAATTCTGAAGGCTTAAGCCAGGCCTGATGGCGCACACCTGTAATTCCCATACTTGAAGGACTACAGCAGGAAAGTTGTGAGTTTGATACCAGCCTTGCTACATAGCAAGACCTTGACCAAAAACCAACCAAACAAACAAACAAAACCAGCAACAGCAATAAAAAACCCCAATCAAATGAAAACTAAAAGCAGGTCGCTATGGTTGTTGTATATCCCAGGGCATTCATTGCTAACAGTATAACGTCACAGGTGGTACAGTGAGGGAGCCTGCACAGTGGCCCCACTGGGACCCTGTCTGCCAGCAACCCTCATTCCCACAGTGCCCAGAAGGCTAGGAGCCCCTCTTGGGCATGGCGCTATTATTTAACTGTGGAAGTGTGAGTGGACATGTTGTTAGCCACCTGCCAATCACAGTGGCCGTGAGAAGACTTGTTGGGCAAGGGCACAGGAAGTTCTTCTGGTGGCCTGAGACCCCAGGCTTTTCCTGGGCTGTTGTTTATATGGGTCCAGCGTCACTTCCAGAGCTGGAGCGCCGTCTGGGAATGTTTCCCAGCAATCTGGGGGTGGAGCGAGGAGGAGATCTAAGAACAGCCAGAAACTTCGCTCTCTTTTCTCCGCTACAAGTTCTCTGCTGAGGTCTGTCTGTAGGCACAGCTTTAAAAAAGAAGAAGAAGAAGCTGCTGCTGTTTCGGAGCAGGATAGATCAACTAATTAGTAATTAAAAAATAACATGCACTACTTTTGTTTTAATTTGGTAATGGGGTGTCCCAAAATTAGCTTTTAACTTAGTATTCATGGTATTTTAAAAATGCATTAATCATGCACGCAGGAGGCAGAGGCTGGCAGATTTCTGTGAACTTGAGGCTAACCTGTTCTACAGAGTGAGTTCCAGGCCAGCCAGGGACAACATAGTGAGAGCCCATCTAAAAACAAAGCATTCATCTGAAGTCTCAGCAGATTTGACTCTTATTTCCAAGTTTGTCCGATAAGCGGCCCATCTCCCCCTCTCTCCTAACTCAGCTCTGGTGCCCCTGACACCCACTACAGAATATCCCTGCTCTTAGGAAAAGCTCTGCAAAGCCTCTTTCCTTTAGTTCACGGTTCCCTTTGCTAAAAGATTTTGTGCGGCTTTGGAGCCCTTGATCACTAATTAGGGTGTGGGTGATGCCCGGAGCCAGTGTCTTTGGCTGTGAAGCACAGTTTTCCTTCCTAACCATCAGTGCGTTGATTTGTTTTTGAAAGTAGCGTGTCCCTCCCCGCCATACTGCTGCACGTGTGGGCTCCCAGCTGCGTGCCTGGCAAGAGTGGTGCAAGTCTTGAACCTAAATTTAGATTTCTTCAGAAGCTTCGAAAGGACTTCCTCAAATCCACAGGCTGCAAAGGCTGCTGCCGACTGAGGGCTTGCGGTGATGCCATGCGCCTCCCTTGGGGAGTGAGAGTGAGCGTGGGGCTGGAAGGGCCAGCTCTGCCTTCGTGGACTGCCTCACTGGGGGCTTCTGTTAAAAAAAAAAAAAATCAAGATTGGGAGGGAGAACTGGCAAGATGGTTTGGAGGGTGAAGGCACTTGCTGTCCATGCTTGATGACTGTGTTCCAGAACTCATGTGGTGACAGGAGAGAACTGACTCCCACAGGTTGTCTTCTAAGTCCATATGCATGCTGTGGCACTGCACCCCCCCCCCCCCCCCCCCCCCGCAGACACCACACATGGTGTGCACGGCTGTGAGGTGGAGGCTGCGTAGTGAGCTGGACACTGGCCTGGGTTACCTGAGACCCTGTCTTAAGAAAATGGAAGGTCATGAATGACATTCTCAAAGAACAAATTTTAAAAGAATCTCCCCTTCCTCTCCCTCCCCCTCCCCTCCCTCTCCCCCTCTCCCTCCTCTCTCATATTGGAGAGAGGATTTGGTAGTAGTATGGCAGACGTGGAAGTCATCTGAGCTGGGGGCCATGCACTCACAATAGCACCTGGGTGGACTTCCTCACCTGTCTCTCTCTCTCTCTCTCTCTTTCACACACACACACACACACACACACACACCATCAGTGTATAGACAGTGGTTGAGTTGAATCTGGACATTGGGGGTTAAGGATAGTGATGGAATTGGAAGATTTTGAATCACGGGTGTTTTGTACAGTGACTTTCCCTCCTTGAGTCACAGAAATGGTATTTGAAGCTGAGTCACCTGGCTAAGGCAAGTAACCCTAGCCCTTGGCAGGCTGAGGCAGGAGGATCCTTGGTTGGTCTACGTAAGGAGACCCATTGCCAACGAAACCAAATGAAAAGCAGTGGTGTTTGTTCATTGTTCTGGTTGGTTGATTGGTTTCGTTTTTCAAGACAGGGTTTCTCTGTGTAGCCCTGGCTGTCCCGGAACTCACTGTATAGACCATGCTGACCTCAAACTACTCAGAGAGATCTGCCTGGCTCCGCTGTGATGAAAGGCCTGCCCCACCACCGCCCTACTAAAGCAGCGGTGTTTTAAGACTTCTCTTGGCATGGCACTCTCTGATCTCGTAGGACTTGAAGTGGAGGCACAGACAGAAGAGCCCTGCAGAGGATGCTGTGGGAGGCCCATGTGGAGATGTTCTTGCCCTTGAGGGACTTGTGTCCTCAGAGGTGTCTGCTGGGGAAGAGCTTAGAGAAGGCCTCGCCTGCTGCCTCTCCCGCACAGCCTTCAGCTCTGCAGTGTGTCTGTGGGACTTGCCTAATCTGGTTTTTATTTCATTTTGGGGTTTTTTTTGTTGTTTTGTTTTTGTTTTTGTTTTTGTTTTGAGACAGGGTTTCTCTGTGTAGCTTTGGCTGTCTTAGAACTCACTCTGTAGACCAGGCTGACCTCAAACTCAGATCCACCTGCCTCTGAGTGTTGGGATTAAAGGCGGCATGACTAGGGCCTTATCCCATTCTTGAGAATTATACCAAGGTCCATTACTGTTCAGTAAACACCCTGAATCTCAGTCCCAGTGTTTCCCCAGTGTGGGTCAGCAGCCGGGAGCTGGGAGCCGGGAGCCGGGAGCCAGTTCCCCTTCTATAACTTCCCTTTCCTTAAATGTTTATTCCTTCAAAAAAGGTTAATTTGTTTTGGTGAGAAGGTAATGTATGCACGTGCAGCATGGAAGCTGTGACGTGGACCGTTTGAGGTGTCGTGCTTGGCCCATGGCCGCAAATGGCTCTCGACAGGGGCAGCTGCAGTTGTTCATCTCCTCGTCCTCTGTGCCCCCTTAAAGGGGGAGCCTGCTATTCATAGTTTTTTTGTGTTGCTGCTTGAACTCACTGTATTTTGGACATCTTCCTTTGTCAGTATACAACAGCACGGTTTCATGTCTTTTGAACCTTAAGTTGAGGTGCCAGAGAAGTGGCTCACCAGTTCAGTTGTCTGCACTCACGGTGGGCCATTTACACTGCCTGTAACTCCAGGCCGTACATGCTATAGAAATGCATTCCAGCAGCACACTCAGCACAAAATAAGTAAATCTTAAAAAAAAAAAAAAAAATTAGAGACAGATACTCACTGCATAGTTCATTCCTTCCTAAGGCTGCAACCCTGTAATACAGCGCCTCATGTGGTGGCCCCAACCATAAAGTCGTTTTCCTTGCTACTTCATAACCAATTTGCTACTGTTATGAATCGTAATGTAAACATCTGTGTTTTTATGGTCTTAGGTGGCCCCTGTGAAAGAGTCATTTGATGGGGTCATGCCCCACAGATTGAGAACCACTGCTCTAAAACATTTTCATTGCCACCTCCCACCTCTACCCCCCAAAACAACAGCAGAAATCAGCATACCTTAGGCAGAGTCATTGCCCACCCCCACCCCCACCCCAGCCTTGGCAACAACTAATGCGCTTGTTTCTAAGAACATACATGTCCCAGATATTTCATAACAAAGGGATTGTGTAGCATGTGGTCTCTTTAACTTGGTGCATGTTTTCAGACTTCATTCATCTTGGAATCTGTTAGTACCAGGTCTGCTACACAGTCCAAGACGGCCTCGCGCTCATAGTCTTCCCTTTCAGCCTCCTGATGACTGTGTCTATGGTGAGAGCCGCCACAGCTGGCCTGCTTGCCTCCTTGTTATAACTGAATAGTATCCTGTCGTCCAGAGAGATCACGAGTCAGTTTGTTGACATTGCAGGGGTTTGTACTTTTGGCTAGCACGTAATATGCTAGTAAGCATCTGTGGACCGTGCGTGAGCTTGTCTTTACTGCTTTTGGGTGACCTGGGTATGGAAGTGGCTGGGCTCGATGGGGTCCTCTTTCAGTTCTGAGGAACTCCACATTGTTCCCCTGAGGTGACATTGTTTCACC
Source organism: Acomys russatus (assembly GCF_903995435.1). Lineage (NCBI taxonomy): Eukaryota > Metazoa > Chordata > Mammalia > Rodentia > Muridae > Acomys > Acomys russatus. Next base: position 32,010,695 of record NC_067155.1, read on the forward strand.
ACCCCCAGCCAGTGCCTTATGTGGGCCTCAGTCTTCCACATCCTTGCCAGCACCTGATATTTTATGTTGCTTGTTTTGGATTGGTTGTTTTTAGGTGTTATAGCCACCATGATGGGTCTGAAGTGTTTCTTGATGGTGTTGATTTAGTGGCTGATGATAATTTGTGTCCTTTCTGGAGTATTTGTATTTTTTTTTTTTTTTTTGACAAGTATCAGTTATTAAGTTGTCTTTGTTGTATTATGGACTTCTGTATCTTTATATATTTTTTTAATTAAATTTTAACCTGTTGGTATGGATGTTCACGTGTATGAGGTGTGTGTGTGTGCGTGTGCGCGCTATTTGGAGTCACTGTCTTCTGTTGATATATAGTGCTTCCACCCTGGTTGCTGTAGCTTCTCAGTAAGGTTAGAGAGGAGACGAAAGGCCTCCTTCTCCTCCTCTTTCTTCTTTTCCTTCTTCTTCTCCTCCTCTTCCTCTTCCCCCTTCTTCCTTTTTGTTGTGTTTTGTTTTTTCCAAGATAGCTTTAGCTGTTTGGAATTCCTGTAATTGATGGGGATTTTAGCAGGAGTGCACACTTTCTGTTTTTAAGGGGTGGCTGGGGTTTAGGATGAGGTCGTTTGACTCTAGACTGACTCCAGCATGTTGCCATTTTCCTGTTAATAGCTCAGACTGTTGGTGGACATAGGCTAGCTTTCCGTTCCGTTGTATTTCTGGAAGGAGTGTGTTGCAGGTTTTAGTGTGTGAGTCTTCTCTGCTCATGTTTGTTCGTGTGTATTCTATTCTTTGGTGTCTCTATAGAGATCGTTGTCCTTACTTTCACATAGGGATAGCCATGGCTAGTGTACAAAAGGGCGTTTGAACCTAGTTTATTCTTATTCTGCAGCTTTACAGAACTCATTGCCTGGCCGGCTCTCGTAGCTTTTATGCCTTCTGTGTGTGGCATTGTCATTTCTGCATGAAGGTTTCTTTCTAATCTGTATGCCTCTTGTTTGACAAAAGCAGACAGCCCGGCCTTTTTCTTGTTACTAAAAGGGAGATGAGCCAGTCTCTCACCAGTGAGTGTGATGTCAGCTGTGGGGCCCATAGATGCCCTTTATGTAAATGAGGGAGTTCCCTTGGGTTGGTAGATTGTTGAGTGCTTGCACCAGGAGAAGCTGTTGGAATCTGTCAAATACCCTTTCTGTGTTACTTCCGGTTATACCATAGTTTTTATGATGCATTGCACTCCTTGACTTGTGTACTGAATGGCTTTTTTGTCCCTGGGATGACTCTCTTGGTGGTGGTGCATAGCGCTTCCCTTGCAGTGCTGTGTTCCGCTTTCTAGTGCTGCCCAGGAGTGTCTGCATCTGTGTTCATGAGGATGCTGGCAGATGCAGGCCTTTATGGCTGCAACTGTCCTTCACTGCACCACTTCTGTGGAATCTCAAGCACTTCAGTAGTTCATCTTTATTTCTTTCTCTGGAGAACTTCTAATTTGCCTTGTTATTGTTTTGTGTGTGTGTGTCCTGGCACTCATGTGGAAGTCAGAGGATAACCCTGGGTCTCAGTTTTTGCTTTCTACCTTGTTTGAAACAGGGTTTCATCACTACTGTGCAGTATGGACTGGCTGGCCAGCCAGAGATCTTCTGGAGAGTCTCCCATCTCCCCATAGGACATCTGGGATTACAGAGATGTGCTGCAGTGCCCAGCTCTCTACACACTCAGGGGATCTGAACTCAGGTCCTCACATTTGCATGGCAAGCACTTTACCCACTGCACTGGCTCCCATCCCTCCTCTGTCATTTTCCCTTGAGGTAAATTTGCCATTTATTTCACACATGCATGCACTCCAGATCTCCTGCGGGCCGAGGAGATACTTAATGATTTCACATGTGCATACACTCCAGATACTTTAATGATTTCAGTTCTTAAAATTAATTGAAACTTGTTTGTGGCCCAACTAGTGACACCTTGGAGAATGCCCCGTCCATTCCCAACATGGATATGGCCTCTGTTATGGCTGGGTGGGTGTTGTGGCCTTGTTAGGTCTAGTTGGATTATGATCTTGTGTCAGTCTTCTGTTTCCTTGCTGACCAGTATGGTTTTCTGTCCGTTCCTCTAATGGGTTATGTCTCCAGCAGCCATTGGAGGCCTGTGTGTTCTCCCTCAGGTCTGTCAGTCTCCATGCAAGTGTTTCGAACCTTGTAGTTAGTTAGTGCACATGTTTGTAGTTCTTGTACCATTGCCATTACACGAGAGTCTGTCCCCTGTGACAATTTTTGGCTTCAAGTGTATTTGAGCGGGTATTAATACAGCCATCCGCTTGTTGGAGGGCACTCTGTGTAGACTAGCTCTTTCTAGCATTTCACTTTCAACCTATTTTTTTGTGTGTTTAGATTGAAGAGGATCTCTGCTAAACCGGACAGTGTATTGTGAACTGTGTTGCCATCTATCCTGTCAATCTCTACCTTTACTTGAAGAGTTGAACTTATTTGTGTTCATGTGCTTACCTTGTTTTTGGAGGGTGGGCTGCTAGAAGGAGATTTCAGTGTTTGAGAACACTTGCTGTGTTTTGTAGAGGACGTGGGTTTGTTTCCCGCACCCATATCAGATGGCTTGCAACTACCCATAACTCCAGTTCCAGGGCACTGGACATCTTCCTCTGGCCCTCAAGGGCACCTGGGTGCACATGCTGCATTTAAACTCACAGAGGCTCATACATACACATCCATTTAAAAAACAATTTTTGAACAGGAACTCACTATGTTGCCTAGGCTCGTCTCTGAATTCTCCTGTCCCGGCTCCCCAAATTGCTGTCACAGGCATGCACTACTGTGCTCAGCATCAGTCTGCCTTTTGTTTTCATATCTTACATATTTTTCATCACTCTGTTCCTCCATTGCTGTTTTGTGTTTTTGTTTTGTTTTGTTTTGTTTTTGTTTTCCCAGACAGTTTCTCTCTGTAGCCCTGGCTGTCTGGACTTATTTGTAGCCCAGGCTGGCCTCGAACTCACAGAGATCGCCTGCCTCTGCCTCTTGAGTGCTGGGATTAAAGGCGTTCACCACCATGCCCAGTCACAGTTAAAATCTTAATTTATGACTATCTAGTTATTGATATAGTATATAGAAAATATGCTCTCATTTCTCTTGTTATTATTATAAAAATATATGTCTCTACGTTGTGCTAATCACCATAGGTAAGTAGTTTGTCTAAACAAAGAAGTTACAGGATAAAACTACAGTATTGGGCTTTAGACTTAACCTTTGTATTTTCCTTTATTTATTTTATTTTATTGAAACAGGGTCTCATTACTTAGACTTGGCTGCCCTGGAACTTGTTGTGTAGACCACACTAGGCTTGAACTCACAGGGATCTGCCTGTTTTCTCTAATGGTAGTGCCCCACGTGGAGTGTTCTGCTTTTGTCATTTACTGTTTCCCTCCAGATCTTGTTTATCTTTTTTTTTTTTTTTTTTTTTATGACCACATACAGTGTTGGGCCAATTTTCTCACCCCATCCTGTGCTGTTGGACCACTCAGTCTTCAGCGATGCACCAGCTAACACTTGCAGACAACATTTCTGTACATGCGCCAGGAGTCTGTGGACTGCACTCCCAGAGCAAGACTGCTGAATTCAATAAAACACACACATGGGCTAGAGGGATGGTGGCCATGAAAGGTTAAGGCTCCCCACTAAAGGCACACATATTTTGAGAACTGTTCTAGATGGTTGGATTCCTGTGCAGCATTGTATGATTTTATGTCTGTCCCAGTCTGTTTTCTTCACTGTCTTTTCATGAATTGTTTGCTGACCTTGGATTCTGCCAGTCTGGCTGGTGAGAAATAGCACCTCCATGGAAGCTTAATCTGCATCTGTTGTGTGAGGTTGAGCATCTTAACGGAGTCGAGAGTGCTGGTCAGGGTTATTTTCTGTGCACTATTTGTTGATATCATCTCTCCGGGAGAAGAGTGGGGCTGCTCTTCTGCTGCTTTAGGTTTCTAGGTTAATTTAGAAAGAACATGATAATGTTGACTCTTTCCCTCCGCAGCTTAGATTTCCCCCGAATGCTCAGTTCTTAATTCCTGTCAGTGTTACCGCTGACACTTACAGCTGGGGATCTTACCTTTATACGTTCTTCCTGAGCTCTCCCACCTACTCACCTTTGAACTGAGACTAGTGTATATGCCTGGTTTTCTTCCGGAATCCCTGTGGATAGTGCTTCAGCTGGTTCTTGAAGTAATCACAGTGTTTAAAATTGGGATGGCAGAGGAGCTTGTCTTTTACTTTTGACACTTCCTTGTGTCCTGTTGAGGCCTTAGCATCCTGTGCAAGTCGTGAGCAGTGGTAGGGGAGCTGGTGGCTCTGGGTGTCCTTGCCTGATCTTGCCTTTGATGGAAATATTTCTTGTTTCCTGCGAAGCCTAACCCTAGGCTTTAAGTTGAAGTAGATATTTCTTGTTGTGTTGGGAACATTCTTCTGCCTTCTTTGTCAGGTTTTTGAAGATGATGAAGGATGTGAGGCTTTTTTTTTTTTTTTTTTTCACATGTTATTTGGTGTCTGTGGTGATTCCAGCCATTCAGGGCGGTTTGGAGGACAGCCTGGAGCTCAGCCTACAGGGTGTCTTGGAGGAGTGTGGAAGGCTGGATAAGAGTGAGGAGAGAAGGTGGAGGCTGGAGCCACCATCTGCTCTGCTGTGCTGATACTGACAGAAACAAGGAAACAGGAAGGATCTTTCTCTTGGTGTCAGACTTCAGAGCTCTGACAAAATACCTGAGAAGTGTAGGGGAAGGAGGACTGTTTGTTTATAGTTCTAGAAGGTTCCATCCATCCAAACAGGAAGGTGTGGACGGAGCACATCATGGTGGGCAGGAAGTAGAGCCAAACAGTACCAGGAAGAAGCCTGGATAAGACCTAGCTAGCCCCTAAGGAAACATCTCCAGGGACCCACAAACCTGAACGAGGCAGTGCCTCTTCCCACAGCTCTGCTTCCCAATAGCCAGTTTCCAATCTCGAATGCGTCAGTGGTTTGGCCATCGGGTCCCTCTTGATGTGGAAAAGCCCTTGCAAACACAAGTGTGCTGTACCAATCTTCTGGGTGCTACTTATTAAAAAGATGTTCAGTGTCTGTGTGAGTGTGTGTGCTCACAGGCGGATGCCGTAGCACACGTGTGACGGTCAGACGCTAGCTCTTTGCCATTGGTTTTGTTGTTTTTCTTGCTTTTTTCCTCGCACCCTGTGGGATTCTTTCAGGCCTGTGTGTAAGCCATCTCACTGTCCCCCCTAGGCACTTTTCAGTCCAGTCCAGTCCAGTAGGCTGAGACTTCCCTTTGTAGGAGCCGGCCTGCTGGGTTCTGGGAGACTTCAGAGGGGAGCGTACCAGAGTGGGTTTGGAGAAGAGAGCAAATGGGCAAGTAACTGCATGAAGACGGGTGCCTCATCTTTCTCATGCTGCTTTGGGTGTCCAGAGTGCTTTTCTGTGGGGCGCGGTCACTTCCTCATAGTGTGTCAGGATAAGCTGATGTCTTTAAATGGCTGATGTCTTGGTGGAATAAAGTTGTACATATTGCGTTAGTCTGACAGCGGTGTCTCTAGTGACTAGGTAGAAAAGGTGGCTTTGCAGAGCCCTGACCTGTGCTGGGCAGCACTGCTGGGCCCCAGCTCCCCCTGCAGTGGGTAGGGGGTGAGCCGGCTCTTGCTTTAGCTTATGGGAAGAAGGCTCAGGTCAAGCCTTTGCCCTGCCGTAGCTTGCCTCTGTCTGTACTCTCAGGACACCCTGCTCAATTATAGGCTTAACAGGAGATGGGTGATGTCATGGTGTGGCATCTGTGGCACACAGAAAATCATTTCCTGGAAAAAGGAAAGTTTTTTTTTTTCTTTTTCTTTCTTTTTTTTTTTTTTTCCTGGAGGTCATCTTCTAGGATAGCCCCAGTTTCTGATTCTGTCTAGACCAATTCTATATCTAACCTGTTGTCCTGACATCATTATAGTATGACCTTTTTCTAGGAAGTTCTCTGGTTTGTTTGAAGAGCGGCTTTACACAAAATCTACCTGACCGATGTCTGAGCTAGCTTCTCCAGAACACTCTCTATTTTAGACCTTTTAAAGTTACAATTCTCTCATGTTTTCACTCTTTCTGAAGGTCACACCATGTGAGGCAGGCATGCAAAGAGAAAGGGGTCTCTGTGGCCCCAAATGAGGGCCTTCGCTCCCAGAGCTTGTTTCCAGTGTTAAGTGCTCTTATTGTTGAATAGAGGGACAATTCTTTGGGCTGGAGATATAACTCAGTGGTTGAGCTCTTGCCTTGAGGTATACCTCAGTGCCAGGGGAGTATTGGGGGGCGGGCCAGTTCTTTCAAGATGAGCGAGCCTGTTAGGATTTCACAGTTACAGTTTTTAAGTGCAAGGGCTTAGCAGGGAATGCCTGCTTGTGAGCCTCTTACTCAGGCTCTAGACTATGGCATCGGCCTTGTGCCTCATGCGTGTGAGCAGGGTGTGGCTTCCTCACATTTGACTTGCTTTCCTCTCTTGGGGGCTCTCATAGTTTTTTCCTCAAACCTCTGTGTTTGGAGGTGTCTGTGGGCAATGAGTTCTTAGACAAGCTCAAGCAGCCTTGTTTTTCATCCTTTTGGAGGCTTGTCACGTGTTTTCTGGGACAATTGTGTGTCCATAAAATTAAGTTTTCTGGTAAGAGGAGCAGAATGTCTTTAATAGCTCTTTGTTGTTACTAAGACCCAGGAGGCAGGAAAGATCACCTCTTTAGTCATGAAAGGTCCCTTAAGCTGGCCTCAGCAAGCCTAGGGGAAAGCCCGGTTTTCTTACTTCCTGAATTTTTGAGTGGAAGCTTGCTGCTGCTGGGAACTGCTGGGATTAATACTCACCTTCTCTGTGTTTGAGGGAAGTTGTCCCCATTTATAGAGGATATGAGACCAGGGGGTTTCCGTGAAAAGGCTTGTGGCTGGGTCATGAGGAGCCAGAAAGCCCAGTCAGGAGCGATTTCAGGGTTACATCCTATTTTTCATTGTCAGGCTTTAGTTTTTACTCAGACAACACACTTCCCATTGTAAGGAGTGTGTGTGTGTGTGTGTGTGTGTGTGTATGTGTGTGTGTGTGTACACGCGTGCACGGCTGTCATGTCTACTGCTTCTTAGATTACCTCTTTCTCCCTTGGTCTATAGCAATGTGGGCCACCAGTCACTTTTTTGTTCAATCTTGTTTCTTCTGGTGACACAGGATGTACCATTATTAAACACTTGTCACTGATTCTAATGTTACTTTTCCTCTTGGTTGGTAATAAAGCAGCTTTAGTGTTTCTTTTATCTTGCTACATATACTTGGAGGCTGGCTAGTGTTTTGTCAACTTGACACAAACTGGACTAATCTGGGAAGAGGAAGTTCAGCTGAGAAAATGCCTCCATCAGATTGGCCTGTAGGCAGGCCTGTGGTACATTTTCTTGCTTAATGACAGATGTGCGAGGGTCCAGTCCCATAATGGATGGTGCTACCCATGGGCAAGTGGTCCCAAGTGTATAAGAAAGCAGGCTGAGCAAGCCAGGAAGCAGCATTGCTTAATGGCCTCTGCATCAGCTCCTGCCTCCAGGTTCCTGCCCCGACTTCTCTCAGCAATGGACTGTTACCACAGAGTTTTAAGCGGAAAGAAACTCTTTCCTCCCCACGTTGCTTTTGGTCAGGGTGTTTTATCATGGCAGTGAAAACCCTAAGACAGTTGGGAAAGTGCATGGTTCATCTTCAGCACAGCACTGTTGCCTGGGTGACAACTAGGAAGTGCTTCTTAATGTTGACAACTTTGGGGCCATCTGAGGAGGGCCAGCTAAGAGGGAAAGAAGGCAGAAGGATGTGGCATTCACTCAGTCTCTGACTGCCCCTGCCTGTGGTTCAGGTTAAATGTATACTCACTACTTAGCCCAGGGTAGCCTTGAGCTCAAAAATCTATTTCCTGTGTGCTAGGATTGTAGGTGTGTACTACTGCACTAGGCAAGGGCTCCTTACTCCTTTAAATACAGGGTATTAGGTGGCCCAGGCTGGTTTCTAAGTCCTTATGTAGCTGGGGGTGACCTTGGACTTCTGGGTCTCCTGTCTTTCTCTCTCTCCTAAGTGCTGGAGTCACATACACAGGCCACCCTCCTGGTTTATAGATGGTGCTGGAGATGGAGCCCAGGCTTTGTGGATGCTAGGCAAGCAGTCGCCAGCCCAAGGCCTTAGAATTCTTAAAGTGAGAACCTGCCACCTGTCTGCCTGGGTGCCCTGCTTACCCCCACTGTTCACTGTAGTGGCAGCCAGAGTTCAGGCTGTTTTCCTGTGGTTCTTGTGACCTTGTGTTCCCACTGTTACCAAATGCTTCAAATACTTTCCCCCAAATTTTGCCCTTCATTTCACATAGTGTACATTCAGCCCATAAAAGGACCCATTGAGATAAATGTTAAAGTTCCAGAAATCACACAGTGTGTCTTAATGGTAGGTTTTAAAACTCAGATTTGCAGAGGTCTTGGAGCAGTTTAATGATGGGTGGAACACTCCTAACTCTTTGATATTTCCCACTTGGTTTCTGGGGGATCACATCTCGAGAGAGAAGTTTGAATGCCTCAGACACCTCTAACTTCAGGAGTGATGGATTGACAGCTATTTTGTGCACTATTTCCTTTGCAAAGGGAGAGACTTTGACTAAAAGTCTTTGCTTTCTAGAATTTCATACTGGTAAAGGAGTTCGGGGAAGGAGCAAATGATAATCCAGGAGATAGAGAAGACCACAAGGGTGTGGACTGGGGCCTGGGTACATGAGGGGAAAAGTGGGCAAAGGCATGGGGCAAGGAAGCAGGTGCCATTTGTATGGTAAGGGAAGGGGTGGGTCATTTGGGCTTGGTTGGCACGTTCTTGTGAGAGAAGCAATATTGGAAATATCATGGTGTTTATGGGAGCCCAACTGTGTGGTGAACATCCTTTTGCCATTTAGGTCTCATCTGTGAAATGCAGTGTAAGCTTAAGATATGTGATTAGAACTCAAATATCTGTCTTTATAAAACAAACATGAAGAACAGCACACCTGGTGGTTATGTGTAACAGCATGAAGCTCAATTGTTTGATTTCAGATTGTTGGTAGCCTGGACACTTGCTGATAATCCCCCAGTGAGGGGCTGGGGTGTGGCTCAGTGGTAGAGCCCCTGCCTAGAATCCCCCAGTGAGGGGCTGGGGTGTGGCTCAGTGGTAGAGCATCTGCCTAGAATCCCCCAATGAGGGGCTGGGGTGTGGCTCAGTGGTAGAGGCCCTGCCTAGAATCCCCCAGTGAGGGGCTGGGGTGTGGCTCAGTGGTAGAGCACCTGCCTAGAATCCCCCAGTGAGGGGCTGGGGTGTGGCTCAGTGGTAGAGCACCTGCCTAGAATCCCCCAGTGAGGGGCTGGGGTGTGGCTCAGTGGTAGGGCACCTGCCTAGAATCCCCCAGTGAGGGGCTGGGGTGTGGCTCAGTGGTAGAGCACCTGCCTAGAATCCCCCAGTGAGGGGCTGGGGTGTGGCTCAGTGGTAGAGCACCTGCCTAGAATCCCCCAGTGAGGGGCTGGGGTGTGGCTCAGTGGTAAGGCACCTGCTTAGAATCCCCTAGCGAGGGGCTGGGGTGTGGCTCAGTGGTAGAGCACCTGCCTAGCATCCCCCAGTGAGGGGCTGAGTGTGTGGCTCAGTGGTAGAGCACCTGCCTAGAATCCCCAGTGAGGAGCTGGGGTGTGGCTCAGTGGTAGAGCCCCTGCCTAGAGTCCCCCAGTGAGGGGCTGGGGTGTGGCTCAGGGGTAGAGCACCTGCCTAGAATCCCCAGTGAGGAGCTGGGGTGTGGCTCAGTGGTAGAGCCCCTGCCTAGAGTCCCCCAGTGAGGGGCTGGGGTGTGGCTCAGTGGTAGAGCACCTGCCTAGAGTCCCCCAGTGAGGGGCTGGGGTGTGGCTCAGTGGTAGAGCCCCTGCCTAGAATCCCCCAGTGAGGGGCTGAGTGTGTGGCTCAGTGGTAGAGCCCCTGCCTAGAATCCCCCAGTGAGGGGCTGGGGTGCGGCTCAGTGGTAGAGCACCTGCCTAGTATGGGGATTACATCCTTAGCGCTGGAAAATATATAAACAATAAACAAACTTAGACTCTTTAGCACTCCCATCTTGGGTAGATTACTTGGTCTTCTTGGTGCCTTTGTCCTTCAGTCTCCTAATGTTAGTTAATGTAGGGATAATAATAGTTACCTATTACAGGTTAATTGCTAGAATTAGATGGTTCAGATAATATGTACAACAATGGGTGGCATATAGTAGAGGAATATACAGGCTTATGTAGTGTAGTCATGACATAATGCAATATGTGTGTTAGTGCATGGTTTTGTATACATACATGGGTACAACGTGCTTTCTTTTTTTTTGCAGGGAAACTGGTCTTTCTGAAGCTTGTATATTTTGTTCAGTTTTACATGGTAAAATTATGTCCTCCAGGCTTGTCACATGTGGAGAGTAGCAGCAAAACTGCCCTTGGAATGGGATGTGGCCCTTGCTTAGCAAGGCAGGTGTGCCTGGGCCATGGCGGAATGTCAAGGTTGGCTTCATGAATATGAGTTTATATGTGTGTGTGTGTGTGTGTGTGTGTGTGTGTACACTTACACACTTGAACACACCTGTGCCTGTGCTACAGGTTCTCAGTGTCAACTTGGAATCAAGGGGCTACTGTGGATCAGAGCAATCAGACTCTCTCCCCCCTCACATCTCACTCCTCCAGACAGGGTTTCTCTGTGTTGCCCTGGCTTTTCTGTAGACCAGGCTGGCTAAGAGATTGGCTTGCCTTTGTCTCCCAGTGCTGGAATTAAGGGCATGTGTCACCACCGCCCAGCTGGAGTTACTGGATTCTTGTCTGTCGATGAGGTGTTGCAGTGATAGTCGGCAGTCTGACTTTGGCTAATTTACACTGAAGAGACTGTAATGGAAGGGTCTTGTTGGCCTTTGGAATGGTGGAAGGTTAGACCGAGGTTGAGAGCAGGGAAGACCTGACAGGCTTGGGTGTCCAGGAAGCACAGCAGAGGACCTGAGCAGGCAGCCTGGGCTGTGGCCGCTGCCTCTGTAGCTGGGGTTTTCCTCCAGAGGAGCATTGTCTCTTCTCCTGTCGTTGCCCAATGACAAGCTATCAGACAAGTTTAGGAGCAGCTGCAATGCCTCTCATGAGATTTGAGTTGATGGTAGAATGGCCATGGCCCGAGTTCCACGCTTTACCTGCCATCTAGAAGAATAACTGGTGATTCCAACGCTGGGCCTGGGTTTTACTGAGTGCGGATGGTAGCTAGCGAAAAGGGTGTAAAGCAGTGACACAGGCCCTGTTGTCCAGTCACGTCGGACAGAGGTGCTGTCTGCTCTGCCCGAGGTCACGCAGCTGCTTAAGTGGATGGGGAGGCCTGGAGCTGGAGGGTCAGGCTCCAGGATCACATGCCTGGTCACTTCTTTTGTCTTTGGACAGAGACAAAAAAGGAGCAGTCTTTAGGTGACCTCAAACTGATTCATATTTAGCAATGTAAAACCAGAAAGTTTTAGAATTTTTTTTATCAAGGTGAAAAATTATGTCTTAGAAATATCCCATAGGGAATTTATTTTGCTCTCTCCTTCCCTCCTCTCCCTCCCTCCCTTCTTCCCTCTCTCCCTCCCTCCCTCCCTCCTTCCCTCACTTCCTCCTTCTCTCCCTCCCTCCCTTCTTTCTTTCTTTGAGACAGGTCCCTCTATGTTATCCAGGCTGGCCTCAAACACTGCTTCCTCTGCCTCCTGAGTGTTTGAGTTAAAGACGTGTTTTATTAATTTTTTTAAAAATTGTGTTACTTTTAAATTTTGTATATGTGTATGTATATTTATGCACACATGTGTAAGTGTGTATGCCATGGCACATGCATCTGCCTTGGCCTGCATGTGGAGGTCACAGGACAACTTGTAGTCTGTTCTCTTCCCCTACCATGTGGGTCCTGGGATTTGAATTCATGTCTCCAGCCTCAATAGCAAGTGCCTTTACCACCTGACCCATCTTGCCTGCTTCAGAAATTTCTTTTATATGTAACATATAATCCTGTGAACCAAGTGTGATGGCTCATACCTATAATCCCAGCACTTGAGAGGCTGAGGCAGGAGGATCCTTGTCAGTTTGAGGCTAGCCTGGGCTACATAGTAAGACCGTGTCTCAAAGGGAAAAGAATCCTGAACCTCACCTCCAGCCATCCTCTCCACTGGCAGAGGAATTTCATCTTTGAGCTTGTGTGTCATCCAGTGTTTTACCATAGGCTGTGAGAGCAGTTACCATGAAACCAGGCAGTGTCCTTGAACTGACAGAAAAACAGAGATGAGATCGTCTTTGCTGTAAATGGAAGGTCTGTGTGCAGCTTTGGAAAATGTGCGTCTGTCACATCTTGGCATCCATTTGTTTATAAAGTCTGGTTATGAAGAGACTGTGGTTTCCATACATATATATTTAAAATATGCTGAGTCATAGATTGAAATCAGTGCCTGACATAATACCTACCTGTAAAAATTTCTGCTTTGTCATGTTGTAGCATGAAAGCCATGCGTTTACCGCAGTAATTCATGGCAAGCGCGTTAGCTGGCACTGCGGCACCCATTTTCAATCCTCTTCTGTGTCTACACATCTTCTGAGGAGTGAAATTTCCCAGGAGTGCATTTGATTTCAGAGGACTCTTAGGGGAAGGGCCCAGTATGTGCCCTCGGTAGGTTGTTCCATGAGTGCTGTGTTTGGAGGAGACTGGGCAGCAAGAACTCTGCTCCATTGCTCTTCATTGTCTCAGCTCAAACCTGAAGTCACATTGATGGTACCTGCTGCTCTTGGGTGACCGGGGATTAGCACCCATACCGTGCACTCACAACTGCCTGTAATTCCAGCTCCAGGGATCCAGTGCTCTTGTCAGCCTTCTTTGGATCCTGTGTATGTAATCCTATTGCTTGCACGTGCACGTGCATGTGTGCACACATAGGGTAAGCATACACAAACAATAACATAACGCAGAATTTAAGATTATATTGTGAGATACTCAAAGAGAAAAACAATAGTAGAAATTAAATAGTGGCAAGGCTTTCTTCTTCTATTGTTTGTTTGTTTGCTTTGGATTTTTGAGATAAGGCCTCACTATGTAACCTTGGCTAGTCTGGTATTTGCTATATTGAGCCTCTCCTGCCTCTGCCTCCCAAGTGCTGGGGTTAAAGATGCATACCACCATACCAGCCGTATTTCATCTTGATATTATTGAAAGGGCCACTTATTTTTTTCAAAGGATTATGTAGTGTGTGTGTGTGTGTGTGTGTGTGTGTGTGTGTGTGTGTGTGTGTGTGTGTGTTCAGGTGCTTGCAGAGGTCAGAAGAGGAAGTTAGACCTGGAACTAGAGTTACAGACAGTTGTGAGCCACCTGAGCTGGGTGCTGGGAGTCAAACTTGGGGCCTCTGCTTAGTCACTGAGCCATCTCTCTAGCTCCATCACCTTAAAAAAATTCAAATATTCGTTATAGTATCACATTCAAAGTCTTTGAACTTGTTTGTATGTATGAATGAATGTATGTATGTATGTATGTATGTGCCAGTACGAAAAAGAAAATCTGAATTGAGTATTTTTTTGTTTATTCTTCTATTAGCATGGGCTTGAAATGTCAGCGTCCCGCTTACAAGATGGATTGTACATGTTTAATATATGTATGTATTTTGTCTGTTTTGGAGTGTGAGTATACACTGTCTTCCTGCGTTTAAACTTGTGCTCCAAACATGAGCAGAAACCCTCTGCCTGTTAAGCATTAGGACCTATGTCTACATCCCCAGCATCCCCATGAAAAGGCTGGGCATGGCAGCGTGCACCTGTAATCTCAGTGCTGGGGTGGTTGGAGATCGGCGGGTCCCAGGGGCTTGCTAGCCTATCGAGAATGGCAGGCTCTAGGCTCAACAAGAGAACTCATCTCAGAACAGTAAGGTGGAGAATGGATTGATGGAAACACCCCCACATCAGTCCCTGGCCACATGCGCATACATATGCTACAGACACAAACACAGGTGGACACATGAGGACCTCAAAATCAAGTCAGTGTGTGCAGCATTTGTTGGGGAAGCTCTGTTCATGTCTGAACATCCCTGGATAACTCTGGAGGGATGACCTCGCCTCTCCGCCTCTGTGTTTTTGTCCCTGTATGTCCCAGGGCATAGATGTCTCAATTTCCTCCTCACTGTAGCCAGGAACTCTTCCTTTCTAGTCTTCTATTTCGAGCTTCAGCTTGACTATTAATAGAGCATTTCCACTGTTGGCTTTCAGGCTCTGACTCTAGTTAAGGATGGCTGTTCTAACAGGGGTGACGACTTACCCAGCTTGTCACTGATCCCCAGGGAAGCCACTGCGTGTGCCTGTAAGAGCTCGCAACCAGGAGCTGCTTTGTGTGCTTCAGATCAAAGTATCTCTCGTGGTAATGATGGCGACTTGGAGATGCCTAAGTTAGAATTGGGCTGAGTAGTCTTTATTGATGTCCTCTTGACTCGTGAAAACTGCTGTGCAGTGTAGAGGATTTGAGGGCTGCCGTGGGTGCCTTCAGGTGCTCCCAGGAAGTTGGTCAGCTGTACTTGGGAAGAGCTCCCCTTGCGGGGGGCGGGGGTTGCCTCTAAGACCTTGCTGGTTTTCATTACCTGCAGGTCTGGGGTGTCTTAGCCAAGCTCATACTGTTTTTGCCTGTTCCGTGTGAGCTATTTTATGCAGACTTACGGTTCATGTGTTTGGTTTGCTTCTGCGCCTGTAGGTCAGAGGTCAATGTTGAGGTGTTCCTCTGTCACTCTCCAGCTTCTGGTTTGTAACTTCTCCCACAGATCGCAGAGCTCACGCGCTTAGTGACTGGCAGCAGTCCCAGGGATCTGCATTTGTGTCTCTGGCACTGAGTGTGCTGGGTTTTTCTGTGGGTGCTGGGGGTCTGAACTCTGGTCCTCAGGCTCACACTGCAGAGTGTTTTTCAGGATGAGCCATATCTCCAGCTCCCTCTTTTATTACTTGATGGAGCTCAGTCCCAGAGACAGTGGGCAGATTGCACCACCGTGTCCTGCTTTATCATTTCCTCAACATCCCCAGCTGCAAACCCCTCCATTGTAGCCTCTATCCCCCTTTTGCCTCCTCTCTTTCTGCGATTCCACTTACGCTCAGTTTAGAGTTTCTTACTGTGTGAGTTCAGTTTTTCTTTCTCTTTTGTTTGTTTGTTTTTTAAGACAGGATTTTGCTTTGTAGCCCTGGCTGTCTTGGAACTCTGTAGACCAGCTGGCCTCAACCTCACAGAGATCTACCTGCCTCTGCCTCCCGAGTGCTGGGAGTAAAGACAGGCACCACCACGCCCAGCTCAGTTTTTCTGTTTCATAAGGCAGACTCATGGTATGGACTCATGATTTATGGCTTCCCTTCTTTTCCAATAAAGACATTTAGTTTTAAGGTTTTTTTTTTTTTTTCTCCTATAAAGGGGACAACAAAATGGCTCAGCAGGTATTGTGAATGCCTGAGTTCAGCCCTGAAACCCTTGTACAAAAGCAGATGTGGTAGTGTACGCCTGTACCCCAGCATCCCTAAGACAGGATGGGAAGCAGAGTAAAGAGAATTGCCCTACAGCTGAGACATGCTGGCCTGAGACATGCTGCGAGTCAGAAACACAGGGGTCCATGCCGCAGCAGGAGGGAGGAGATACCAGGGCCCCAAAAGCTGTCCTGTGACCTCCACACATGAGCCATTCAAGGATTATTTAGAAGTGCGATGCTTAATAGCCAAGTGTCTGCAGATTTTCCTGTCTTCTTACACTGCTTCCTGCTTTCATTCCATGACTAGAAAACATTCATCGCATGGTTGCAGTTCTAGCGATTACAATGTTGACATATTCCGCTGCTATTCTAGACTTTTCTATTTCTCTTGGAGTTCTGTCATGTTTGCTTAATGTATTTTGAGGATTTAGGCATAGACATAGATAGAACTGCAGACTTTTTGGTGAACTGATCTTTTTGTCATTATGCAATGTCCGCCTTTATCCCTCGTGATTTTCTTTGCCCTGAAGTCTACTTGGTGTGTGTGGATGCAGCTGGTCCAGTCTGTTTATGATTATTATTTACATGTTAACCCTTTTTCTTCCTTTTTGAGCTGAGATTGTCATCGCTATTCATATGCTGAGTACCAACCAGAGTTACATTCTGACCATTTAAAAAAAAAGATTTATTTATTTTTTAAAAAAATTTATGTGTATGGGTGTTTTGCCTGCATGCATGTCTGTGCACCATGTGCTTGCAGAGCTCGTGGATGCCCTGGGAGTGTGTTCACTGATGGTTGTGAGCTACCGCACAGTTGCTGAGAGTCAAACCTGAGTCAAGGCTTTGGGGGAGCAGCTAGTGTTCTTAATCACTGAGCCGGCTCTCTAGCCCCACCTTTTTGACTTGTATGTAGTAAGACTCAATGTGCTATGAATGGGTATTGTAGGAGGGCACTGCTGCTTGTCTCAGGACATATATTGTAGCCAGCCTTTATGGTGCCTCCAGCCTAAAGACAGTGCTGTCTGTCCGTTGGTTTGCTGCTTGGTGCTCACGTGGCACCCGGGGCTAGTCATTTGTGATTGAGAGCCACCCATTGTCGTGCAGCACCCTGAGCCCAGGCGAGGGCTGCTGTCCGTACACTACCCCCAGGTACTGTCCTTTTGAGGGCTGACCCAGAGGGACCAACACTTCATCAGGGACCCTGAGTAGTTAGAGAACCACAGTCTCACCCAGAAGGCACTGGTTAAGGCTAAGGCTGAGACAAAGATCGGGCCCCTGGGTTCCCGGTAGCTTCAGGCACTGCTGTGGATCTGGACCTAGTATGTGTTTTGAGATGAGGTCTTATGTGGCCCAGGCTGGCCTTTTACCTTGCTGTTAGCCAAGAATGTCTAGAAGCTCCTGTGTCCACTCCCTGAGTGCTGGGATTACAGGTGAACACCACCAGGCCTGGTTTATGTGGTGCTGGGAGCAGACTGAAGGCTTTGTGCATGCTAGGCAAGCACACTGCCCACCGAACTAAGGGCCCAGCCCTGCAAAGTGGAAGCCTGGCAGTGTTTGAGTAATGCATGGGTGGTGGCATTTGGGGAGATGGTTGGCTGTAAGTAAAGGCCACCAACAGCAGCCAGTGCTTGGTGAGCCCTCAGCTTGGCATCGAGGCCCAGCCTGAGGATAGGTTCATGCTGAGGCCAAGTTAGAAAAGGCTTGCTTGGTTCATTCATTCATTTCATTTCATCGTACAGTGCGAGGAATTAAACCTAGGACTTGGTACGTGCGAGAAATTCTCTGATGCTGAGCTACATCACCCCCACTCCATACCTGAGATTAATTTATAATCACCTCATAATTGAAGACTTGGCTTCTTATGGTAGTTCAGCTTGGGCTAAGTAGTCTTCTCCTGTCGTGTGCATCAGGGAAATCTCAGCTGTTAAGAGCACTTGCTGCTCCTCCAGGGGACCTTACTCTGGCTCCCACCCACCCATGTTGGGCAGCTCACAACCTCCTATGATTTCATCTGCAAGGGATTCCATGCCCTCCTTTTTGCTCCACTGGCACCTGAATACACATGTCCACACTCACACACAAACACAAATACACGTAAATAATAGAAATAGTAAAAGTGTAAAAGTATACAATGTATGTATTAGAGTGGGGCCAGTTTTTCTGGCCAGGTTTCTTAAGTGAACTCTCCCATATGAGCATAGTATACACATGAACTGTACTTCACTTGGCACACGATAACTTCTATATGAAAATTTTAGGCATGAAATGGCAGAATTGCTTGGGATTTGGGTGCCATTTTTAGAAAATTCCAGCATTTGCAGTAGTTTATTGTTATTATGGGGGCAATGGCTTTTGTTGACGTGTTGGCACTCTTCTCCCAGGTACAACTCCACACATCACTATGGTGGTAATTACTTCTCACTTGATTTCTGTAACTACAGCTGGAAACAGTGGGTGAGGGGCTCTGCCAGGGGAGGAGAGTGAAGCCAACACTTATCCACAGAGCCGAGCTGAAGGCGGCTTTTAATTAGATTGATTCGT
This sequence comes from Acomys russatus, assembly GCF_903995435.1. Lineage (NCBI taxonomy): Eukaryota > Metazoa > Chordata > Mammalia > Rodentia > Muridae > Acomys > Acomys russatus. The sequence goes on from NC_067155.1 coordinate 32,028,742, forward strand.
AATTCACTCTGGGGAACATTTCCTAAATATGACGGTTTCAGGGACACCAAAGCTGCTTATACATCCTGGAAGGAGTGGGCAGAGAGGAGCAGTGTGTTCTGAGTGTGCAGCTGAGTTCTCTCTGTCATTCCCCACAGGCTGCCTGGGGATGCTCTGTCTGCCGCCTCCTGACTGTGGCATGCTTGGTCCTGCCCACGTCCACATTCCCAGCCCTTCACCTGCGTGTCACACGGGTGATGTGGTGTGGCCAGGGGAGGGAATGTCACCAGAGACTTGTATATTACCCAGTGGGAATAAAACTGCTCTGACAGACAGTGGAAAGAGGGTGGCAGATGGGTCAGTTCTCATTGCTCACAGCCCTTAAGATCCCCAGGTCCTCTGAGGACAGTGAATTAGTGAGCACCAGGTCTGAGCTCCTGGAGGAACACAGAGCTCACTTTCTGTCAGCCTCCATCACCAGCTGCCTCACAGACAGCCTAGTTTCACGTACGTTGCTTCTGGCTGTTGATTCGTGATGGTTGAACTCTGGGCTAACTACTCTGTAACCCAGGTCCAGACAAAACTCTGTGTTTGCCAGGCAAGCATCCACCAAGCCACACTCGCAGGCCCCAAGCCTTTTACTCTATCGGGGTAACATAGAATTAGTTCACAGTTGAAGACTTGGCTTCTAGTCTCCGTTCAGGTTTGGCTGTTTGGTTTCTTGTTTGGTTGGCTTTTCCCTCCCTATTGAAAAGAGACAACACATCAAGGAGCTGGAGAGATGGCTCAGCCTCGCATCCATGCCTGGAAACACTACCCGGCACTTTAGTATGATGTTTGGGGATTGTTGTTAAGTACAGACAAACCAGGAATCTGTTAAAAAACAAAAACAAAAACAAAAAACTTGACACCAGGCAGACTGTGAAAGGTAGCTTGTTTATAGTAGCGAGTCTGGTAGAGTAGCGGCTCATCTGACCTCAGCCAGGAACACACACTGCCGGTGACTCCATAGTTTTGTTTTGCGCTTTTTTTTTTTTTTTGCAGTAGCACTGGCATCCTCGTGGTACAGGTGGGAAGATGAAGGTCTGGAGAAGTTGAATAATTTCCCTCATGGCGCCATCTGATAAAGAGCTGAAGTATGAATTGTTGGACTGTGCGTTAGTACTTTTAAAACCCCCACCTGCCTATTGGCCTAGGGTAGTGAAGAAAGATTCTGCGTGGCCCGGGGCTTGCATAGTCGACTTTGGGGCACACTCACACCACTGAGGGCAAAGGGGGACAGGGGCGTTTGTGACATGTGGCTAGAAATTAAGCTCTATGGCCCATCCTGGGAGGCAAAGAAAATAAAATCCATTGCTTGGTGGCTATGACTGCCGAAATCTGGGAAAGGAACCTGGCAGGGCACCTGCTGTGTTTGAAGAAGGCTGTGACTTGAGCCTCTTGGTATTTTCAGTTAGTTGGGCCACCTTCCTAGCTTCCCATACCTAAAGTTGCAAAGACTAGTCAGTCCTCATTGGCCTGGGCAGCTCCTGACTTTGGTAAGTCCTTAGTCTGTGAGAACCTTCGCTCCTATGGACAGCTGACATGGGAAAGGTGCTGGTGCCTTTTCACTTCTGAGACTAGGCTCGGTGTGTGTAGCTCGGCACGTGTCACCACAGCGGGCTTTAGCTCATTCCTGGAGTGCTGCTGAATATTGGCACGGCAGGGGTGTGTATGTGAAACGGATTGGGGGCCATCTCATTTCCTGTGTAGCCCCAATTCTGTGTAAGGCCTCAAGAAGACACCCACCTCCACTCTTCCTCCCAGCATCCTCGAAAGGACATTCTGAGCCCAGGCCAAGCGAACCTGTAGGAGTCCAAGCTCTTAGGGAGCCTCCTGCAAGCTTTCTCCTAATTCCTCTTCATTATCCTGCAAATATTTTTCAGGAGATGCCAACATAGCAACTTGAGAGGAATGCTTCCTGGGCTGCCTGTGGCCTGACTGTATCATATTTACATTTGTTCCAAGTTCGGTGGATACACATTATATGAGCTCCAAATTGTGTGTATTTCCAATTCATGTAAAGAAACGAATAAGTACCCAAAAGCTGGTGCTGTGGTTTGGGAATGCGTTTCTCTTAGATTCTTGGGGTTTACACACAAACTCCTGAAATGCCCAGATAGTAACTATTTTATGCTCGGCAGCCATATGGTCCTTATTGCAGCTACTCGATTCTGGTGTTGTAGCCATGGAAACCAAGCAAGCCCCTGAGTGTGGCTGGGTGCCAGTGAAATTTTATATAAAACCAGGCCCAGTTCACCAACTGAGGGCTAGCTCAGAGCAGCTAGGGTTAAGCCCTTGCAGAGGCCTGCACACAGGCAGCCGAGGCATACCATGTCAGAAAGATACTTCCATGGAACTTGGAGAAAAAGATCATAATACCAAACCAGTCAAGTCATTGGGCATTGTGTCCTTTTTTTTTTTTTTTTTTTTTTTTAAAGGTTTGCGTTTATTATCATTAAGCTGTGTGTCTGTGTGTGAGTAAGAGCACGTAAGAGCAGGTATGTGCTGAGTCCAGAAGAGAGCACAGGACGTCCTGGAGCCAGAGCGCCAGCTATGAGAAGTTAGTGAGTGCTGCCTCTCTCTCTGACATGGAGTGTTCTATTGTCCGGCCAGCCGTAACTGCAGACACATACCCCTTAGTTTTTAAGGCAAGGTCTAACTCTGTAGCCCAGGCTGGCCTGGATTCTGCTGTGATCCTCCTGGCTAAGCCTTCTCAGGACTGGGTTTATAGCAGTGAACCACTGTTCCCGCCTCTTGTTTAATGCTTTCAGACTGTTAATTGACCTCTGATACCTCAGAAACCAGGCCCTAAGATGTGAGAGATTCCTGTATTTGATATTTTTCAAATGGAAAGCAGAGTGTTTGCTTTGGTGTCATGGTCAGTCCTGTCCGTCTGTTCATCATCCCACCCCCACCCTCACCCTGCGCTCCCATGTTCCCCTTTCTTGGCCTCTCCCCTTCCCCTCTTCATCCTGTGGTATGATGGGAGCTGGTTGTCAGAGGTTGGCAGTTTATGTGGCAGCAAAGTCAAGAATTCTCCCTCCCTCCCCCAGCAAGATGCCTCAGCACCCCTCTGCTGTAGGGAAGGGAAGGGCCAGATTTCGAGCCTCTCAGCCAGGGTCAACCTGTTTGGCCAGTGATTACTTGTTCTTCAGTCAGTAGAAAGCCCACTTCTTAGAAAAGCTGTGTGCATGCAGCAGTGAGATAAAAGACTGACACAGCTGGGTTTGCAGAAAAGCTTGCCTTAGGTCACAGAGGGGAACTTTGACCTTTGACTGCTGGAGCAAACTGAGCTACCTAGTGTGTGTTCTTTCTCTTCCTGTGGGCTGGTCCTGACAGGAAAGCTTTTTATTAAAGGCTTCAGGAAAAAAATCATTAATCAGTTTTTTCTTACCTTTTTAAAAAAATTATCAACTTATATGTATACATTAATTTTAATTATTATGGTGGCAGGGGGAAGGCATGCATGTGCTACAATTCACATGTGGAGGTCAGAGAACAACTTTCAGGATGTTGGTTTGAACCTTCCTTCCACCTAAACCATGTAGGTTCTGAGGATCACAGTAGGTCATCAGGCTTGGCGGCAAGCATCTTTGACCAAGCCATCTTTGGTCCTGTTGCTTTATTATTTGGAGGGGCTGCTGGGGATTGAACTCATGGCCTTTAGTATGCTGGGCAAGAGCTCTCCCAGGAGCCACACTGAATCCTCATCATTTAGATTTTCAAGACTCTGTAACCCCATCTACCTCACAGTATGCAAGCAATGGGCAGCCAAGTGCTGAGATCTACCCACCATGTCTGGTTTCTCATCCTACATCCTTTATGTCTGTCCCAAATCCACCCACTCCTGCAGATAGCCGGTCTCACATGCACCAAAGCAAACCCTCAGATAAAAGCAGACTTCCTGGTCCCAGTGCAGCACACTATCTTGAGACAGATATCATATAGCTCAGCCATGCATTCTTGATTCTCCTTGGCCTCCTCCCGAGGGCTGGGATTGCGGTGGGCACAGCACACCCGGTCTGCGGTGGACTTCATGCATGCTAGATTGAGCTACAGCCCAGCCCAGGTTTTTCCTCAATTCTCGTCTTCTTCACTTTGAAGTGTTGTCCCACTTGTCAGGATCCATTACCTTAGAAAGACCCCTACCTGCTGCAGATTCTGCATCAAGGGAGTTGAAAACTTGCTTGGAGAGTTGTATGGGTAGCTGCTAGAGATATGAGGAGCTTTATAGAGCCATAAAGGACAGCTGGCGGGAAGGAAAGCTTGAAGTAGCTCCTGGGGCAAGGTCTGGACAGGAGAGGAGGAGGTGGTGGGCGCTAGATGGAGGAGCATGTTACAGGGCTGTGCGGCAGTTCTGGGGACCTGGAGGTATATGCAGTGTGTTCAGGTGTGTCTATGACAGTGTGCACACACTGTGTGTAGACAACTGCTTACATCAGTACAAGCAGGCGCACCTGGCTGTCTACCCCAGGGAAGGCTTCGGGATGATGGTGATCACGTGGGAAGTGGATGCCGAGTGCTAGGTGTTTAGACTCAGTTTACAGGACTGTTATATTTATTTACATTGTTTTGTGAGTGATGCTAATCTTAGCTGCCCCGGGTGTTGTGTAATGAAGTGCTTTATTCACTCATCCAACAAATCATTATTTCACGTTGAAAATGAATCAGAGCAAAGAGGTGCCAGCGCCTGTTGTGGCAATCTTGACTGGAGAGTTGCCTGGGGCTGAGCAGTTGCAGCCAAGGACAGGCCGACTGGAAGCTGTGACAATGGTGAATTGAGGGGACCGGGTGAGGGGTTATGTGCAATTAGCCAATGCCATCTGCAGTACTCATCAGTACAGTGCCCTAAGACTGAAGGGCTTGTCTTGCAAGGGGCAAATGCTACTGAGTAATTTCCAAGACACTGTTACGTTTGCTCTTTGTTTTTAAGACAGGGACTCCCTTGGGCCAGGCTGGGCTGGAACTCACTGGAGATGAGGGCAGCCTTGAACTCTTGCTTCTTCTGCTCCCACCTCCTGGATGCTGGCATGTAGTTGTGCACTACCATGCCTGATTTATGTGGTGCTGGAGATGGATTCCAGGGTTTTGTTCAGGCTGTGGCCCCAGCCAGATTTTTACTGAAATATAATTAGACCATAAGCTTCTCTACTACGGTAGACCTCACACCTGGAAGTTATTTCAGTCTTTAAAGTGTGACTTTTTAGTTGTTAATGTATGTGTGGGTGTGTGCTCCTGGGACTGGGGTTACAGGCAGTAGTGAGCTGCCCATTGTGGGAACTGGGAACTGAACCAGGTCCTCTGCAAGCGAAGTGTGTGCTCGAAACCTCTGCGCTATCACCCCAGCCCCCAAGGCAGGCTTTTAGTATATGCAAAGCCCTCTCCTGTTCTCCTTTCTAACCACTGGCAGCCACTAATCAACTTCCTGTGTCCTTAGCTTCTGCTTGCCTGTTCTGGGTATTCCCTATGAGTGGAATTGTGCGACATATGTCTACTACTTCTGGCTTTTCAGAGTTTTCATACTACATTGCTTTTACATGTATTTGTCATGTTAGTACCCCCGCCTATGGCCTTTGTTTGTTTTTATTTTTTGAAACATCTTGAGCTGTGTAGCTGAGGCTAGCCTCGACTAATGATCCTCCTGCCTAAGTCCCCTCAATGCTGGGATTCCAGCTGTGTGTCACCTCAGCCCATATGGCAGGTCCCTCCTCTATTTTGCAGCTGAATGATGTTCTATGACGGATTGGCCACAGTTGGTTCCTGCCTAATCAGATGATAGGCATACGGATGGTTTCTCTCCCCTTTCCTATACCACTCAGCTGTTGCGTGAGCCTAAAACTGGGAAATGGCTCAGTTTGGAAGATGTTCATGAAGACTCCAATTTGAATCATTCCTCCTGGAGAGGACTGATATAAATAGCCAGGCATGGCAGCACCTGTGACCCCAGTGCAATGGGATGGGAGGCTGGCCTACGTGGCAAAGCTAGTGGAAGGATTGATCTCTGACCTCAGAACATATGCTCTGTGTGTTTGCATCTGCAGATCTGTGCATTTAGAGAGAAAAATCACAGCTGTCCCCAGAGACCAGGGGGGCCGTCGAGGGTCTTGGCCTTGAACTCGAAAGGGAGCAGTTTTGAGGCAGTGGAGAGTCTGGGGAATTGTGGAGGATTTTGCTAAAGCTGAAGAATAATTCAGCATAGGTAGCAGGGGTAGTGTGAATCGTTGTCCAAGATAGTGGGACGGCTACTAATGTGTCAGTCTAAAGTGTTAGTCCATCAGCGTCCCACTTAATAACTGGCAAAAGGGAGCAGCAGAGGCTTGCTCTCCTCCTCTGATGGTTTCATATTCCAGCCAATCATTTGGAATTTCGTTAATAGTCTGACTCAACAGAAATGTGCGGCTTCTGAGTAAAACCTAGTAAGGTGGCAGCACTCAGAGTGGTGGCAGGAGGACCAAGTCCAAGGCCCTCTTCAGCTACCTAAAGAACTTGTGGCCAGCCTGGGGCACATGAGACTGTGGGGCAGGCGTTGAGTGGGTGTGTGCTCCGGGCGTGGCCATGAACATGTCAGGGACCACAGCCTCAGGCCCCTGGGCAGAAGGCGGTCTTCCTCCTGCTCCAGGTGTGGCTGTTAAGAAATGTCCATCATTGCTTTCTACCCCTGGATGTTTCCCACCTGCAGACTGCTCTCCTGCAGAGACTGTTCCCACTAAGATTAGCTAAGCCTGCTTCCTGTTCAGCTGTATATACTTACCTGCCGCCTTGTCTGTCTGTAGTAACGCCTCCTCCATGTCCATCTGATCGCAACACACGCCGCTTCTGCAGTGCTGCAGCTACTCCATCAGAGAGCCCAGCTTTCCTGCATGTCCATCTGTCTGTCTGCTCTCACTTCCCTACTCTGGGCCAAGTCTCTGGGGCTGTGCAAAAATGAGGCAAGACTTGGTCTCAAAAACTTCAAAAGTTCTCGACTAAATCCCCAGTGTTGTAACAGTGTGTCTTCTGCATTGGCCTCACAGATCCTGTCTAGGTAACTGTGCAGCAGTATGCTGAGTTAGTTAGTCTTGGTACTCAGAGGAACGCTGTTCTTTCTTGGTCGGTAACATTTAATTGAGATATAAATACTATATGCCGTAAAATGTCGCCTTCTAGTATACCAGTCTGTGGTTTTTAGGATATTCTAGAACCACTACCATAGTCAATTATAGAGCGTTTCCTTCACCCCAAAGGAACTGCATGCCTGCCTCCCTCAGCTCCCACTGTCCTCCTTCCCACGTCTGACCCCACAAAGTCTGTTTGAGAGTTCCTGTCCTGGAACTAGCTCTGTAGACCAGAGATACGCCTGCCTCTGCCTCCCAAGTGCTGGGATTAAAGATGTGCGCTGCCACTACCCATCTTGTCCTTATCTTTTAAAGATTTTAAAAGCACCGTATTAATTATGTGGTGTATGCATGTCTCTGTGTGGGTGGGCACACTAGAGTAGGTGCCCGGAGAGGCCAGAGGCATAGGAGCTGCCCGACCTGCGTTTGGGAGCCAACTGTGGAGCCTCTGCAAGGGTGCTTCACTCTGAGAACCACGGGGCATCTCCCCAGCCCCTGGTTTTGGTCTTTATAGATATTAGTTGTAATTTCTTTTTTTCTCTGGCTTACTGGCACAAGGTGTTCTTTTTATTTTGTTTAGTTGTGTTTTTATTTATTTTGTGTGTTAAGGTGTGCGCATGTGCCAAGGCGTGGCTGTGGAGATCAGGGGTGTGGACACGTGGAGGTTGGAGGATAATACCCAGTTGTGTGTTCTGCCATTCCACCCTGTTGAGCTGTCTAGCCAGTGCCTGTCTACTTGTGTTTTGTTTTGTTTCAAACAGGGTAGCTGTAGCCCTGGAGCTCAGTCTGTATCCAGGCTGGCCTCAAACTCAGAAATGTGCTTACCTCTGCCTCCTGAGTTCTAGGATTAAAGGGGTGTGTTCCCATGCCTGCCTAGCCTAACCTTTTAGATCAGGACTTGGACTCTAGTTTGATGGTCAGTACTCCTATAGTCTTTTTGTAAATTAATGTGGGCTGTTTGTCAGCTTTATTTAGAATTATTTATTGTTCTTTACTTAGAAGCTTTACTTTGTTTACAGTCCTTGGTTTTGTTTTGTTTTGGTTGTTTGTTTAAGACAGTGTCCTATAACTTAGCTTAGGCTGGCCTTAAACTCAAGATTCTCCTATCTCAGCCTTCAGGGTGCTAGAGTTATGGGTGTGTCCTACACCCACCCCTCCCCCTGCTGCTGCTTTTGCTAGACTATTTTTTTCATGTGTGTAGGCATATTTTTGCATGCGTGCGCGCCCGTGTGTGTTTGTGTGCCTCCCCGTCCATATGTGTGCACAGGCTCAAGGTTGGTGTCTGGAGTTAACTTCTAGCTCTTGTGCCTTGTTCATTGAGTCAGCCTCTATGAATCAAGCCCAGAGCTCACTTATGTGGCCACTTTGCTCAGGGGATCCATCCTCATCTTCTGAGGTAGGAATTACAGGCTGGCTGCCATGGCCACCAAGCATTTACATCAGTTCTAGAGATCTGAACACTGGTCCTTGCAGTTACGTGTCAGGTGATTTGACCATTGAGCTGCCTTCCCAGCTCCCTTGCTGGTTTCTAACAAATGAAATTTGCCTCTGCAATTTGAGGTAGGATTTTGTTATTGTATTCCACTGCTTTCAGTTCCCCATTGCCTTTCTTTTTCATCCAAGAGCTGTTAGAAAACTTGAAAAATCTCTCTATGTGCGGGTTGATTCTAGCTGATGAAGTTGGTGTTTTTCTTCTATGCCTGTGACTTCTGTGGGAGAGTTTGGCAGTGGCTAGTTCTGCGTTCACTCTGCAGCTGGGGTTCCTGCCTCTCCATCCAGCGCCTGAGAGCCGGGAGGAGGTGGGGATGTGATGCAGAGGTGTTCTCTTGAGGCTCTGTCCTGTGCTCCCACCTCCCTCCTGAGATCTCTTCTGGACTTCTCCTGCCCACACACCCACATGGGCATGCTAGGAATGCTGCCCATGAGGGAGCTCTGCGAGTGCGCGGAGGAGCTCTGTCCTGCTGCCTTTATTATTCAGTGAGGAGGCGGAAGGCAGCGGCATGGGCAGCCTGACAACCTCCGCCTCCACATTTGAGCCCCGCCTTGGTAGGAAGTGGGAACTCGGGATGCCAACATGGTCACACACCTCACTGTGCTCTCTTGGTGCTGGGGTTGATCGAACCAGATCTGTGTACTGGAGGCAAGAGCATTCTCAGCCTCTGTTTGCCTTTTTAAGTGGAAAAAAAGGCAGCACAGCTAACAGAACAAGCAAACAGACATCCTCACAGCCCTGTGAAAACTATTTTGTGAATCAATTTTTGAAAGCGTATATACTGAGGATAGTCTTGGGTTTTCTGTAATTTTTTTGCTATTATGTCTTGAACCTCATCCCTTTTTCAGTTGCTTTGTCCTCTTCTGGTGTATTTATGCACTGACCTGGAGCAGTGCCGTGGTCAGCCTTTGAGCTGGCTGATGGCGAGAATCATAAATGGCATATTAATAACCCAAGCAGAGGCTGCATGGGGTGAGCTAGCATAGCATTGGCAACTGGCTAAGAAGCTGACGAGAACACCAGCTCCTAGCCCTCCCCTCTCTTCTACAAAGTCATTGATAATGTGAAAGGTAAGATTTTCCTCATGAATGTTTTTCATATAGTCAATTGGAAGGAAATAAAAACATTACAACCTTAAAGTAAGAAAATTATGCCTTATTTCTTAATATTATTCTCAGCTTTTTTGTAACAACTTCAAGTTGCTCACACTGTCCTTGAATTTGCTACAAAGCTGAGGTTAACCTTGAACTGCTAATACTTTGACTTCTGCTGGGATTATAGGTATGTGCCCTTGTGTCCAGATGTGAGTTTTTGTTTTTGAGACAAGGTCTCACTTTATAGCCCTAGCTGACCTGAAACTGTAGACCAGGCTGGCCAGTAGTTTATGGAGAACCACTAGCCTCTGTCCCCTGAGTGCTGGGATTAAAGGCATGCTCTACCTCACCTAGCAAAAAACCTACTGTGTGTGTACATGTCCTCATTGACTTGCTGTGTGTGCATGTGGAGGCCTCATGTTTTGAACTCAGGTCATCAGGCTTAGTGGCAGATGCCTGTACTCACGGAGTTATTTTACTAGCCCCTGTTTTGTCTTTTTATTTGTTTGTTTGTTTGTTTGTTTGTGGTGCATTGTATCTCATAGTCCAGGCTAGACTTAAACTCAACGTCACCAAGGATGACCTTGAATTTCTAATCCTCCGTCATGTATCATGCTGGACTTGGAAGTGTGTGCCTCCATGCCAGATTTCTACAGTGCTAGGAGTCACCCCACCAACCCATACTCCATTGTGTATGATCCGTCATGGAAGAGCAATACATCCTCCAGACAGGGTCGTACTATACAACCTGTGCTTTTTGTCCTTTCCTGTTTGTTTGTTTGTTTGTTTGTTTTAATCATCTGAGAGCTTTCCCAGTCCCAATGGACATGAGCTCTGGCTAGAGTCAGTGAACCAGTATTAATACGTCACTGTTGGCTGGGGTCCTTGCGGTCTTGAGGTTTCCCTAGTCTTTCAGAGTGTTCTTTTTCACTCCTTGGGCTCCTCTTGGGGAGACAGTCTTTCAACCTTTTCTTGTTAGGAAGCCTGGGCAGTTTCTAGACATACTAGCTGAGTGTTTTGTGGACTTACTCAGTTGTTGGCTGTCTTTCCCACTAAGAGACTGTAGGAGGCAGATCCCTTGGGTACCGCTGTCATGTGCCATGTCACATGCTGCACTAGCAATGGGACTTAACAGTGCTGACTGTGACTGTGGCCACTTGGTTATAGTTGGTTGTGTTGATTGCATCCCCACTCTAAAGGCATTCTGTTCTGCTCCTTGCATACCTGTCGGTGTTTGGGTGTGGGCAGTTCTGCAACATTGTGAGGTCGGAGTCAGCCTCATTGATCTGGAGTGCCTCTGCGCATTCAGATGTCTTCGTTATTACTTTAATTACTTTACTGCCTCATTTAGCCATATCAGTATGACTGCTTCATGGACACTGATGGTCCTGTTTTGGTTAAAGCTTAGTATTGCCTTGTTTCATTGTATAGAACATTCCAGGCTGGTCTTTATGAGCTGTTAACTGACTCCTCCATCCTTTGGAATGATTCAGCCAGTCTGGGCTGATCTCCCTTTAAAGCATTTTCTTTTTAATTTTTATTATTTTATATGTATGAGTATATGGTCTCTATGTATGCCCCTGTACCATGTGACCTAGAGCCCAGGAGAAGGCCTGGGGAATTGAACCTAGGTCCTCTGGAAGAACAGTACTTGTTATAACTGCTAAGCCATCTTTCCAGCCCATTGATCTCCCGCCCCCCTCTCTTTTGAGATATTGTCTTGTTGTGTTACCCAGGCTGGCCCTTAACTCCTGTGCCTAAGAGGACCTCCTGTCCCACCTCCCCCTCACCCGTAACTGAACCATTTAGAGCCATGCCTGGCTCCTGCATGCATTGTGCACTGAGGCACATCTGCATCTCAGTGGTTTGTCTCTTACTTGTCGCTCTATGACCCTGGAATGGTACTGTGAACAGTGATATATGCATACTTCATACATGCATTTCCATTGGCTACATACCACAGGGTAGCCTGGTGGCTCATGATCAGCTAAAAGAAGACGCTTTTGAAGGATCTTCTCCTTTCTGTCTTTGGACACAGTGCTTTGAGCATCTTAATGTTGGAAACATTGTCCCGTTCTGAGCATGGTTCTTTAGTGCAGCAGCAGACTCCAGTGTCCTGTTGGAGCTTTAACTCATAAAGTAGATCAATTAAGAAGCTTTTTTTTACATTTGCTTTCTGTGGGGAGGAATGCACATGCCACAATGTGCTTGTGGACATTAGAGGACAGGAGTGGGTTTTCTCCTTTCTCCCTGTGGGTCCTGTCCTCAAGCTTGGTGTCTTTACCTGCTGAGCCCCAGCCCCAGATAGATGGGTGCTGATGAGTCATCAGCTCTGCTGGGTCATCCTGAGCAGTAGCGTTGATCTCGGCACCTGTTTTCTTATCTACTGTCGTTTATACTACCTGATTTATACTATGAGTGATGGCTAGCTAAGTAATTACACTGTATGCAAGATAGCCCTGAGTGCTTAGGTGTTCTGAAACCTACGCAGGAAAGAAAGGCCAGAGGAGCTTGTTGTAGCTGGTGATAGATATGGGGGGGGGGTCTCCATGGCATGTGTGTGCTTTCATAGCATGTCACCTTGCTGAGCCTCGTCCCTCTCCAGAGGCAGTTCTCTTGGCCTTCTACATGTGGCTTTGGTAATGTAGTACTTAGGCTGCTGAGATGGGGCAGCAGCCAAGAGAGAACATTCTGGCAGTGCTGTTTCTCACTGTTATTTACTCTCCCCCTCACCCCCACCCCCATTTATCTGGTCTGATGATGGAATTAGAGACCAATTACGTTCACTTTTTATCTGTAAAGTCACCCAGCCATCCCCTTTACTCTGAGCGTTTAAATTGGCTCCATCAAAAGAAAGCTATGTCTTAGATGCATGGACAGTTTCTAGGAGCCAGGTATGGTGGTGCATGCATGCCTGTAGATCTGGCATTCTAGAGACTGGGCTTCAGCTTCTAGGCCAGCCTGGGCTACACAGTGAGAGACATTGTTCAAAAGAGGCGGGGTGAGGGGTGGGGTTAATTCCAAGGGTAGAATTAATTCTGTTATCTTCTGGGGTGATGATCAGATCCATTTTGCAATTGAGAGACAGCTAGGGGTTAAAGTTCTTTGCTTTTTTAGAAGGTTTGTTTTTTATGGTACAGCTTTAAAGAGGCCGGACCACGCCTAAGACGTCAGTTGTAAGCTACTGTAAAAAGTACAAAAAACTGAGAGTGATCTTAGTTCACTTTGCTTAAAAGTCAAGCCCTTGGGGTCTGGCAAGGACAAGCAGCCTTTGTGTCTGTTCCTGCCAGTGTCCTCAGCTCCCGTCAGACCTTGGTGTGTGGTCCACCAACAGTAACTTGTTGGTTAAATGGAAAATGACATTGCAGTTCAGAACCCACAGATCTTCCCAACTGTGACTTATTAAGCTGTTTAGGACAGGGCCCACTCTCATCCTCTCTCATTCTCTCTCCCACCAAGGTTTCACATCGCCTAGGCTAGCTGCCAACTCTCCACAGAGCCAAGACACAAACCTTGAACTTCTGACCCCTCCCCTTCCCCTCCCACATGTTGGCATTTCAGGCATGCGCCATCATGCCTGGCTTTTGTGATGCTGATGGTGGAACATGGGACTTCATGTATGCTGGGCAAACATTCCCGCAGATACATTCCTAATCTGAGCTTTTTCGGCTCTTAAACCTTAGTTTTCTATGACCAATGAAATGGTGGTAGAGTTGTGGCCATCTGGTGGAACCGTGATGGTGGTTAGCTGTGCTGCACGGGCAGTGCCTGCTTACCCTGTGACTAGCTCCACTGAAGAGAAGTAGGTTGTATTTTTAAATTCTCACATAACAGGATGTGCCAACAGCCCAGCACATTCCATTGATAAATTTCACTGAATACTTCCGGCGAGGGCATGGATGGGTTAGACGGTTGTCTGGGTGACAGTCTGTTCCCCGGGATGGTGTTGGAAGCACCTGCTTTGCAAAGCACTTGCTCATTAGCTCCTGGCTATAGAATTACCCTGAGCTCTTTAGGAGATGGGTGACAACTAATGATTGCGGGATGCATTTGGGGGATTAATAAGCACTGTCCCACATGTGGTTTTTCAATTAGTGATACTGGAAAGGAGAAGTAAATTATATATGGAGACAGCATTCAATAGCTAATGATTTCTGAATACTTCTGGGTTATAGTATTTAACTAAAACGTCCACTGATAAAACACAAGTCTTCCTTTAGTTCAAGGGAAGGAAATCTGTCTTTACCTCTAAGTGCCCTGATTTTATGGACCACTGTTGAGAAATGTCCTGGTGATAGGAGAGAGATAAGACCTGCATAGTGTCTTTGTGACTTTTCTATAGCTGTGACAAAACACCATGACCAAGCCAACTTATAAAAAGAGAGCGTTTAATTTAGGGTTCATGCTTTGGGGGACTAGTGGCCATGGCCATCATAGTGTGGACATGGCAGCAGTGAGGCATGCATGGCACTGGAGAAGTAGCTGAGAGCTTGTGTGTGATCCACACACAGGTAGCGGAGGGAGGGAGGGAGAAAGGAAGAAGGCAGAGAATGCTAACTGGAAATGGCTCTGGTCTTTCAAACCTCAAAGTCCACCCGGTAACACACCTCCTAATCTTTCACAAACAGTTCAAACAACTGTAAACCAAGTGTTCAAATATATGAGCCATTAGGGGCCATTCTGACTGAAACCACCATGGATGGAAATGGTTCTACTGAGACAGGCTCTAATTGAGACTGGTTTCCTATCTCCCAAAGCTATGGGGTACAATAAGTGATACTTGAAAAGAAATGATAAAAAAACGGAGCTCTGCAAATTATGTCCTGTGAGAACAACTTCTTTTGCCAGGAAGGGGCCATACTGTTTCAGGGGGCCAAACCCAGGGGATTAAAAAAAACAATATTTAGGGGTTACTGTGTAGCTCAGCAATAGTGTGCTTTCCTAGAATCCCTAGGAAGGGGCTGGAGCATGGCTCAACTGTGAGCACCTACTTGCCTAGAATCCCCCAGTGAGGGGCTGGGGTGTGGTTCAGTGGTAGAGCACCTGCCTAGAATCCCCCAGTGAGGGGCTGGGGTGTGGCTCAGTGGTACAGCACCTGCCTAGAATCCCCCAGTGAGGGGCTGGGGTGTGGCTCAGCGGTAGAGCCCCTGCCTATAATCCCCCAGTGAGGGGCTGCGGTGTGGCTCAGGGGTAGAAGACTTGTCTACCAGGCACGAGGCCTTGGGTTTCATTATTAGTACTGCACAAAGTAAAATTTAGAAACCATGTAGCTCAAATGTGAGTTTTCTTAGACTTCAGCATCCAAACAAATCCTTAGAGCGCATACCTTAAGGTGTAATGGCTCTGTCCATTCATGAGACTTTCTTAAAAGTTCCAAACATCTTTGGGATTTTATTGCATTCTTTTGTCACATACTTTCCTTTCCTTTATTGTAAGAGCACCTCAGGCTTGAAACTACAGAGTATTCTTTTCTTCTGCTAAAGTTGTCAGTAATGCTGCCATAAGAAATGCAGCTTATTCTGAAGAATAAACTCTGTTGGATGGCAGGATGCAGGGCCGCTGTGCTTTGAACTCTGGTCTTGGGAAGTTGTCACAGGACCCAGGTGTGTCCCTGAAGAGGCTCTTGCAGATCAACTGCCTTCATTCATTCAGCCAGCCAAGCATGTGCTTCATTCATCTCAGCATTTACTGCTCACTGGTTTCCTACGCCCTGTGCGGTGTTTAGGTGTGATGGCTCAGAAGACAGCCCTGTCCCTTTGAGTGTCTGTTCAGTGGATAGATAGGCAGTCCTAGGAAGCTGGCGAGACTGGGTTATTGCCTAGTTCATCTGCCTAGTAGCTGATTCTAAAGTTACCTCTGGGGGTAGCAGGTCCGCCTGGCCATGGGGACACATGGGAAGAAGGAAGTCACGGCCTTCTTTCCGGTGCAGATGGATGTCTAGGAGGTTACGGGTAGCAGGGGACTTGGTTTCAGCCTCTGAAGAGAACAGCAGTGTCTGATAATGAGTGGAGTGGATGAGGTGCCTGGAGCCTGTGAGATTAGCTTCATGGTACTAGGGTAGACCCCAGTGTGCAGCCACCGGATCAGACACTTTAACCCACCAAGTTAGAGAAGCAGCCCTGCCCTGGGCTGGGCTGCCACATCCTGTGAGAGTGAGTGCAAGTGATATATATATACATACTTTCAGTACATTTTACTCTGTGGGGGGGGCGGTGTGGATGGAGCGGGGGACAATTTTTGAAAGGCAATCAATCGTCTACTACTTAGTGGGGCCTGGGATTTGAACTCAGGATGTCAGGCTTGCTGGCAGAGTATCTTTTACTCACTGAGCCACCTCCTCAGCCCAAAAGAGCGTATTAAGTGATACAGGTGTTCACAGGTGGCAGTAGTGGGTAGAGTGTCGCGACAAGCAGGGCAGACAACCTCAGTCCCAGCAAGGAACCCAGGTGGCCATGCTCTTAACAACCTCCCTCACCTACAGGTTCTGGGGCGTGAGTGCAGCTCAGCACTCCACACTTCCCTGGCAGTAGTTCTCGGGCGTTTCTGTTCCTTTGTAACTTGACGCAGGGAGAACACAAGTTTTGTCAGTTTAGTGGTGTCTGAAGAGTTCATGTGTGATGGGAAGTTGCTGAGGGCCGGGGAGAGGTGTTTTGGTAGGTTGCTCATGCAGTAGTCAGCTCTGCCCTGTGCTGCGGTTTCACTCCCAAGTCTATTTAGATATAAGCTGCAATGTGATTAAGCGTGTATTTATTTATTCGTTAATTCATTCTTTGTCTTAAAATATTTTGTTGAAAAGGAAAGAAAAGAGAAAAGAATATGCATGGTGGTGGTGGTGCAAACTTTTAATCCCAGCATTCAGGAAGCGGAGCTACGTGAATCTCAAAGTTCAAGGACAGCCAGGGCTACACAGAGAAACCTGGTCTTGAAAAACAACAAAACAAAACCACATTTGTTTGTATGTGTGCAAGTGCACTTGGAGGCTGCAGGAGGGCGTTGGACCCTTGAGCTAGCTAGCACAGTAGCAGGCTCTGTGCCTGCTGACATCAGTGCTGAAAACTCAGGGCGGAGGACCAGTCTGTGCTCTTAGCCACCGAGCTGGCTCTCCAGCTCTCATTTTGCCACTTAATACACATTTAGGGATTTCCTGAGATTGTAGGAGAATTTACGGGCACTGGCTTTGGGACAGCAGCCTCGAACTCAAGAGCCTCATGCCCTGCCTTGGGCTGTACTTAGTCCCTGTCAGTTGAACACTGGGGCTCATCATGTAGCCTGGGCCACCCGGAAACTCAAAATCCTCCTGCTCCACCTCCTGAGTGTGGGGTTATAGGCATGAATTATTTATATGGTGCTAGGGAGAAGCTACAGCGCTGTGTGCCCTGAGCGCTCTCCTCCAGCAGCTGAGCCGCACCCATGCTCTCTAACAGTTGTTTTTAGTAATGGGTTGTAAGCTTTACAACAATAGTTTTCAGCATAATTTCCTTCCTTCTTTCCTTCCTTCCTTCCTTCCTTTTATTATTTATTTGCTTCTTCTTCACAGGCCCGTTATGTATGTTCATGCCATAGCCACTGTCACTACCAGACCATTTCTAATGGTGGAAACCTTCCCCTTCAGAGAAACCCACCTCACTGGGGTGGCAAGACTACTTGCATTATGAGCGTTCAAGCCATGTGGTTCTTCACCCCACGCCCTTCCTTCTAGAGGCAAGATCTCAGAGAGGCCTGGAACTCTTGATTCATCTGCCTCACAGCATGCTTGTGCCACCATGCCCCCTTCAGCCATGTACTTCTTAAAATGTGATTACAAGGGAGAGAATAGGTCACAGGTGGATGGAGCAGTAATTACCAGGACAGTCAAGACGTTTATGTCAATGTGGGTATCCACACAGTATGGCCAGGGTGTTAGTGTTAAAGCCGTTGATGTCCGTTTGTCTCGTTTAATTAAAGAACATTTTAAGATGAAAAACTGACAAGGGCCTGGTGTCAGAATGTGGCATAGCTGCTTAACTGTACCATTGTCTGTCTGTGCTCTTTGGGGCTGGGGAAAGTGCTGCCTGGGGGATGCTGTGGAGATCTGGTCTGAGTGAGGCTTCATGGGGGAAGTGCCGGGCAACTGACGTGAGTAGCCGGTCGCAGGTCTGGGGTAGCCAGGAGTGGAGAACAAGGAGTAGTGGGGAGGCCATGTGCCGCGAGGGCGTGGGAAACCTCAGAACACAGGGAGGAGTCTAGCACGCAGTGTGATGTAATACAGAGTTGACGAACAGACAAGTGATGGCTCAACAGATGCACCTGTGGCCAGGCACGGTGTTGCACACCTGTAATCCTAGCACGTGAAGGCTGAGGCAGGAGGATGGCAAGTTCATGATGAGTCTGGTTACGTAGTTTCATGCCAGCCTGGGCTACATGGTGAGACTACCTGGTGACGCACAGGAACAGCTAGGTGCAGTGGTATACACGTGTAATCCTAGGGCTGGGGCGTGGAAACATGTTGGGAGATCTCTGGGCTCCTGCTGGCTAGTCTAGCCAAAGCATGGAGCTGTAGATGCAGTGAGAAACCCTGACAAAAACCAGACAAACAACAACAAAACCCAAGTCACCTGGTAAAGACACTTGCCTTGCAAGTCCAGATGACCTGAATTTGATGACAACATTTCACAGAAGGGTGAAAGGAGGAACTAACTCCACAAAGTTTTTCTAGAGGACCCACATGAAACTTGAGCTACATCTGTGTTGGGGCCCTAGATCCAGTCCATGCAGGGTCCTTGGTTGGTGCTTCAGTCTTAGCAGGCTCCTCTGGGCCCTGGTTACTCGGCTCTGTTGGTCTTCTTGTGGAGGCGCTCCTGTCTCCTCCAAGTTCTTTTCTCCTTCCCCCCAGTTTTCCACAAGACTCCCTACACATCATCCAGTGTTTGTGAGTGTCCACATCTGTTTGGAACCACTGCTGGGTGGAGGCTCTACTAGGCTCCTGTCTGCAAGCATAGCAGAGTATCTCTTAAGTGTCAGGGGTTAGCTCTCTCCCATGGGATGGCTCTTGGGTCGGGCCAGGCATTGGTGGACACTCCCTCAGTCTCTCCACTATCTGCTCTATCTTTATCCCTGCTCTTCTCCTAGGCAGGGTGGGTTTGCGGTCAGAGCTTTTTTGGGTGGGTGAGCTTAGATATTTAAGAGGACGAGAGAGGAGTTAAAAAGAATGCCGTGGACACACAAACACACAGTGCTGTAATTCCAGGGTTTAGGAGGCTGAGGTAGGAGGATTGCTGCCTCGAGTGTAAGACCATTGTGAGCTATGCAGTGAGACTCGATCCCCCAAAAGAAAGTTTAAAGTTGCAGCAACAGTTTCTAGAAACTGAGACTAGGAAGCTAGTAAAACAGTGACACAAGTTTGGCCATTTCTCAGGCCAGAATAAAGCTCTCAACTTCTGATGTGGATGGTATGTTGTCACAAATAGCCATTTTGTGAGCAAAAACGCCTCCCTCCCAAACTTTAAGGCTCAGGGAACGTGGTTACTCTTAGCGTGGCCACAGCTTGGGAGAGCAGTGGAATATGCTTAGGAGACCATGGGATGCAGGAGAGGGGGCCAAGGACCAGGCCACTTCAGAGCTGGAAGCAAGCCTCGCCTGGTGCTGCACACCTGCAGGAGTAGAGACTAGGCAATAGCGGGCATAAGGAGCAGTGATCCCAGCACTGGGAGCTGGAGGGAGGGTCTGCAGTCACAGTCGCCCTGAGCTGTCTAATGGGTTCAGGGCCAGCTTGGACTACCTGAGACCCAGGCTCTATGAAAACCAAAACCAAGAGCTGAAATGGCGGCAACCGCGCAGTGGTCTGTTTTGAAAAATAAGTCAAGTTTTCCATAAATTTCTTTCCTTTTCTTTGTCTTTTTACTTTTTTAGACATTACAGTTCTCGTGTAGCCCAGGCTGGCCTCTGTCTCATTACATAGCTAAGGATGACCTTGAACTCCTCATCCCCCCATCCCCACCCCCCACCCCTGCCTCTACCTCCTGGTGCTGGGATTACAAACCTTTATGAAGTGCTAAGGATCAAACCCACAGCTTTGTGCATGCTAGGCAAGCACTCTACCATCCGAGTCTCAACCCCAACCTGAGTAAATGTCTTCGACTCATTGCCGTGTCCCCAGAGTCCCACGTGTAATTAGTGCATAAATGAATTTGTTTAAAAAACAAAGGACAGAGCCAGACGTGGTAGTGAACGCATTTAATCCCAGCACTTGGGGGCGGGGGGAGTGGTGGCAGGAGCATGTCTGTGAGTTGGAGGCTAGCCTGGACTACATAGCAAGTTCCAGGCCAATTGGGGCAACAGAGGGTGGTAAAAGTGGCCACTCTGTGCAGCATCATTTTGGACTGTAGGAAGAGTGAGCTCCCATTATCCCGTATCCCTCCTGTGTCGGCAGGAGGATCAGGAGAGGCCAGAGACTGCAGGTTGGCAGCTATTGCTTTAGCAAGAGAAGTTCCGTCTCTTTAGATTCAGTGACCCTCAGTGACCTGTACACAAACCGAGGCAAAGTTTTCTTGACACTAACGTTATTACCAAGACTGTCTCCATTTTATGATGTAACCAAATTCCACTGGAATGAGCTCAAATGAAACCATCAGTAGCTTTGTAAATATGAATGATGATTCTTAGGTTTGAAAAGTGAGATCAGAATTACTCCATTCAGGAGTCGTCAGGCTCCAGGGCCCCAGAAAACTGGGGCCCAGCTGTGGCAAGTGAGTAATGTGGAGGTAGAGGTCAAGGTGTGCTAGGTTCAGCTAGGACTGCCTCTGTTTGCGCAGGTCTCCTTAGGAAACATTAACGTAGTACCAGCCTTCCGCCGCCACACAGCCTGTGGCTCCACTCATCAGGAATGTTCACAATTAAGCAAATTACCAGCACCAAAAAACAGACCAGTTGTTGCCTCAGGCTGGAAAGTTTGAGGTGATGGACGTGGCTGCTAATGGGACAGCAGTTCTTTGGGGACAGTAAAAAAAAAAATTTGAAGATGGATCATGGTGATAGCTGTGCATGAGAAACCATTGGGTTATATGGTGTCTGGAGTCGGGGAATTGTGTGGTGTGTGGATGGCATCGCTATAGCTGTTCCTTAAGAATGAAGTGGAAAAGTAGACAGTGCAGTTTGAACATAAAACAGCATATCCCTGAAAACTAGCAAGATTTGTGAAACAGTACAACAGGGAAGTGGATTGTGCATCTTCTCAGTGCTTCCACCGTGTGGCAGATGTGTGGCAAGGTACACCAGCTATTCACTTAGCATCTGTCTGTCTGAGCCTGGCCACGTCGCTCAGGCTGGCGGGAACTCATTAGCTAGCCCAGGTTGAACTCATGGTCCCCTGCTTCAGCCTGGTGGTGGCCTCCACTACAGATGTGAGGCCTTCACTCAGAAGATAAGGATACAATTAGTTACGTTCTCGCTGTCCTACCTTCTTTAAAAAGTTACTACATTTATTTATTTATGTGGGGGATGGTACAAGGGCAGCTCACCCAAAATCTTGTGGGAGTGTCCTTCCACCTCTGGGTCCTGGGGAATTGAACTCAGGGTGTCAGGCTTGGCAGGACGCACCTTTCTCCCCTGAGCCTTCTTGCCAGCCTTTTCCTCTTCCTCCTTTTTTGTTTTTTGTTTGTTTGTTTGTTTGTTTGTTTGTTTGTTTTGAGACAGGATTTCTCTCTTTAGCCCTAGCTGTCCTGGACTCACTCTGCAGACTAACCTGTCTTTGAACTTAAACGATTCCCCCTCCCTCTGCCTTCCAGAGTTGTGGTGTGCACCATCACTGCCTGGATCCTGTACAACCTTCTAAACATACAGCCTTACTTTTTCCCACAATATTCTGTTCATAGCTGTGTTTTCTACTATTCTTTCCTGTCTTCTAGTCTCCAGTGTACCAAAGTTTATGTTTGCAAAAGTACAGGATAATGTATGGCTCAGCGACAGACTGTATTGCCTAGTGGATGCAAAGCCTCTCCTCTCCCTCTCTACCCCCCCCCCCCCACACAGTTAGTTTTCAGAATACCCAGAATGCATAGCTGCCTATGTTGTTAGCAGCTCTGTAAAGGTAAATGCACTAGCTCTTTAAAAATTAGTGTTTGTGTAAGCTTTAAAACATACCAGTAATTCCATCTCTGTGTTTGTGCATTTAATGTTTTAAGTTTAAATTGCAGTGTTTAAATTTGTTGATTCCCCAACTTGAGGAAAGATACTTTTCCGATAGTTGCTAGGGATGTTTATCTAATGTGACACTAAGCTTGAGAGATCACTGGCACATTAACTTCTGTCATTTCCCCCTCCCATTGCAAACACTAAGTGCCATGGAAGTCTGCTCTATCAGTGCTAACTACAGTGTTTGTTTGTTTTCAGTATTATGTGCCAAGAACCTTGCAAAGAAAGACTTCTTCAGTAAGTATCATCCAGCTTTGCTCTTGTATAATGCGATTTATGTACTTCTGAAAATTAATTTTTACATGTGTGTATGTATATGCACACACATGCTTGTGTCTGTGTGTGTTTCCCACAGCGTGCATGTGGTGGTCCAAAGACAGCTTGCAGGAGTCACTTCTCCCCTTCCTCCATATTGGTACCAGGGATTGAATTTAGATCTTCTTGGCTCTGATATTTAATTTTTTTAAACATGAATGTAGTTTTATAAAAGTCTAGGAGTCCAGGGCTTGACAAACATTTCCCAGCTGCACACAGCATCAGTCTCATCCTCCATCCCAGCATGCCCGTGTCCCCTGCTTCCTGACCTAGTAGCTGGTAGGACCCTGCACTTTGCTGAGTGGGGTCATGTTCTCTGCTCCAATGCAAATGAGGCCTTTCCGATGTAAGTGGCTTGACTAAAATTGCCAATCCAATTTTGCAAATTAAATCCCATTTTAACATATCTGTAATGGGAGGAACTATAAAGTAGTGAGGGCCGTGGCCCTGAGTGTGCCTCACCCACAGTGAAGTCAGCGCCTACAGCCCTGAAAACTCTCACTTCCCGGTCCCCAGGGGCTCAGTGCTTAAGTGGCATCATCTACACTTTCAAGATGAAGAGACTTCGGCTCAAAGGCTTTATCCAAGTGGCCAGGGAACTCACAGCCAGCCCGTTCCAAAACCTCCCATGTTGCCTTGCCACTTGTCAGCTGCCATAAACCTGTCAGATTCATATGCTAGCATTTAGGGACTTAGCCCAATTACGACTTGGGGACTCTATGATGCCATAGCTAACACAGGCAGAAGGCCAATAAACAAAGTTTCTGGGGACTGTGACTATCCAGAAGTGTACTTCCTCACAGATCCTGTTCCTACATTTAGTCTCTTTAATGACTGCGAGAGGTGGGGCTGGCTGAGAGAGACGACACATGGCTTGGAGTGTCTGTGTCCCATCCCTCTCAGCAGCAGCTCACCACCTGCAGGAGATCTGACACTTGTACCCACACACATGTACGCAACTGTAGCAATGTAGAACTCACTGGCGACGGACATTTGAATTTGAGCCTGTTTTCAGGCTCTTCTGATAATCCAAGTGTGACGGAGTGCGGCATGTCTCAGACTGTCTTTGCTAATGAGGACTGACCGTCAAAGCGAGATGAGTGAGCAGTGCCCCTTTGCCCCAAGGGGTGATCTTGCCGGTCTCTGCTTGTAGGATGCACTGTGCAGGTAGACTGTCCTCTCATCTGAGTGTGTCTGCTCTCTCTCCCCCAGGACTTCCTGACCCCTTTGCCAAGATTGTAGTGGACGGCTCTGGGCAGTGCCACTCAACCGACACTGTGAAAAACACCTTGGACCCAAAGTGGAACCAGCACTATGACCTGTGAGTGAAACCTCCCATAAGGCTCTGGGGCTGCGGGTAAGCAGGTGTCAAACTTTGAAGAGACACAACAAACACACTTAGAGAAAGAAAAAGGATGGCTGACTTTTTACTGATAGCTAAAGGGATGGCCAAGCGAATTCTCATTGCCGACTCTACAGTTAACATCCTCTGGTGTTCTTGGCTTTTGTTCTCACGGGTTTTCACGATTTGTTGTTATCTTGGACATTTCAACCCTCCTTGTCATTTTTAGCAGAAAAACAAAAAAGAGCTATGATTCATGCCTGAGAATGCTTTTTTTTTTTTCAGTGAAACAATGTTTTTTTGGTACTAATGTTCTCTACCCAACCCATCGTACAGTTTTGTATACTCATTCCAAATTTAGGATCCTGTGTTTATACGGACCCATGTCCCCACATAATGATTAGTAACACAAATTGCCCTGTGTGTGCATGCATGGGTGGGGTTGTTAGTAGTAGTTACATTTTGTGATTTTCTTCACATGGCTGGGAATGTAGTTGCCTCCATCTTGATAGTTCTCCCTGTGGACGACCCCTAGCACTGAGTAGGTTCTGATCTTGCGTGTGCCTTTGTGCATTTTGGATGGACCGCGGGACAGTAAGGAGCCCCGTGTTCTCTGTTAAGCCTGGGCCGTGGCCTTCCAGAAGTCCAGAGCGTAGTCAGCCTCTTTACAAGACCTTACCACGTGCTGGGCCTGCTGGAACAGGCCTGTAGTCCTGGCACTTTGGGAGGCTAAGGCAGGTGCATTGCAGGTTGAGGGCCTGCCTGGTTTACAGAGCCAGTTGAATCTAGCGGTTACATGGGGAGACATAAACACAAACACATACAGACCAAGGCAGTGACTCCACCAGAGTTCAGCTTGGAGTTACTTACAGGAGGATGGCTAAGGGGTGACTTAGAGGAGGAGCAGCAGTTCTGAAAGCACCCCCTTCCCCCCCTTCCCCCCTCCCCCACCAGCACCAGTGAAAGCCCCTAGAAGGTGGGCCCTGTTCTCTGCAAGACCTGCAGGCAGCTTAGCAGCTTGGAGAGTCCCCTCTCCTCAGCAGTCCTTACCATACAACCTGGAAGGGGAGGGAGGGGCCTTGTTAATATGGTAAATTCAAGGACTTCCTGAGACTTGTGAGTTGCTTACTTCCTGTGTTTTATTGCAATTCCTTTAGAATTGCCTGAGTCTCAATAAGTCTCCTCATATAGGATATTTCACTTCAAGGATACTGCTTCCCAACACCAGCATGGGCAACTTAGACTCC
The DNA here is from genome assembly GCF_903995435.1 of Acomys russatus. Taxonomy (NCBI): domain Eukaryota; kingdom Metazoa; phylum Chordata; class Mammalia; order Rodentia; family Muridae; genus Acomys; species Acomys russatus. The sequence goes on from NC_067155.1 coordinate 32,053,515, forward strand.
ATCTCAAAATGTTGGTGTTGTTGTTGTTGTTTTTAAAAGGGGTGGAGTGGGATGGGATTCATCATGTGGCTCAGACAGAACATGTGCCTAATGTTCTTCACCCCTGCCAGGGAGAGGTCAAGGGTGTAGGTCAGTGGTGGAGTGCTTGCTTTGACCTGAAGGAGGCGCCCGGCTCCATCTTAGCACAATAAATAAATGAATAAAGGAAAAACAAAGTTTAAAACACTTACTACAGCATGGTTCCCAGCACTCAGTGCTTGTGTGTCTGGCTGGGGTCCTTTTCCTATGCTTGTGAGACACGGCCATCTCTATGTCCACCACAAGGATTCTGAGTCAGCCAGATGACTGTAGATGCGGCTGTCGTAGTTCAGAAGTGTGCCTGAACAAAACCGTGTGCTCCCGCAGGTACGTTGGGAAGACCGACTCCATAACCATCAGCGTGTGGAACCACAAGAAGATTCACAAGAAGCAGGGGGCTGGCTTCCTGGGCTGCGTGCGCCTGCTCTCCAACGCCATCAGCAGATTGAAAGACACTGGCTGTAAGAACCAAATGCTCTGCTGCCTCTCAGTGCAGCTGCAGAAAGCTTAGGAGGCACCCTTTTCTCTCTTTGATTTGTTTTGAAAGCTGAATACAGAATTCCTGCCTTCCTCCCTAGTTAACGATCCTTGGGTTAAGTTTTGAATTGTTTGTTTGCAGACCAGCGTTTGGATCTATGCAAACTAAATCCCTCAGATACTGATGCGGTTCGTGGCCAAATAGTGGGTAAGAATTTTCTCATCTGCATAAAGGGCACTTTGACGGAACCCGCCGTCCTGCTCCCAGTATGGATGGGGGACAGGCTCCCAGGGCAGACTACATCGGGCCATCTCTCCAGTACTAAGCCTTTCCTCTTGTGTGGTTTTCATTCTTTTCTCTGGTTCCCTTCATCCTGTCATTGAAACTGAGTTCATGTGACTCCAGTTGAGATGGGAGGTTGTGACTCATAAGTACCATGCTAATTACCACCAGCATGGACAGTTGGCTGTTAGGTTATGCAGGGGTAATATGAGCTGAGGCCACATGCCTGAAGAGTGGACTTGGGGCGGCCACATACGTAAGAGCTGGAATATATGGCTTCTCTGGGAAGCCCCATCCTATATGGCAAAAGCAAAGAAAATGTAGGACAAATTCCATGTAATGTGATTGCTAGTCAGAGGATTCCACTGTGTGGAGAGAGAGAGTAAAATGTGCTTATAGCGTTGCCTGGAGGCACGCCGAAGGAGTGACCTGTCCGAGTCGCCCGTCCCCTTGCCCACCCTGTTCTTGGCAGTGTTTTAGGGGAAAGCACATGTTGGCTGTGTGCACTGCACGGAGTCAGTGGAGCAGCAGCCAGGCTGAGTCACTCTGCGATGCCACATGCCTCAGGCCCCAGGACAGGGAACAGCGCATCTGTCCCGGAAGCCACTTCAGGAAAAAGTTCTCACGCACTGCATTCCCACTTGAATGTCTTCTCTCCTCTGTGGAGGGAGGTGTGAGGGCAGAAACCAAAACCCTGAAAACCTAGGAGCAAAACGTCTTTCTCGTCTGCACCAGTGAGGCGAGAACATGAATGTTTTTGGTTTTTGTTTTGTTTTAAGATCAATGGTGTTTGTTTGTACCTTCACTAAACATAAATCAAATCTTCTTAAGATGGAATAACTCAATGGAATTAAATATTGTATTCTATAGCTTGGGGGGGGCATGAGAAACCCAGCACCTCTTCTGCTTTCTACTTTCAAGGAGTGTTCAGATGATCTGTGATGTGTGCAGCTGTCGGCCTGAGATGCTTCGCACTGAAAGCATGGGCTTGCGTACTCCCCTCCTCTTTAGGGCAGGAGACATATGTTATAGTGTCAGTGGCGCGCTGTGCTACGGGGCACGGAGCAGCCCTGGGTTTTAATGCAAGCTTCTCTTTTGTGTTGTAGTTAGTTTACAGACTCGAGACAGAATAGGCAGTGGCGGATCGGTGGTGGACTGCAGAGGACTGCTGGAAAATGAAGGGTACGTACGCCTGCCATGATGCCAGCCGTTTTCTCTTTCCCCATAGAAGGAAACGCCAAACCGTATGTGACTGTGTAGGATAAACTGTGCTCCAGGCTGCTGGTTTATGAAGGAAGGTGTAACTAGCTCGGGGATTCTACCACAAAGACTCAGGAGCCAAGTCAGGGCTCCTCCTACCAGCTAGAGGTGACAATTTAGCTGGACATGGTGGATAGGACTGTAATCTCAACACTAAGGGGCCGGAAGCAGGAAGATCCCTAGTTCCAGGTGAGCCTGAGCTAGCGGGAGGTAGGGAGGAGGAGGAGGAGGAAGAAGAATGAGGAGGGGAAGGAGGAGCAGGAGGTAGGGAGGAGGAGGAAGAAGAGGCCACAGAAACAGCTAGCGTTTGTATGGGTCAACCTTGATGTCACTCCCTAGGACTCATGCACCTTGGCTTTTGAAATGGGGTCTTTCATTGGCTTAGGACCCACCAGTGAGCCCCAGGGATGCACCTGTCTCCTCCCCAGCGCTGGGATTACCAGCACAGGCTTCCACACCAGCTGGGCTTTGGTGAGGTCCCCACCGCTTACACAGGAAGCACTTTACCAGCGGAGCCATCTCCTCAGGCCCTGGATGTTAATCATAATTTATAAGACAGTTAGACATTTGAACATTGGCTTGCGTGTGATTTGCGGTGGTGGTGGTGTTCATCTGCAGTAATGGAGAGGCCATTGTCTTCTTTAAAAAAAAAAAAAGACTCTGTGCTAAAATGTGTACAGGTAAAATGGTAAGTGGTAAAATGCCGGGATGGGGCTGACGGTGACCTGGTGGCGGGAGAAATGGAGAGCAGCCTGGTGACACCGCCATAACTGGCTGCTGGCTCCCGACAGAGGCCCATTGTTCTGGTCCTTCACATCGTGCATGTATTTGAAAAATTTTAATATGAGGTTTTTTTTTTAAAGTATTTGATCATAAGGGGAAGTGACTCATTAAGGTGAATTGTTTTTTAAACTGCTGGGTGGGGAGAGTTATAAAGCACTTAGACTCATAGTATTTTATGTAACCACGAGTTCCATCCTCAAGTAAAATAACAAGGAAAAATGGAGCATTTGGATAAAATCAGGAAAAATGAAATGGGAGGAGCACCTGCTGCTTCTCCTAGGCCATCATCAGCTGCACTTCAGGTGCCTCTGCTAGCGCTCTTAGGCCTGGTTCGCTCTGGCCTCCTGTTCCTCGTCAGGATCCCTCTCTCATTGGACACTCTGAATGTCATGAAACTTAGCAGTGGGAACACTGTCCCTCATTAAAGGGATATAAAGCAAATGCGTGTGACCTTTGAGTGTGTCTTGAGACCTTTCGTGATGTTTCCACGCCTGCTCTGCCCCCTTCCAGAACAGTGTATGAGGACTCAGGCCCCGGAAGGCCGCTCAGCTGCCTCATGGAGGAACCTGCCCCATATACAGACGGTACTGGTGCAGCAGCCGGAGGTGGCAACTGTCGGTTTGTGGAGTCTCCAAGCCAAGACCAGAGACTCCAGGTACAACGCCTCCGAAATCCTGAGATTCGAGGGTCCCTACAGACGCCCCAGAATCGACCACATGGCCACCAGTCACCGGAGTTGCCTGAAGGCTATGGTGAGTGTCTTAGTTTGTTCCCTGTTGCTGTGCTAAACACTCAAAGTAATTGGGGGGTGGGGGGAGGGTTTGCTCAGGCTTACCAGCTATAGCTGCCACTGAGGGCAGGCAGCGTGGGAGCTGCAACAGACACTGCAGCAGAAGCCATGGAGGAGTGCTGCTGCTGCTGCTGCTGCTTGCTCCTCACAGCTCGTCCACCCTGCTTGCTGGCTTTTTTTTTGTTTTGTTTTTTGAGACAGGGTCTGAAGTCCTGGCTGGTTTGGAAACTAACTATGCAGACCAGCCTGGCCTTGAACTCAGAGCTCCACCTGCCTCTGTCTCCTAAGTGCTAAGACTAAAGACATGTGCCACCATGCCTAGCCTCACCTGCTTTCTTATACTATCCAGGACCACCTGCACAGCGGGCTAGGCCATCCCAAGTTAATCATTAATCAAGAAAGTACCCCACAGACTGGCCTACAGGCCAATCTGGTGGAGACATTTTCAAGTATCCTGTGCACCACTGCTAGTGGCCTCGCTGTGCCTTCCGTGGCTGTGACATTGGATGGCCCTGGCCACATGTGCATAGGAAAGCCGTAATGAACTCTGGAGCAGGCATCCTTTTTCTCTGTGGAAAGGCCACCTGGAAATGCTAGCTACATCCATACCAAAGAGACAAGGCAGTGTGAAGAAAGCAAGTAAACTCATGGTGGTCTGAGATTTGGGCATGGAAGGGATGTCACGGGATGGAGTGAGCAGAGCCACGTGGCTTTGGTGGAGTGAAGGGCCAAGAGGGGGTGTTGACCACAGCAGCAGACCACCCAGATGTATGCACGTTAGGAGATGGAAGGTTGTGTCTGTGGCAGAAGTGGGTGGAGGCATCTGCTTCAGGGTGGCTCAGTGAGGGAAGGCCCAGGAGAAATGGGTTCTCCCCAAAGATGGGGACAGAGTGGACTTGAAGCCAGCCACAGCCTTACAGTTCTGTTCTCGGTGATCATAAAGAGTGTTGAAAGAAGCAGGTACCTGGGGTGCACACTTGCAGACACGTACAGGGGTGCACACCTGTAGTCACACCACTGAGGGTGTCAGACAGGTACAGGGGTGTGCACCTATACACTACTGAGGGTGTCAGACAGGTACAGGGGTGCGCACCTATACACTACTGAGGGTGTCAGACAGGTACAGGGGTGCGCACCTATACACCACTGAGGGTGTCAGACAGGTACAGGGGTGCGCACCTATACACTACTGAGGGTGCTAAGGCAGGAGAGTCACGAGTTCAAGGCCAGTTTGGGCTACATCACAAGACCTGTGTCAAAACACCAGCGTATGTACATCCGTACACACGTACATATATACATCATACATAATATAACTTAAAAATAAAAATCTTAGGAGTCTGAAAGTATTTAATCCCAGCACTCGGGAGGCAGAGGCAGGTGGATCACTGTGAGTTCAAGGGCAGCCTGGTCTACAAAGTGAGTCTTGAACAGCCAGGGCTACACAGAGAAGCCCTGTCTCGAAAAACCAAAAAAAAAAAAAAAAAAAAAAAAAAAAAAAAAAAAAAAAAAAAAGAGTCTGAAACTGGGATTAGAGTAGAAACTGGGGTTGAATTTACTTACACAAATCCCCTTTCTCACGCAGAGCAAAGGACGACAATACAGGGACAAGTTTACTTTTTGCACACACAGACTGGAGTCAGCACGTGGCACGACCCCAGGATCCCCAGGTAGGCCTCACAGGCCTGAGGAGCCAGCCTCGCTCTTGGAAGCTAACAGTGCAGCGCTGTGGGAGGGGAGATGGAGGCTGGGACTTGCTGGGCAGGGGCGAGTGTGGGGGAGAGCAGAAATATGGTGGGCCTCAGTCGCTGTTGAAGTTGGCCACATGGCCACCTACTGTGGTCTCTCTCTCTCTCTCTCTACGTTTTTGTAAGTGTATAAACTTCCATGATAAAAAGTTAAAACAGGAAAGATAAAGACTTAGTCACCCTTTCTCTCTTCTGCTTTGCTGCCCCTCTTGCTTCAGTCCCTTGGGGACCATTCCGGGGGGACATGAAGCTTTTCTATACGAATTCCTTCTGCAAGGCCATACATCCGAGCCCAGGTCAGAGAGATCCCGCCCCACCCCGTGCCAGAGTTAAGTTTCTTTCTTTCCTTGCTGTTTTCCTTCCTTTTCTGTTCCCTTCTACAGTAGCATTACTCCCTAAGAGACCTTGGGTAATGTTCATTTCCTTTTTATTCATAATTTGTTCCCCTCAAAAAGCAGCTTCCCACCTCTGGTGTTGAGTTGAGTACTCAGGGCCTGTCATTTGCATGGGAGTATTACCGGCAAATGAATGAGACCCCTCCTGGCGTGCATCGGTAAGAAATAACAGGTCCCCTATGCCTGGATCACAGTGAAGTTATCAAGGGGCCAGAAGCGAAAGCACTTGCTGAACCTGGGGAGGCCTTGTAGTTGGCCGTCATGCCAGCCCTCCCCAGTCTTGAAAGTGTGGGGGCCTCAGGAGCTTTTCAGTGGAGGAATCTTTGCTACACCAAACATCTGGTTCCTTTGATTGTGATTCCCAAGAGCTTACGGACAGAAGTCAGGTGCCTCCTGCTAGTCTGGCCCTCTGTTGTGTAAGAAAGGGTGTCCCTGGGGTAGCCTCCGTTCCTGTGGTAGCTCTTACTAGCCAGGTGTGGCTGCTGTTTGTAGGCCAGAGGCTTGGACGTACTGGGCTTGGCACGAGTAGCAGTGTGACAGGGACGTGAACACCTTGCTGGGAAACCCCAATGGCCACTGGCGCTGGGCTCCGTCTTACTCCTTGGTTTTCAGTGGGCTAAAGCTCTGTGTATGTTCCGTTTTGCTAGAGACCTTAACAGTGTGAACTGCGATGAACTCGGGCCGCTGCCTCCAGGCTGGGAAGTCAGAAGTACAGTGTCGGGAAGAATCTATTTTGTAGATCACAATAATAGGACAACCCAGTTTACAGACCCACGGCTTCACCACATCATGAAGTAAGACCTTAGCATCTTTGCTTTATAATTGGATGCTTCCTTGCATCAACATTGGTGTTGGGGGGGGCGGGTTGTGGAGCGAGCGCCCAGCAATGGTGTGGGTGCCTGCAGAGGCCATAGGTCAATGTCGAGTTCTTCCTCCATCGTTCTCTACCCTAATTTTTGAGCAGAGTGACCTGGAACTCACCCCTTTGGCTTGTCTAGCTGTCTAGCAAGTCCTGGGGGTCTGCCTGGCTCCACCCCCCCAGCACTAGAGTTTTTACTTAGGTGCTGGGAATCTGAATTTAAGTCCTCATGCTCGCAAAGCAAGCACTTGACTTCCTGAAGCCATTCGCTCAACCCCACAGGAATAATTTTCTTAATGTATCTCCTGTAGTGTTTGCTTGATGGTGGGCACGAGGAAAACAAGGCAGACATTTGAACAGTGACACCGCTTAATAAGCCTGGAGATTAGCATAACCATTCCTAAGGCTAAGCGCGTTGCTCACAGCACATTCTGTAAGGCCCTGCTGCTACGGGGCTGCTGCTTGCTGCAGGCTTTCCCGTGCCTGGCATTCCTGCCTTGGAAGTGGGTGTGATCTTTTGTAGTCCACAGACACAGCCTCACACATACCTCTGCAGTGTGGCTGGCGTAGTGGCAAAACTTGAATAAAGCAAAATGGCATGCTGTCCCTAGTGGCCCGAGTCCTGTCACTGATTTCATTCTTAGCTTGATCAGGAAGAGGAGTGGGTGCCACTGGGTGTCACGGGCAGTTTGCTTTTCCCTCCTGGCCTGGCTCCCAGTGACCTCCTGTGACAGTCTCCTGCCAGCCTCATTGCATCTCTGCCAAGACCCTTCCAGTGGCGTACTAGTTGGCATCAGGGACATACATAGATGCCTGACACACAGTGACAATTTCTGTCGTAATTTTCAGTAATAATATAGCAGATTGTATTAGTCAGGTTCTCTAGAGGAACAGATTGATTAAGGTGGCATACAGGCTGTGGTCCAGCTAATCCAGCAATGGCTGTCTACCAACAGCTTGTCCAAGAATCCAGGAGCTGGTCAGTCCATGAGCCTGGTGCCTCAGTATATGCTCAGTCTATTCGAGATCCTGAAGAAAGTAGGCATTAATTGCCAGTGAGGGAAATGGACTCACCAGAGCAAGAGCAAGCAGGCAAAGATAGCGACCTTCCCTTCTTGTGTCCTTTATCTAGGCTGCCACCAGAAGGTGTGGCTCAGATTAAAGATGGATCTCCCACCTTAAAGGATCTGGATTAAAGCTCGTACCTCCCCACTTTACAGATCCAGATCAGAAATGGATCTTTCTACCTCAGATGGCCTAATTAAACCAAAAAACAAAACCTTCTAGGTGTGCCCAGCCATTTGGGTTTTAGTTCATCCCTGTAGTAAAGTTAACAACCAAGAATAGCCATTGCATAGATAAATGACTGCTGGGAATTGGGCGTCTCTGTGTTTGCACCCCAGGCTAGCAGCATCATTCATCTGAGCAGTCCTGTCATTAGAAGTGCTTGCTGGGGTCTAGTGTGGCCTTCCAGTGACGGCTGGGTCTCTTTGCAGTCACCAGTGCCAACTCAAGGAGCCCAGCCAGCCGCTGCAGGTGCCCAGCGAGGGCTCAGTGGAGGACGAGGAGCTGCCTGCCCAGAGATACGAGAGAGATTTAGTCCAGAAGCTCAAAGTTCTGAGGCACGAGCTCTCTCTTCAGCAGCCCCAAGCTGGTCATTGTCGCATAGAAGTTTCCAGAGAAGAAATATTTGAGGTAAAGAATTACATCTTGCTAAACCGTGTAGTGCCATGGAGAAACACGCACGGGGGTGGAGGGTGTTGTGTCAGGTGAGCTGTGTTTACCACCTTGGTGGACTCTGCTTTCTGCTTGGTATTCCAAGGATCAGTTGTACTGATTTGTTTCTGTTGTTCAATATTTTATTATAGCTGGGTGTAGTAGCACTTTCTTTTTATCCCTGTACTAGGGAGGCAGGGGCAGGTGGGTCTTCATGAGTTTGAGGCCAGTGTAGTCTATATAGTGAGTTCCAGGACAGGCAGGGCTATGCAGTGTGACCCTGTCTCAAAAAAAAAAAAAAGCCTGTTTTCATCAGGGCTCGTCATTACACAAGGCTCTGCTGCACACTCTTCTCTGCCCGTCTCACCCAGCCTCCGCTCTCCACTTTCTTCCCTCCCATAGTCTTGTTTCCCTAAAGTTTCACTTCTGCTTTTAGATATGTGTATGATTTTATGTATCTATAAAATTTAGGAATCCTGTAAATGAGAAAAAAAACCACATATTTTTCTAGGACGGGCTTAATTTGCTCACTTGATTATCTCCATTCGCTTCCATTTTCCCTCCAAAGATAGAGCTTAATTCTACACATAAGAAAAATTCCGGTGCCTGTACCCGCCACATGTTTTTTGTGCACTCCCCTCTTGTTGGACACCGGGCTGGGTTCCATGATTCAGCTATTGAGAACAAGCATGGATGACTGTGGACCCATGAAGCACTCTGAAGTACATACATGCACATTGTAATCCAGTCATACTTTGTTGAGAAACCTCCAGACTGACTTCCATGGTGGCTGGACTACTTCCCACTCCCACCAGCTGTGTATAAGCGTTTCCCTTTGTTCATATTCTCAATAGCATTTATTTATTTTTTTACTGCCTACTGTTTGGACAGGAGTGAAATGGACTCCCTGTGTAGTTTTTTTTTTTTTTTTTTTTTTTTTTTTGAGTTCCCTGTATACTATATATATGAGTCCTCTTAAATGAGTACAGCTAGCAAACATTCCCCCCTCCAGGGGTCAATTTTCTTGTTTTGTGAGATGCAGGGCTTTTCAGGACCAAGGCTCGTGCTGAGCGGAATTGTCTCTGACAGCAGTGCTAAGTGCTCAGTGGCTTCTATGCAGAAGCTGGTCACTTGGGGCTGGGATCCTAGCTGGCCATGAGCAGATGTCAATCATTTCTCAGCCTGGGTGTTCTCCTCACACCCACTCATTCCTTCCAGAGTTTCAGCTGGGGCGCTTCCTTCTCAAGACGGCATGTGGCCATATGGCCTGGTCTTGTCTCTTAAGAGGAGGAAGGAAAATGGTTCTGTCCCCTGCCAGTTCCTGGCAGTCAAAATCTCAACATGGTTAGGGCTTTCTGCACAAGAAAGTGGCTCATGAGGTAAAACCTGAGCTGTGTTTGGCCTTCACCCTGCCCACTTATGTGGAGACACTTGGCAGAAACTATCAGAGGCAGTTTACCTGTTTGGACAACTTGGTGAGCATCTGTCTCAAAGTTGTAAAAACGAAAAGGGGCTGCTCAGCAGCAGAGCACCTGCCTAGAATCCCCCAGTGAGGGGCTGGGGTGTGGCTCAGTGGTAGAGCCCCTGCCTAGAATCCCCCAGTGAGGGGCTGGGGTCTGGCTCAGTGGTAGAGCCCCTGCCTAGAATCCCCCAGTGAGGGGCTGGGGTGTGGCTCAGTGGAAGAGCACCTGCCTAGAATTCCCCCCAGTGAGGGGCTAGGGTGTGGCTCAGTGATAGAGCCCCTACCTAGAATCCCCCAGTGAGGGGCTGGGTGTGGCTCAGTGGTAGAGCACCTGCCTAGAATCCCCCAGTGAGGGGTTGGGGTGTGGCTCAGTGGTAGAGCCCCTGCCTAGGATTCCCCAGTAAGGGGCTGGGGTGTGGCTCAGTGGTAGAGCCCCTGCCTAGAGTCCCCCAGTGAGGGGCTGGGGTGTGGCTCGGTGGTAGAGCACCTGCCTAGAGTCCCCCAGTGAGGGGCTGGGGTGTGGCTCAGTGGTAGAGGCCCTGCCTAGAATCCCCCAGTGAGGGGCTGGGTGTGGCTCACTTGTAACACTTGTCTAGTATGTTGGAGTACCTGGGTTCCATCCATTCCATCCTCGGCCCACACAAAGCCTTTTCTCTGAACCATGGCTTTGCTGTGTAGGAGTCATATCGCCAGATCATGAAGATGCGGCCGAAAGACCTCAAGAAGCGCCTGATGGTAAAGTTCCGAGGGGAGGAAGGTTTGGACTATGGTGGAGTGGCACGGTGAGTTACTATCCATCTCCTTTCCCACGAGTCTCGGGTCACTGTGGCTGCATTTCAGGGGAGCTATTTGCCCCTCACTTCCCAAGTGGCATAGTGGAGCATGCCCTGCTCCATTGGCCGCATCCGCATGGGCACCCAGCTCCTCCTGCTGACTTGAGCTACTGATGTCACCAGTTTGAAAATGGGTGATTGTCCCTTTGTCTACCTGGCATAGTCAGGATTAAACTCTTAAGCACACTCCTTTTTCACCTCACGAATCTGAGCACAAGGGCCGCTCCTGAGCCTAACATGGAGGCAGATGGGGGTGGGACACACGTGTAAATTCTACTTGTCCCCAGGAAAAATTACAAGATGCTGGCATTCTAGTTGGACTAATTAAAGTAAATTTTAAAAGAATAATGAAAGCCTGTCTTTCCTGCCCAACTCTTTTCACTTTTGAGACAAGGGCTTCTTAAGTCTCCAAGTTTGTCCTAAGAGGCTTGTGGTATCATCCAGGCAGATGGCACCATCCAAGTTCAGGGATCTGGTCACAGCCATGGATGCTGGGCAGCAGTGGGGAAGGGATGAGCATCTGCTCTAACATTGGTCTCTCTTCAGCCCTCCATGCCTGCCACTCAAGCTCTCTGAAACACTTTTCTTTCTAAAGACTGACTGACTTTATGTGTGGGTGTTTTGACTCCATGTGTGTCTATGCACCATGGACATGCAGTACCTACAGAGGCCAGAAGAGGGCATCAGATTCCCCTGGAGGGCCAGGTGTGGTGGCACACGCCTTTAAACCCAGCACTCCGGAGGAATAGGCAGGTGGATCTCTGAGTTCGAGGACCACCAAGGATACACAGAGAAACCCTGTCTCAAAACAAAACAAAACAAACAAACAAACAAAAAACAGATTCCCCTGGAACTGGGGTTGGGATTACACATGGTTGTGAGCTGCCATGTGGGTGCTGTGAATCAGGTAACCTGCAAGACCAGTCAGTATTCTTAACCACTGAGCTATCTCTCCAGCCCCTCTACTTTTAAATCACAGAATAATGTTTAGCCCTTTAGAGTTGGATTGGTGTGTGGAGTCCATGTTTTCTCTTGTGTTGTTTCTCCACATACTCCTCCCCATTTGCCCTGTCCCAGAATTCACTACAGAGCATAGACTGGTCTAAACAAAAGTCATCTTTCAGCCTCAGCCTCTCGAGTGATGGAATTACAGATAGGAAGCACCACATGTGGCTTCTTTTTAAAATCAGGCTTTATCTTCCATGCCCCATAAATTAAAAAATGCCCCAGGACACCAAAGGCAGCCGTCTCCTTAAAGGCTTGGTCTGTCCATGGCTCTCCAGCCTGAGCGTCAGCCTCTGCTTCTGGGTCAGACCCTTGACATTGGGATCCCAGCCTCTTTCTTGACTTCTCCCCTGTGTGGTGTAAATTTTCTTCTGTCTGTGCCCCTAACAGTAGCTGCATGGTGAGGAACTTTGTTTAGCTCATGGCCAGACACATCTCTAGCTCCAGAGTGGCTCTGATCCCAAGCTCCCAACTCTGTACATTCCTGCTATGCACAGAAGTCGCACTTCCTCACAGCTCCCCCTCCTGCTCACAGGTCCCCCTCCTGCTCACAGCTCCCCCTCCTGCTCACAGCTCCCCCTCCTGCTCACAGCTCCTCCTCCTGCTCACAGCTCCCCCTCCTGCTCACAGCTCCTCCTCCTGCTCACAGCTCCTCCTCCTGCTCACAGCTCCCCCTCCTGCTCACAGCTCCCCCCCTCACAGCTCCTCCTCCTGTCTCACAGCTCCTCCTCCTGTCTCACAGCTCCTCCTCCTGTCTCACAGCTCCTCCTCCTGTCTCACAGCTCCTCCTCCTGTCTCACAGCTCCTCCTCCTGTCTCACAGCTCCCCCTCTTGTCTCACAGCTCCCCCTCCTGTCTCACAGCTCCCCCTCCTGTCTCACAGCTCCCCCTCCTGTCTCAGCTCCTCCTCCTGTCTCACAGCTCCTCCTCCTGTCTCACAGCTCCTCCTCCTGTCTCACAGCTCCTCCTCCTGTCTCACAGCTCCTCCTCCTGTCTCACAGCTCCTCCTCCTGCTCACAGCTCCTCCTCCTGTCTCACAGATCCTCCTCCTGCTCACAGCTCCCCCCCTCACAGCTCCTCCTCCTGTCTCACAGCTCTCCCTCCTGCTCACAGCTCCCCCTCCTGCTCACAGCTCCCCCTCCTGCCTCACAGCTCCTCCTCCTGCTCACAGCTCCTCCTCCTGCTCACAGCTCCTCCTCCTGCTCACAGCTCCTCCTCCTGCTCACAGCTCCTCCTCCTGTCTCACAGCTCCTCCTCCTTTCTCACAGCTCCCCCTCCTGTCTCACAGCTCCTCCTCCTCCTTACAGCTCCTCCTCCTGCCTCACGGCTCCTCCTCCTGTCTCACAGCTCTCCCTCCTGCTCACAGCTCCTCCTCCTGTCTCACAGCTCCTCCTCCTGTCTCACAGCTCCCCCTCCTGTCTCACAGCTCCCCCTCCTGCTCACAGCTCCCCCTCCTGTCTCACAGCTCCCCCTCCTGTCTCACAGCTCCTCCTCCTGTCTCACAGCTCCTCCTCCTGTCTCACAGCTCCCCCTCCTGCTCACAGCTCCTCCTCCTGCTCACAGCTCCTCCTCCGGTCTCACAACTCCTCCTCCTGCTCACAGCTCCCCCTCCTGTCTCACAGCTCCCCCTCCTGTCTCACAGCTCCTCCTCCTGTCTCACAGCTCCTCCTCCTGTCTCACAGCTCCTCCTCCTGTCTCACAGCTCTCCCTCCTGCTCACAGCTCCCCCTCCTGCTCACAGCTCCCCCTCCTGCCTCACAGCTCCTCCTCCTGCTCACAGCTCCTCCTCCTGCTCACAGCTCCTCCTCCTGCTCACAGCTCCTCCTCCTGCTCACAGCTCCTCCTCCTGTCTCACAGCTCCTCCTCCTTTCTCACAGCTCCCCCTCCTGTCTCACAGCTCCTCCTCCTCCTTACAGCTCCTCCTCCTGCCTCACGGCTCCTCCTCCTGTCTCACAGCTCTCCCTCCTGCTCACAGCTCCTCCTCCTGTCTCACAGATCCTCTTCCTGCTCACAGCTCCCCCCTGCTCACAGCTCCTCCTCCTGTCTCACAGATCCTCTTCCTGCTCACAGCTCCCCCCTGCTCACAGCTCCTCCTCCTGTCTCACAGCTCCCCCTCCTGTCTCACAGCTCCTCCTCCTGTCTCACAGCTCCTCCTCCTGTCTCACAGCTCCTCCTCCTGTGGCTCCTCCTCCTGTCTCACAGCTCCTCCTGTCTCACAGCTCCCCCTCCTGTCTCACAGCTCCCCCTCCTGCTCACAGCTCCCCCTCCTGTCTCACAGCTCCTCCTCCTGTCTCACAGCTCCTCTTCCTGCTCACAGCTCCTCCTCCTGCTCACAGCTCCTCCTCCTGCTCACAGCTCCCCCTCCTGTCTCACAGCTCCTCCTCCTGTCTCACAGCTCCTCTTCCTGCTCACAGCTCCTCCTCCTGCTCACAGCTCCTCCTCCTGCTCACAGCTCCCCCTCCTGTCTCACAGATCCTCCTCCTGCTCACAGATCCTCCTCCTGTCTCACAGCTCCTCCTCCTGTCTCACAGCTCCTCCTCCTGTCTCACAGCTCCTCCTCCTGTCTCACAGCTCCTCCTCCTGTCTCACAGCTCCCCCTCCTGCTCACAGCTCTCCCTCCTGCTCACAGCTCCCCCTCCTGTCTCACAGCTCCTCCTCCTGCTCACAGCTCCTCCTCCTGTCTCACAGATCCTCTTCCTGCTCACAGCTCCCCCCTGCTCACAGCTCTTCCTCCTGTCTCACAGCTCCTCCTCCTGCTCACAGCTTCTACCTTATTTCTCTTCTGTCTCTCCCCTTTTTTCTCTTTCCTTTCTGCAGTGGTTCCTTACCTTATCTTCCAGTGCTTGGAGGCAAGGCAGTGTTTTTAAGCTACCATATAACACAATAATTTATTGAATTCCATTCTAGACAAGTACGAAATGAGGAATTTAATGCATTAACGCATAATGAAGTCTTCTCACTGGAGAGCCTCCCATCAACCACAAGAGTGTTCCATAGGAATTGCATTTACTCACTAGTCACCAGCTCTGGAGGCTTGGCAGTGACCTAGGTGCTGGGTACAGGTGCACACCATGGCATGTTTTCGGCCCCACAGTCATGTACTCTTAACCCGATGAGGGACGTAGTGCTTAGAGAAGCACAGAAGGGCAGGGAAGCACATTTTGGCAGATGAGACCAAGGAGGTCCCCTAGTCCTTTGATGATGCCCAACAGAAAGTCCAGATGGGAGAGCATCAGTCTTAGCCAATTTGGTCTGACATGTCTATGTATCGTTGGTATATTTCCATCACTTTCTTGTACAGATGGCTTTGATCTGTGCTACCCTCCCCTAACCTACCTCCTCTCTGTTTGAAGGAGTAAGAAACTCCACAATAAAACTTGAGGCTGTTGTCTCGAGGTCTATCCTTTTGGAAAGTGCTTTGCCCCAAGTACCTGCAGGATTGAACCCTTCCCATAGCACAGTGCCTCACGCTCCACCACAGCCCTTAATTCTGTTTCCAGCGAAAGTAGTTATTGCATTTCGCTGCTTTTGATTTGGAATTTTTTTTTAAACAGTAGAGTAATTCAAGCATTAAAGGAATGTAGAAAGTAAATTAGCCAATGTATTCCTGCCAGATGTCTAAACTCTCAGCGTTCTCTAATGTCTGTAGATTCATCTAGTTGGCTTTGGTGTTTGTTTTTACATTATACAGTGATGAGAGGCTGAGGAGAGGCTCAGTCTGTAGCGTGTCTGCCCTGAAGGCGTGAGGACCTGAGTGCGAGCCTCAGAGCCCACATAAGCCCGGCACAGGCCATGTGTCTGTGACCCTGCAGCTGGGGAAGGGAGACAGGAAATTACCAGGACTCACTCACCAGCCTGCCTCAAAAAACAACCTGGAGAGCAATTAGGGAACACATATGAAGTCAACCTCTAACCTTCACATGAACACATTCACATAAACATGTGCGCACACATATACAAATAAAATTCCAAAAATGAAAGTGGTCCATGCGGCCCAGAGTAAGAATTCAGCTGGAACCTAGAAGAGTATAGTTGTCCACAGAATCTCTCTGCTTCCTGGAAACGTGAAACGTTCCCCTATCAAACTCTTTACTGTAGAGTGCTTAGAAGTTGGAATGGGCAGTGGTGGCGCAGGTCTTTAATCCCAGTACTTGGGAGGCAGAGGCAGGTGGATCTCTGTGAGTTCGAAGCCAGCCTGGTCTATAAAGTGAGCTCAGGACAGCCAAGGCTACACAGAGAAACCCTACCTCAAAAGGAAAGAAAGAAACCGGAACTAGAGAGATGGCTCAGCAGTCAAGAGCACTTACTGCTCCCGCAAAGGATCTGACCTAGGTTTCCAGCACCCACATGGCAATTCACATCCTCCTGAAACTTCAGCTCCAGAGGATCTGATGCCCTCTTCTGGCCTTCTCGGGTATTGCATGCATGTAGCATACATTTTCATGTACTTAAAAAAAAAAAAAAAAAACAGCAAAAGAGTATGAAACCAATACTGTTAGCCCATGTGAGCTCTGTTGTTATTGTTCCCAGGGAGTGGCTGTATCTGTTGTGCCATGAAATGTTGAATCCATATTATGGACTCTTCCAGTATTCTACGGACAATATTTACACACTGCAGATCAACCCAGACTCTTCTATCAACCCTGTGAGTATTACAGTGAGGACTGAGGAGTCCAGCTGGAGATGCTGAGGAGAACTCAGGGCAGGGGTGGGGACCACTTAATTTGCCAGACCTGATTCCATCCCAGATTCTAGCCAAGTTCAGCTGCAGGGCCCGCTCTCTGCAGGGGAGGGCTGTGGATCTGAGCTGCTCTGTGCCCAGCACTTCACCTTTGAGGAACTCTCATTTGGTGGTAGATCATGCCCCTTTGATTGTCATATTAAGAGCTAGGTTGCCAAGTCTGTACTCTGGTCAAAATTGGAAAAGGCCCATAATTCAGCATGTGGTAGATATAAGAGACACACCCAAGGGTGGGTCTGAAACCGTGGGGGACTTCTGTGGGACCACAGCCAGTGTCACAAGGCCACAGAGTTGAAATCGGGGTCAAGCTCTACTAGAGAATTTAAATACGAATAGACCTGTGGTTGGGAGAATGGCTCAGCCACACAAGCATGAAGACCTGAGTCAGACTGCAGAACCCACACAGAAAGTCTGATGTGGCTGAGTGTGGTGGCACACACTTTAATTCCAGCTCTTGGGAGGTAGAGGCAGCCACATCTCTGAGTTAGAGCTCAGCCTGATCTACAGAGTGAGTTCAAGGACAGCCAGGGCTATGTAGAGAAACTCCATCTTAAAACTCCAAATAAAGCTGAGTACAGTGGTGCATGCCTGTAATCCCAGCACTCGGGGAGGCAGGCAGATCAACAATGCCTGATTCGAGGCCAGCCTGATCAATAAAGCAAGTCCAGGACAGCCAGGGCTACAGAAAGAAACTATCTCAAACAAAAACCAGAAACAATCCCAGAAACCAGGCATGGTGGTGTATGCAGCAGGGAGGTGGAAATGGGTGATCCCTGGAACTGGATGGCTGGGCAGCTAACCTGTAAGATCCAGGTTCAGTGAAAGGTCCCGGCTCAAAAAAGTGGGCAGCCACCTGAGGAATCAAAGTGACCTTGAGCTTTGCTGCGCACATACATGTGCACTTGGACATATACCAACATGCACAGACACCACACATGCACAGACACACAGTGTGAGTAAACCTTTACTCAGCCTGGGAGTGGAGTTCTGACATGTGTTCTGAGGTGGCTGTCATTCTGGGCTGGAATCAGAAACATGAGCCTTGTCTGCCTCAGCACCACAAGCGCTTCAGCGAGGAAGGAGACACACCCTCTCAATTGTCAGGGCAGCCGCCACATGTTAATTTTGGACCAGGCCCCTGCAAGTTAAGTCAAAGTTCTCAGCAAGATAGTGGACCTGGATCCATATACAGAGTGTTAGGCCAGGGTATGGTGGCACATGCCTGTCCTCCCACGACTCTGAGGGCTGAGACAGGAGGATTCTCAGTACCAATCCCACCTGAGTTAGAAGTGAGTGAATGTGTAGCTAAATACCATCCTTGTCTGTCTGGCCATGGGTTGTGATGGGCTGCTGAGGATATGTCTTGTTATTTCTCGAGTCAGGGGAAGCCTGCGTGTGGGGACTGGATGTCACCTGTGGGTCACCTACCCCACCCCACCCTCCCACCCGCAAGCAGCTCATCCTTCTAATGGCTTGCTGTTGTCTGGTGCCACCTATAGGACCATCTGTCTTACTTCCACTTTGTGGGTCGCATCATGGGTCTGGCTGTGTTCCATGGACACTACATAAACGGGGGCTTCACAGTCCCGTTCTACAAGCAGCTCCTGGGGAAACCCATCCAGCTGTCGGATCTGGAGTCAGTGGATCCAGAGCTGCACAAGAGCTTGGTGTGGATTCTGTAAGTGTCATCACTCCTGTCCCACAGCCCCAGAGTTCGGAGTGTGTTTGTCGTGTGTACACATGCTTTGGGGGGAATAGGAGTGAACTACAGAGAGTAAAGAACAAACATAGTGTTGTGATTACTAATTAACAAACCAGGTGTAGTGGAATGAAATTGATGTGTGGGGGGGGGGAAGAGAGGGAGAGAGAGAAACACACACAGGCAAGTACCCCCATAGTTTCTCAGGTGATCTGTAGAAGGCAAGAGAAAGTATTAAAACAAAATTAATATTTAGTCACCTTTGCTTTAGAGTTAGCCAAAATGCTTTGCAGGGTAGCAGGAACAGGATGAGCTATGGGTTTGGTGTGTCCCTGTGGAAGAGCCAGGGCCTGAAAAGACAAAGAGTGGGCTGGAGAGATGGCTCAGAGGTTTAGAGCACTGGATGTTCTTTTAGAGGTCCTGAGTTCACTTCCCTGCAACCACATAGTGCCTCAGAGCCATCTATAATGAGATCTGGTGCCCTCTTCTGGTGGGCAAGCACACATGCAGGCAGAGTGCTGTATACATAATAAATAAAATAAATCTTAAAAAAAAAAAAAAAAAGGAAAAAGGAAAGAAGAAAAGAAAAAGAGGCCTTATTTTCCTGGCTTCTGTCCTTTTGACTCAGCTGCCTCTTCACAGCATCCTCCCAGACTAATTGCCCCTAGAGCAATTAGGCCTCATGTCCCATGGTGTCATAGGATGACTGAGTGACACCCCCAGGGAATGGGAGTCACAAAGTCAGGGCAGAACCTGAGCTGTGCCTGCCAGCTACCCAGCACAGGCCTCTCCAGTCCCCTAGGACTCCCTGGCACAGGCCTAACCAGCGTTTGCCTGTGTCCACAGAGAGAATGACATCACGCCAGTGCTGGACCACACCTTCTGCGTGGAGCACAATGCTTTCGGGCGGATCCTTCAGCATGAACTAAAACCTAATGGCAGAAATGTGCCCGTCACTGAGGAGAATAAGAAAGAATACGTCCGGTAATATGCAGGGCTGGCTTCCGTGGGACAGCCCAGATCTGGGTGCAGAGGTGCCAAGCTGGGGTCAGCAGCGGTAGCTGCCAGTGTGTCCAAGGACTCCCCTACAGTATCTCAGTGCCAACCTGAGGGACAGTTACATGCATTAGCCATTCAGAACTGTGGATGTGTCATACTGTCAAGCGCACCTTGCAGACCCAATTGGAAATCTTGGCAGTCCTGGCAGGTCTCACTAATCCCTTTTGCCTTTTTTAGTAGAAAACCAGAATGCCAGGACTGGTTCGTTTTTAACTTGCTATAAAGGTGCAGAGCTGTAAGTCCTGCACTTGTGAGGCTGACACAGGAGCCCAGCCTGGGCTACAGAGACCCTTTATTCAGGATGAGCGGGGAGGGAAGAAAAGAGACAGATAAAGCCAGATAGGATGGGACAGACCTTAATCTCAACACTCAGAAGCTACAAATCAGTGGGATTCCAGGCCAGCCTCTAGGAGAGCCAGTTCAAGACCAGCCTGGGTTACATGAATGACGCCTTGTCTCAAAAGGGGCTGGAGTGATGACTCGGCGGTTAAGAGTACTTGCTGCTCTTCCAGAGGACCTGCACCCACATGGTGGCTCGTAACTGTAACTGCATCCCCTCTTCTGGCCTTCACAGGCACCAGGGACATACTTGATGCAGATATGCAGGGAGAACATGCATGTGCTTAAAATAATAATTAAAGATAAGACCAGATGACCAAACTAAGAGCTACCAGGGGAGGCTGGGGGCAGGCTGGTGTCCACTCAGCAGGTTCTAACATTAACCTCATGCCTGCTGTCACAGCTGCTCCAGCTACTGTGGGGACAGTGCGTTCATGGTCTTTCCCCAATTACTTCAGTTGTATGGCTTTTCCCCTCAGGTTGTACGTAAACTGGAGGTTTATGAGAGGCATTGAAGCCCAGTTCTTAGCGCTGCAGAAAGGCTTTAATGAACTCATTCCCCAACACTTACTGAAGCCCTTTGACCAGAAGGAACTAGAGGTAAGTGCTAGGCCACCGGCTGGCCTCTGTGGGGAGGGAATCTGAGGCCACCTGAACTGCCTCATCACACACTGGGAGGAGTCTGTCCCCTTGCGAGCAATGGCTGAATCTTCCTGAATAGTTCCAGGTGTCCGTGCCTTGGATTTTTGGCATCTCTAGCCCTTATCTTGAACCAGGCCTCGCTCAGGCCAGTTCTCTGCTCTCCACTCTGGCTATTAATAGACTAAGAACATGTCATTGTCATAGACTTGGACAGTGACTCATTCATTCCTCGCCAGCTCTGCCTGGTGCCAAGTGGCCTGAGCCTTCCATCTTGTTCTCATAGCCATCTGCACACTGTGAAGCTGAGGGCTTTGGAGGGGAGCGTCTCTGTGTGAGCCAGTAAGTCGCCAGCAAGCTCTTAAACAAAGTGGAGAGCATGCTCCAGGGCCTCACATCCCACGTGCCCTGTGGGGTTCTCTCCCTGTCAGCCATTTCCAGTCACTCTTCCCTGGTGCAGAGCAGTCTTATGCCTGAGGGTCTGGGGTGTCGCCCACTGGCAGCAGTGTGCCAGACTGTGCAGCCAGAGGTGGCTGCTGGGCTTTGGGAGTTGCACTGTCAGTGCTTCCTGAGTGTCGGGAGTCATGGAGGGGGGTGGGGCAGTGTCTTAGGCGTTGTAGGTGTAACCCCCAGCCTGATCCCTTTCCCCAGCTGATAATAGGTGGACTGGATAAGATAGACCTCAACGACTGGAAGTCAAACACGAGGCTGAAGCATTGTGTGGCCGACAGCAACATCGTCCGGTGGTTCTGGCAGGCGGTGGAGACCTTCGACGAGGAGAGGCGGGCCAGACTTCTGCAGTTCGTGACGGGATCCACGCGCGTTCCTCTCCAAGGCTTCAAGGCTCTGCAAGGTGACTGACGTGGAGTCAGGGCCACTCCCTGGGGTGTTTGTCTGGTGTATTCTGTCCCAGGTTTCAGAAGCAAGCACTGAAATGTGGGCCATTCCACCAGAGAATGATGGTAGCTAGTGTTCTCATAACAAATGCTTAGTCCTGGGGTGCCTGGCAGGTGTGGTGTGGGGGGGTCACACTGGTGCCCCCTGTGGGCCCATGGATCCCATGTTCTCTAAAAATCTAAGAGTAGCAGGGGCTACCAGTCATCTCTGGTGTTCACAAACCAACATGGATGCCCCTGAGCCTTGAGCAACAGCCTACACCACCCTATAGGGGCGGGTGGAGGTCAGGAGCTTAACTACTCCAGAGCTGCTGCAAGTGTGGAGTCCTCCCGGCCTTGAGGGACCAAATGCGACCTTATTTTCATAGGCAAGCCTGTAGGAGACTCTTCAGAGCAACAAGGCTCCTTGCCTAGCACCCTGACTCTGGGGTCTTCACCTTGTCCTAGCATGGCCGCTAGTACTTGGCTAAGCCTGGGCTTGCTGCTTCTCCCCCACCAAGTGGGTGGGCGGAGCAGGGCTTGCTGCCCCTCATACATCATGGTGCACTGCAGCACACTGAAGACATGGGCTTTATTCTCTGCCCGCTAAAGAAAAAACAGGTTCATTAGTGAGTTGTGTAGGGGTTCAGATATTTGTGACGCCGCGCCCCCCCCCCCCCCCCCCCCCCCACCGCTGGCGTGTTTGCTAAACGTTCCCATTGAGAAAAACCCTTTTGGGAACAGAGTCCCCATCCAGTCCCAGAGTGGCTGGTCCCCTGGGAAGAAAGAACGAATGCTTCTTAGAGCAAGGCCTTCAACTGGAGGCACACAGGCCAGGTGCAGAGTGACTACGAAGCACTAGGGGTTAATCTCCCCAGCCCAGCAGGCTACACTGCCCATCCTGCCTGTGTCAGCGGGGCCAAGCCTGGCTGTGTAACCCACCTATCAGCACAGTACAGGCCCTGGCTGCTGTAGCTGCAGCAACAGGCGGAGGCTAGGAACAGCCACAAGCATCCAGGAGACCAAAGTCCTGTGGCTCATGTTTCCCGTCAACTAAAGTACAGGGACAAACCAGTCTGCCTCAGTTACTCCAAAAAAGAGGTTCCTGGGCAGGCCCTATGTAGGGGCTTCAGGAATGCATCACACTGCCACAGGGCCTCCTCGCCAGGCAGTCCCAGGCTTTGTCTCTGAAGTGCATTAACTAGAATGTTGTCTTGTAAGGCTCTACAGGCGCGGCAGGGCCCCGGCTATTCACCATCCACTTGATAGACGCCAACACAGACAACCTACCCAAGGCCCATACCTGGTAAGCTCCCCCCCTGTGGGCTCATGTGTCGTGTCATCTTCAGTAGAATCTCAGATCACACCCGAGGGTCACACAAGACTCAGCAGGTCCCACTGTGTCATTGCTTTTGATGTGATACAGAGCAGTTAAAGCTATGGTGCCTACCACCTGGGCTGTACCCTGAAGGCTCATAGATGTCTCGCGCGCGTGTGTGTACGCGCACACAGGTGCCCAGCAGAAAGGGAGAGTCACTGTCTATCTGATCTGTGTCTTCACATTTTTCCTTCTCAGAACTTCATTGACAATATTGTCCACCATGGATTTGTGTCTTGGTAGTTTGATTCTGTCTCAGGGTCATTACCTCTACTTCAGGGTCCAGTTCCCAAGGTTGCTGGGGTGCTCCATGATAGGACAGAAGGTTCCAATGCTGGCTGTGACCTAATGAAGACGTTTGTAGAGTGAACAGTTTATGTATTGCAGCTGGTGTTCACATCTGCACGATGGGCTAATGGGCTAACACATTCATTCCCAGGATCATGTAGGACACCCAGGCTACCTTAGCACGGTATGCCATGTGTTCCTGCAGAGTGGGTGTGTGGCTTTGGCACGTGCCACTATGTCCCTTTACAAGGCCTCTGTCCTTCAGTAACCTAGCATCTCTGGTCTAGATTTTTATATTTTTTAATTTGAGACAGGGTCTCTCTGCGTAGCCTTGGCTGTCCTGGACTCGCTTTGTAGACCAGGCTGGCCTTGAACTCACAGAGATCCACCTGCCTCTGCCTCCCAAGTGCTGGGATTAAAGGTGTGCACCACCACGCCAGGCTTCTGATCTAGATTTTTAAAAAGTATACCCTTCACCCAGTTCCTTACCACCATTCCTGATTGCTCTGTGCCTGTGACTGACTGACAGGCCACTGCTCTTCTCTTTATTGGTTTTTTAAATTACTATAAGATAATAGGTGTGTCTCTGCACAAATACTTAAAATAAGTTTCCCCCTGGAAATCTTAGGTGGTGAGTTTGGGATTCATCTCTCTTTCTAGGATTTGGTGTTGTCTCACTTGTCAGACCCAGCATGCTCTAGTAGGGAACTGACCAACCCCCAGTGGGCGGTAGGGTACCTGATGGTCAGGCCAGTGTGAAGAAATCGCAGCCAGAGACAGAACGGTGAGCAGGAAGTGTACAGGCTAACATTTTGGTTTTGTAGCTCTTAAGGTTTGCGGTGGGTTGATTGGAAATACAAAACCAAAGCAAACAAGAACCTGTGCTGAAAGCTGAAGCCGTGTGTTCTTCCCAGTGGAAGATGACACTCCCCATCCTGCGCCACTGTACTTACTCGCAGTGTGTCTGAGGGCCCAGTGACGCCCAGCAGTGACTCTGGCTCCCTCTGTCCTTTTCCAGCTTTAACCGGATCGACATCCCACCCTATGAGTCCTATGAAAAGCTCTATGAGAAGCTGCTGACGGCAGTGGAGGAGACCTGTGGCTTTGCCGTGGAGTGACGAGAAGCCAGAGGCTGCAGAGTCTCGCTCACAACCACCAGACCCAAAGCAAATGGCGTCTGCACGCCTCCCGCATAGCGGGCTGAGGCCTGAGATTCTAGAAACCTGAGGGAAAAGGCTCGTCTCCCTCCTCCTCTGGGGCGGGCAGGCCAGGGGACTTTCACAGGTGGCTCCCACCCGTTTATCCTTCCTTTATTACAGTTCACCCACCCTCCATCACCCATCCAATAAAACGCAGCCAGGTTTCACCCTCAGCCTCCTTGGCATGGTGGGAAGGCTGTGGTGTCTCCGGGAGTATCGACCCATGATCAGGACCAAGCTGGGCCCCTGAGGGTTTGGTTTGCATGGTCTCTGTGCCAGCTCTCCCCTCTCAGTGTAGCCTAAAGGCCCCTTTTCAAGTTTTAGCAGCTGCCGATAGCTTCCCAGGCTCAGATTCCAGGCATCACAAGCTAGCTGCCTGTTCCAGGTAGCAGGTGGATTTCTAAGCAGGAAATAAACACACAGTGTATGCTTGCTGGGATTCCACCATGGCAGGAAGCTCGAGGCAAAATGTGTTTTCTCCTTGGAGAGGTAAAGGAATTGGAGCAGCCTTCATGGAGGCCCAGGCTATTTCTTTTCAGGGTATCCTGGCTGAAAAGATGGCTTTGCACAGGGGGAAAAAATCTTTAAAAGTCCAATTTGCTGTGTTCTCTACCCAGTTTGAAATTCTCACGTCATGGAGCTAAGCAAAGAATGACCAAAATCAGCCTCAGACCCCTGGACCCAGCTCTGTTCCTGTGCCTGGGGATCCGGAGGCTCCTGGCTGTCTTGAAATGCTACTGGACTTTTTTTAAATATGGGAATTGCTAAGAGCTAAACTAACCGAACAATTTTGTCACCACAGCCACTGGATTGGGACAGCAGGAGAGACTGCTGACCTGGGGTCCCCTGATGCAGCTCCCCAGGGTTGGTGCTATGCACAAAGCAGGGTGTGACGGAGCCTGTGGCAACAGGGTGGGGGCTTTACCTCCCTACATGGCCCTCTCCCCCAGTGGCAACGGTGATTTGCTGCTCAGTCTTTGTCTTCTGATGAGCAAGGCCAAAGCCAGCCTAAGGCCGCATCTCAAACACCACTTCCAATCTGCACAAGTGTCAGAAGCGTTGACTCACCAGAGCGGCTGGACTCAGGCAGCTGAAGTCTGGTGGAAGGCAGAGCAGCGGCCATTCTCCACGTGTGGTTTTGTTGTTTTAGTTTGTGCTGGGAACCAGAACAGGGTAATTCATTAGCAAGACATTTCATGGGTACCGGGGTTCAGGTTCAGCCATGAGTTGCGGTTGTGTGGGGAATGACCAGGATGGTCCTGTTGGGCCACTGGCTTTTGTGTTCTTTTCATTGCTTACCCTCAGGCTGGGGGGTGGGGAAGTGTCTTCCCTCCTGTCCCTGCTGCTTCTGTCCAGTGCACTCTGGAAGCAGTTTTGAAGTGACCGGGGGGGGGGGGGGGGGGGGGGGGGGGGGGGGGCGGCCGGATTCACAGGTCCCACGCACCCCCTCACCCGAGGTTTGTCCAGCTTGGTGGCCACTGGCACTACAGAGTGTGACTTAGCTGCACTCTGGTTGCAGTGCAAGGTTCGCAGACAGAAAGGATGCTAGGTACCCTCGTCGCACAAGGGCTGGATCCGTCCCACCTCCCAGGCCAGCCTGGGGCCTTATTCGTCTCTCGATTGTCTGCCTTGCCCCAATAGGGCTTCTGTGTTTCATCCATCATCGTGCTTCTGAGGGCATTCCAAAACCCAGCTCCCTCAGGACTCAGAGTTTTTTAAAAAATGTGAGGAAGCCTGTGCCCTAAGTTGTAGCCAGTCCATGGGAAGCAGCCAGACCCTGCAGAGTGACACTCTGAAGGTTAGAAACCCTGCCTGTTGCCATCGCGGTGTCCCAGGCTGCAGTGATGAAGGAAACCAGGGTCCTGTGCTTGGGAGATGTGCTGTCGAAGTGTCAAGTCACAGCGTTCCTGCTGCTGGAGTGATGGGGGACAAGCCTTAGGAGTCCCTTGTCAGGTTTCCTTTGAGGAAGAGCCAGAGGTCGGGCCCTCAGGGGCACACATACCACCCCACTAAGGCTTCTAACCATCTTTCTGCTCACATCGCCTGTGGGTTCCCCCGTTGCCAGTTCCGAGTGTCACAGCCTCCCCCAGGTGTCTGTTCTGCGTAGCACTGTCCTCTGTTGGTGCCGCTGCACTTCCTTGTCCGTCTACCGTGGTTAGGCCCTTCTGAAGCTCCTCAAAGGACACTGCGTGGCCGGCCCACGGCAAAGCTCCTGGTTGCCCTGCTTTGGATCTGGGTGAAGCCCTTTCCTATACGATCTTGATTGTCGTCCCTTCTGGTGGCCCCAGGCGATCCACTGTCACCATGTCACCCAGATGCTTCAGGAGCCCTGCTCTCCAGGCTCCCTCACCAGCGGCCCGCAGCCACACTCAGGGATGCAGCAACACCACTCTGCTCCGCAGTGCTCCGAGAGGAAGTGCCCGGCTGCAACAGTGGGGAGGCAGCAAGCTGCAGCCTCTTGCTTTCTGTTGGGAGACTGCCACAAGATGGGATGTTGACCCCTACCCTGGCTTGGCCACATGGTCAGGTTCAGGATAGGTGGACCCTGGACTGGCCTTCTGCAGAGAACATGCCCCACCCTACTGCAGCAGGTAGAGGGCCACCTGGCAGCCTTCTGAAACAGTGTGGATTTTTCAATGTGTTTCTAATGTATTCTAATTTATTTTGTAAGGTCCTGTTTGAAGTGCTGCTGCTGCCCTAGTTGCTCTCCCAGTTTTTATTACCATTTACTTGTGACAGTTGTACACTAATGTTCTGTTTTATGTCGGAATCGAAAGTATTTAAAGAAATGCTAGTTCTATTTAATGCAGTTGTGGAACCAGCTGGAAACAGGAAACATGACTGTAGAGCAGGCTGGACCCGGGAGGTCATTTTGTTACATATGCAATAAACTCACAACTTTACTTTTTTTTCCCATCTGTTAGTTTGATGTGGACACAAGATTCTAGTGCATTTAATTTTACAGGCAATAAAGTCCAGCCTCCAAGAAAACAAGGAAAAGCTAGAATTTGGGGGAAAACAAATGAAAATATGAGTGCTAACCCGACGTAGTAGATAATACAGTTCAGTCTGTCCCTACCACGTTGGACTTGAGGGGGCAGCACGTGCCTTCCCTGGGGCTCTGCCCACCACCGCAGCTGGTGAGCCAGCCCCTTGTAAGCTCTCCTCTGCTTTGCTTATTTTGAATAAGGCTGTCCAGAATACAAGTGTACAAATGGGTTAGAATCCACATCACAGTAGAACTGTTGGGTCAGCATGCCCCATGTTAACTTTTTGAGGACCCTTCCTACTGCAGATGCTTCTCATAAAACTTAAGACAGTACATTGCGGTAAACTTGTCCTGAGTCAAAAATACC
This sequence comes from Acomys russatus, assembly GCF_903995435.1. NCBI lineage: Eukaryota > Metazoa > Chordata > Mammalia > Rodentia > Muridae > Acomys > Acomys russatus. Next base: position 32,080,775 of record NC_067155.1, read on the forward strand.
ATTCACTCACCTGTGAGATGGTGCCACACCTCCTGACGCCCCCCGGTGGAGTTGGGTTGCAGCTAGTTTAGTCGCAACAATAAGCCCTGCTCCTTCCCGGAAGGTACTTGGTCTCTTTCATCTCTGTGAGAAAATGGAACAGACTGTGTGCCTTGTGTTCAACAGACTTCCCTCAAGATTGTGCGCATCTGAGAAGTGCACTGTCGGGTCCCATCTGCATCTGTGGGAGCCGCACCCCACTCTCAGCATCAGTAGTGCTTCCTTGCTGTGTCCTTACACAGCAGCAGCAGTGAGGGGCCCTGAGGTATTCCATGAGGATCCTACCTTAGGACCCATTCACCGCCCAGGGCTCACCTGCCAAGACCGTCATTGTAAAGGTTGAAACTTCAATACAGGAATTATGGTGGGGGGGTTGGGACACACAAAAGCCTTGAGGCTCTTGCTTCATCAAGAGCATCCCAGGGACAGAGTGGCAGGCTGGTGTCACTTACCACTTGCTGTCTCTATGCATCTCTATGCCGGTTCTCTCCCACCTGTCAGGGAACACTGAGGGCAGTGTCCTCAGCCGTAGGGGTCTTAGGCCTGCAGTTCACAGCTGGAGATGATAAGGTGTCACTGTACCTGGAAAACCCAGTGACCACAGTTGACTGTGGAGGGGAGACGCGCATGCCCAGGAGGCCTGGGGAGCATGTCCAGGGGAGGCGCTACATGATGGTCTGTTTGACATCTTCTACCCAGGACAGCTGGATGTGGAAGTTACTCTGCACACCAGGCTGGGCCAGCTCCCCAGCCATAGGGGGCCCTGTACCTGTCACCCTCAGCCCTTTCCATCCTGGTTCTTCCTTGAATAGCTCTGGACTTGGGCAGTCCTGCTTGGTGATTAGACCCTACCCATCCAAGCACCCACAATGTGGTCTGAGGTGCCACAATCACCCATAATGCTCCCTTCCCATTCCACCCTGCTGTTCTTCCTGGGCTGTCTTCTGCTGCTACAGGAAGGGACAGGTTGGGTAACCTGACCCTAGACTGCCAACTCTACCCCTAATGGCCTGTCCTTGCCCAGCAGTGAAGACACCCTTAACCTGCCTGTCCAGCTTGGTGCTACAATATCACTCTGGTCATAGGACCAAGTGTCAGGTGGTGAGAGCGCTGGATGTTCGAGCAAGCCCAGGCCCAATTCCCTGAGACGGCTAAGGAGGATGGTGACAGGATCACCTCTGAATTTTCATTTCATTGACGAGGCATCAGCAGAGTGCTGTTATGAAGAGAAGAAATTATACCAATTAGCTTTGTACAAAAACAGTGACCCGGATCATCCCAGCATGAGGGAAGTGGCGAGGCAGGAGGAGCAGGGGTTAGCCTCAGCTCCATATGGAGTTTCAGCCTGGGTTACAACATACTATCAGAAAAAAGAAAGAAAAAAGAAAACCAAGTGTTGGGCCGATGAGACGGCTGCAGTCGAAGTGCCTGGCTGCACAGCCTGATGACCTGAGTCCACTCCCCAGATCCTTCAGTGAAAGTAAAGAACAGAACACAGGTCCCCGAACACTAGTCACACACCACAGCACATGGACATGGACACACACATATACAACACAACACAGTAAATAAAGGGCCCTGAAGCATTTACTAGTGTCTAGTAAATATTCAGCAAGTGTTGGCCTTTAAAAAAAAAAAAAAAAAAAATTCAGGAACCAGGAGGCCATTACTAGAGCTCCAACTCTGACTAGCGAGCTGGGCTAAGTGGGAAGAGCCCATGCTGAACAAGTCTAAGGACCCGAGTTCAATCCTGGGAGCCCACAGAGTCGAAGGAGAGAACTGACTGACACAAGTAGTTATCTGACCTCTGCACGCTGCCCATGAACACAAAGATGCCAGGTGGTGCACGCCTTTAATCTCAGCACTCAGGAGGCAGAGGTGGGGCAGATGTCTTGAGTCTGAGGTCAGCCTGGCCTATATAAATGTGTACGAGACCTGCGTGAGCTATATCTGTCTCAAGACAAAAACAAAAACCCGCCACCCTAGGCTACACAACAAAACCCTGTCTGAAAAGTCAAATAAGGCAGGCAGATCATTGTGAGTTTGAAGCCAGCCTAGTCTACAAAGTCTAGGACAGCTGGGGCTATTACACAGAGAAACCCTGTCTCGAAAAACCAAAACAAACAAAAAGCCAAATAAGGGATGGCAGGTTAAGAGCTGAGCTAATGGCAGACATGAGAGAGTTCGTTGAGCCATCCTGAGTGCTGCCCTCAACCATGCAGTGTCACTTGGGAGCTTAGTTCCTGACTAATAGCTCTTTGGACGGTACTACAGATAACATTCTAATCTGGACTCAGATTCTGGTCTCAGGGAAGCAGCTGCTTTCAAAAGCAGACAGGGAGGAGACAAGTGTGGACAAACTTACTGCACAAAAGGAAGGAGCCGACGGCTGAGCAGCAGGGCCGGACAGTCAACAGTGGCTTCCATTGTGTCGAGTCCTGGGTCAACCATGCGGGAATGAAAGCTGAACTCCCACTGGGATCGGCTGACCCCGTACAGCCCTGTGCAAGGCCCAGGAAGGACGGGGGGAGGGGGGTCTTTGGAGAAGATGTGGGTGGCCATGGGAACTTAGCCAGGAGGCAATAGCCATATGAGGAAAGGGTGGGTCCTCAGGTCACGGGAGGGGAGTTCTGAAGACATCGGTATGGCTGACTTAAACACTTAGGCTAAAGCTAGTCTGAGCACAGCGACTCTTGCCTATGATTCTAGTACCTGAGGCTTGCACAGGAGGATCAGAAGTTTGAGGACCGCCCAGGTTGCGTTACGAAGGCCAGGCCATCCTGGGCTACATAGCTAGACGCCATGTGCTCAAAGTAAAGAACGGAGGCATGTGCCAAAGGGCAGAGAACAGTAGAGTCCTCAATAGCCTATGTGCTGTTTAGAAATCCCCAAACAGGGCTGGAGAGATGGCTCAGAGGTTAAAAGAGCACTGGCTGCTCTTCCAGAGGTCCTGAGTTCAATTCCCAGCAACCACATGGTGGCTCACAGCCACCTATAATGAGATCTGGTGCCCTCTTCTGGCCTGCGGGTGTACATGTAGGCAGAGCACTGTATATGTAATAATAAATAAATAAATCTTTTTAAAAAGGAAAAAAAGAAAGAAAGAAAGAAAGAAAAAAGAAATCCCCAAACAGTCTGGCGAGATGGCTCCAAGGATCCTAGCTCAGTTTCCAGCATCCAACCAGGTGCCTCAAAATCACCTCTAACTCCAGGGGATCTGGGCACTAGCACACATGCAGTGGGCAGGCAAACAAGTAGACACAATGTACACATGTGCACACGCATGCACACACACACACACACAAACACCATGTTGCAAATAAATCATTTGGCCAGTCCAAAAGAAAACAAAGGTAGGAAACGCAGGTCCAGCAGACATGACGTCACTATAAATAAGTGGATGTTGCAGGCTGGGGAGATGGCTCTGTGGCTAAAGCACATGTCACACAAGTGTGAGGATCTGAGTCCAAATCCTTGGGACCCAAGTAAAAGTTAGCCATGGTGTGGCACATGCCAGTGTTCAAGCTGCTCCTGTGGAGACAGAAGAGGGGGAGACAGGAAACTGCTGGAAAATGCCTGGGCTAGCTCACCTGGAACGAGGTGACCACCAATACTTAAGATTGTCTAACTACACAGGTACACCCTGATGCACAAATGTCTGCAATCACACACACACACACACACACACACACCACCTGTCAGATGGCGGAGACGGCTCAGTTGGTCACGTGCTTGCTGAGGTTGGTCCCTAGAACCCATGTGACAGGCCAGGCGCAGGGGTGTGTGTGCCCGCAAAGATGGTAGCATCCTTAGGGGCTCACTAACCAAATCAGTGAGCTTCCAGGTTCAGCAAGAGACCTTGCCACAAAAAGTGTGGTGAGTGAGGCAGGCGCAGTAGTGCACACCTGTCGTCCCAGAACTAGGGAAGCAGAAACAGGTAGATCTCTGCGAGTTCAAGGCCAGCCTGGTCTACAAAGTGAGTCTAGGACAGCCAGGGCTACACAGAGAAACCCTGTCTCAAAACAACAACAACAGCAAGTGTGTTGCACAATTGAGAAAGACACCTGACTTTAAGCTCTGGCCTCCACATGAGTAAGCAAGTGTACGTGCGTGTGCGTGCACACACACACACACAAGAAAGGGATCTCTGCTAAACAGTTGGAGCAAATGTCCTGTGAAAAAAGTAGGCCATCTGGAAAGAGGTCAAAGGTCAGCCATGCCCACAAAGAGCCAGATGAGCAGCTTCACTGCCATTCTCAAGGCCCGCTTCCTAGAGCAGGAAGGGTGTGTGGTCACTGTGAGGACACCGGGCCATCCTGACAGTCCCAGCCCTGGCTCATACTCTACTGCCCCTGGAGGACTCTCTCCTCCAAGGCTCTTTGCTGGCCCAGGATACCCTGTCCTGGCCACAGAAATAGCTGTCCCATAAACAACTACCCGAACTCCAGTTCCAGGGGTCCAGTGCCCCCTGCTGGCCAAAGCAGGTACTGCATGAGTGGATGCATGGCATATACTTATATATACACGGAAAAGTAAAATAACCCATATATACAGCAATGATTTCCTTGGGAAAGTTTCTCATCCAGCTGAGGCTGGCCTCAAACTTGTTTCACCAGGGATGTCCTTAAACCTCTGGTCCTCCTGCCTCTGCCTTAGTGTTGGGGTTATAGGCATATGCCACCACATATATATTTGCGGGGTTGGTGTGGAGAGGGAACCAGGGCTTCATGCATGCCAGGCAAGCCTACTACTACTACCCTAATAGCTGCCATTTAAAAATACACATTTATTTACTTTGTGGGCAGGACGGCTTTGCCTGCAAGTATGTATGTGCACTCAGAAGCCGTAAGGCATTGTCGCTCCTGGAATTGGGGTTACAGATGGTTGTAAGCCATTATGTGGGTGCTGGGAACCAAGCCCAGGTCCTCTGTAAGCATTACAAGTGCTCTTAACCTCTGAGCCGTCTCCCCAGCCCACTAACAAGTTCCTTTAAAAATTATTACTATTGCCGGGCGTGGTGGCGCACGCCTTTAATCCCAGCACTCGGGAGGCAGAGGCAGGCAGATCGCTGTGAGTTCGAGGTCAGCCTGGTCTACAAAGTGAGTCCAGGACAGCCAAGGCTACACAGAGAAACCCTGTCTCAAAAAACCAAAAAAAAAAAAAAAAAAAAAAAAATATTACTATTGTGTGTGTATGGTGGGAGGTCAGAGTAACTTTTTGCAGTCAGTTCTCTCCTTCCGCTGGGATTCTGGGAATTGAACTCGGGTTGGTATGCTTGTGCAGCTGGCACCTTTCCACACTGAGCCACCTCACCAGCCCCGCCCCACCCCCCCACTCATAACTTTTATACTTGACAACTGCCTGGCTGTTGCCCTCTGGGTTTTTCCAGTGTTACTGGCAGTACTGTAGCTCTCAAGCTTAGAGTAAGTTTAATGACTGGGAAACTATTCCCATCCTCCCCAACTGTGGCAGTGGTAAGAAGAGCATTTGGGGTTTCCTAACTTAATGCGGTCTTTCTCTTAGCCTGGAAACAGCCGTTTCCTGTCTCTCCTCTTGGTGATTGTGATTATTTTCCTCACATAGTTTAATGATGGCAGCTACGTCCGTATCCAACGGCTCAAATGGAAATTGAGCACCAATTACAATTCTTTCGGGCTCACTTTACTTAAAAGGGAATTTTATAAGGTGTCGTGGGCTTTTTGTTGTTTTTTTGGTTTTTGTTTTGTTTTGTCTTTCTTTTTTCTTGCCTAGAAGGATGGGGGCTGGCCGTCCCTGGTGCCTTTCCCTCCAGCTAAACTCTACAGTTTCCTCACGGAGCATCTTTGTGAGCCCAAGGCTGGACTCAGTCTACTTTTATGGAAAGTACACTTACTTAAAAGTTTGTCATTTAAAAAATTTATACTGGAGAAATGGCTCAGCTGCTCTTCCAGAGGGACCCAAGTTCAATTCCCAGCACCCACATGGCAGCTCACAACTGTCTGTAACTCCAGCTCCAGGGGATCCGACACCCTCACACAGGCACACATGCAGGGAAAACAGGAATGCACATGAAATGAAATAAGTAAAAATAAAATAAAACCTTACACTTTGGGGTTCAGTTCCCAGCACCCACATGGTTTCACAACCATATTTAACTCCAGTTCCAGAGCCTCCAACTACATCTGACCTCTGCAGGTATCAGGCACACATATGGTGAGCATACATACACGCAGGCAGAACAGTAACATACATAAAATAAATCCAATTTTTAAAAAGTTTATGCTTTTAGCCAGGCACGGTGAAGCACGCCAGTAATCCCAGCACTTAGGAGACAGAGGCAGGCAGATTTCTGTGCATTCGAGGCCAGACTGGTCTACAGAGTGAGTCCAGGACAGCCAGGGCTACACAGAGAAACCCTGTCTTGAAAACAAAACAACAAATTTACGCTTTTGCAAATTATAGCTTCATGAAAAGAATAGTACATTAAAATAACAACAACAAAACATGTGAGGTGACAGCGTAGTCTCTAACATGGTTGCTTCCCATGCATGAGGATCTGAATTCAATCCCTACAGGCAACATAAAAAGCAGGCACGGAGGAGGCTGGGACAGGCAGATCTCTGGGACTCACTGGCCAGGCAGCCTAGCCCACTTGGTGAACCCCAAGCCAAGGAGGGTCCCCGTGTGGAAGGTGGTGACGTTGCAGAAGATTACAACAGAGGATGGTGCCCAACACTGTCTTCTGGCCTACATGTGCACATCCACCTCCATGCCTGCTCCACAAAGACACACTGGCACATCGACACATCGGCAGTGTGGTGGACTGCAACATTTTAGGCTCCAGTGGCTCAGACGGGCACTCCAATGGCCAACTAGAGCAGGCTCAAATACCTCCCCTGTGTAGAGCAGCTGAACACACACGCAGCAGGAAGGGGCCGAGGAACGGATTGGCAGGGAAAGGCACTTGCCCCTAAGGCTCATGGTTAGAGTTGGATCTTAGGTCCCACCTGGCAGAGAAAACCTTGATTACCACACGGTGTCATCTGATCACACACACATACCTGGGCGAGCGCTCCGTTCCCACCTCTCATTTTACATGTCATTGTCCCCAGCCCTCCCTGGCCTGGTGTAGACTGCAGGAAGTCACAGTCTAGTCCTGGTTTCCTGCTGTGACAGGAGAACAAAGGAAACCAGATACATATCTAAGCCGTAACAGGCCAGCCTGAGGCACACAGCTCAGCTGTTTAGCACAAGCAAGCACGGCTTGCTAACAATTGCTGAGGACTGTGAACGCTGGGGTAGGGGGTGAGGGATGTGAACACACAAGAGACTGCTGGTTGAAGAGAGAAGCTAAGACCCTGTGGAGAGGCTGGGGTGAGAGTGAAAAAATACATATATATAACATTTAAAAGCAGTTACGGGGCTCAGTAAGTAAGAGCACTTGGTGTGCAAGCATGAGGACCTGAGTTCAAATCCCCAGCTCCCGTGGACGAAGCCAGGTACCTATAACCCCAGTGTACAAGGAGGTGGAGACAGAAGGATTATTGGGTCTTGCTGGCTCCAGGCCTAGTTTCAGTTGTAGCAGCCCTGTCTCACAGTAAATGACAGAGCAGGCCATCCAACTCGTTCCTGTGGCCTCTGCACACAGCTGTACCTGTACAAGCCCTCCCGCCATGAGCAGTTAAATCAAACGATGCGTATCAAAGATTATAACACCAGCGACGCGTTCACGCAGGCCAGGGCAGCTGCACGGCTGCAGACAAGGTGAGAAGTGGCTACTTCTTCCAGGTCCCGTTTTCCTGGCAGAGAATCAAAAGACATACAAATAAACAAGAAAAAAAGACCATTTCTGGAGTGAAGACATATCTTCATTGAGCCAGCCCTCTAGCCTAAACACACACACACACACACACACACACACACACACACACACACACACACACAGAGAGAGAGAGAGAGAGAGAGAGAGAGAGAGAGAGAGAGAGAGAGAGAATTATTGAAGAATAACAATATAGAAGTTATTAGAAAAAGACATTAGCCGGGCAGTGGTGGCGCACACCTTTAATCCCAGCACTTGGGAGGCAGAGGCAGGCAGATTGCTGTGAGTTCGAGGCCAGCCTGGTCTACAAAGTGCATCCAGGACAGCCAAGGCTACACAGAGTCTCGAAAAACCAAAAACAGGGGAAAAAAGAAGAAAAGAAAAAAAAGAAGAAAGACATTAGCCATCCAGTAATGACTGTACTTCAAATGTCGCATTGTTGCAGAAATAGATATATTTTCAAAGATTTACTTTCATTATTTAAAGCCACCATGCCTATGCGTGTGTCTGCATGTGGGTATATACATATGAACGTCAGTGCCCTCAGAGGCCTGTAGTGTCAGATCTCCCAGAGCTAGAGCTACAAGTGGTCACTAATGTGGTTGCCTAACTCCCCCAACAGCAGTAAATGCTCTTAACCATTGAGCCATCTCTCCAGCCTAAAACACATACAACTTTATGCCAGTTAAAAAATAACAATTTTGGGGCTGGAGAGATGGCACAGCAGTTAAGAGCACTGTCTGCTCTTCCAGAGGTCCTCAGTTCAATTCTCAGTAACCACATGGTGGCGCACAACCATCCACAATGAGATCTGGTGCCCTCTTCTGGTGAGCAGGTGTACATGCAAGCAGAACACTGTATATGTAATAAATAAATAAATCTTTTTAAAAAATAACAGTTTTTACAAATCTTTATGATAAAGCTGGAGTGATGGCCTGGTGATGAACAGCACTCCCCAGTCTTCTAGAGAAGCTGAGTTCTGATCCCAGCACCCACTTTAGTGGCTCATAACCACCTGTAACTCCAGCTCCAGAGGGATACTCTGCCTCCATGGACACCTGCGCACAGACACAAAAATCTAAACCCAAAAGGTATTTAAGATGCTCAAAGTGAGCTGGGCAGTGATGGCGCACACCTTTAAATCCAGCACACTGGGAGGCAGAGGCAGGCGCATCTCTGAGTTCCAGGCCAGCCTGGTCTACAGAGTGAGTTCCAGGACAGCCAAGGCTACACAGAGAGACCCTGCCTTGAAAAAAACAAAACAAAACAAAGGAGCTCAAAGTGTGTGGGTGGGGGGGAGACGGAGAGGGAGAGAGAGACGGGGGCAAGGGGGAGGAGACAGAGAGAGCGAGACAGACACAGAGAGAGACAGAGAAGGAGAGAGAGAGGGAGAGAAGGAGAGAGGAGTAGACAGAGGGAGAGAGGAGAGAGAGGGGGAAGAGAGGGGAGAGAGAGGGAGGGGGAGGGAGGGGGAGAGAGAGAGAAGAGAGGAAGAGGGAGAGAGAGGGGACCCACATAGACACATGAAAAACATGACTGCTGGGAACTGAACCATCAACTCAAGGGGTTCAACTGCAGTCTTAAGCCAGCGGAAAGCAGAACCAGTTTCTTTCTTTTGGTTTTTTGAGACAGGGTTTTTCTGTGTAACAGCTCTGGCTGTCCTGGAACTTGCTTTGTATTCCAGGCTGGCCTCGAACTCATGGAAATCCGCCTGCCTCTGCCTCCCAAGTGCTGGGATTGAAGGTGTGCACCACCACCATCCGCCAAACCCGTGAGTTTCAAGGCAGTTCATCTGAAATTATTAAGTGGGAGCAAGAGAGAAAAGAATGATCCCCCCCCCAATAAAATAGAATTCAACGGAAGGGACTGAAAGGACACCATCAAGAAGGATTAATCCCAAAAGCCCCACACCATGTCCCACCATCAGTTGGTTGAGGGGCAAAGTCAAAGCAGAAGTATAGGAGCAGTTAAGAGAACTCTAGATCTGTACCTAGCACCCTCAATCAGGCCACAACTGCCTGTAGCTCCAGTTCCAGGGGATCTGACAGCCAGCATGACATCCAGCATCCCCTGGCATGTCCTGCAGGCATGAAGTACCCATACAGACAAGTAGGCATGAGCACATGACAAGACGTAAAAGGAGGATGCATGCATGTGCTAGTGTTGTGTGAGTTTCCTCCAAGATGAAAGCTTTCCGTCCAGTAGGGAAGTTCCTTAAGCAGGAAGGTAAACAAATCAAAATAGCTTCCAGAAGTCCCTGAAGCGAATGAGACCCACTAGGCCCCTCCCTGCCAGAGAAAACAGTAAAAGCTGAGAGCACCTCTCAGAGGAAGCGAAGCTGAGCTGTGAGGAAAACTTGCTGACAATGCAAGCTGCAAAGGAGACTCTTGAGACCAGACCATCTGCCTCCAAGACACAGAAATCAGCTGAGGCCACTGGAAAACACTTAGAGCAGCCGAGTCGCTTGGAAAAGGCATTCTCCCACCAGGTGAACTGCCTGCAGGTTGTGCAGTTTGCTCTCGGTTCCCAGGTTTTGTGAGCTGTCAGCCATGCTGGGGTGGGCTTTGGTGAGGCAGCTGTCTTTGTGTCAAGCCCATCCACTCATCCAAAATGGCCTTTGGTGGTATCCGTACTTTGGTCTGTCATGTATTTCCTATCTGGGGGTGAGTAGACGTGTATGCTGCATCTTCCCAGGAAAAGTTTTGTCACATAACAGTTGTGTGTGTGTGTGTGTGTGTGTGTGTGTGTGTGTGTGTGTGCGCGCGCGCGTATGTATCAAAAGAGACGAGAAGGTTCTTGCTGCAACGGGTTAGCTGTGAACTTACGGACCTCCTGCCTCTGCCTCCCAGATGTTGGGATAACTGACAGGCACCACAGGCAAACAAAACTTTGGGAGCAGAATAAGAGCGAGCTGTTATGAACAAGGGATGCTTGGTAAGATGAGAGGTGGCTTTAAAGTGCTACACACACACACAACCACACACACACAACCACACACACACACAACCACACACACACACACAACCACACACACACACAACCACACACACACACACAACCACACACACACACAACCACACACACACACAACCACACACACACACACACAACCACACACACACACAATCACACACACACACAACCACACACACACAACCACACACACACAAAACCACACACACAAACACACACACACACACACAAAACCACACACACACACAAACACACACACACACAACCACACACACACACACAAATAAAAAAAAATGAAAAAAATAAAGTGCTACACTACAGGTCTGCCAACTGTGAACTCTAGTCAACAAAATGAAGGGAAAACTAAGACATCCCACAATTAAAAACAACAATGAAGCCTGGAAAACAAGCAGTTCACGGCCAGTGGTACTACCTTACAAGACGGGACAAGCTTGAGGTGGGAAAGCAGAAGTGGGAAGCTGTGTGAAAACGCAGCTCTCCAGTGAAGGCAAGTATGCGCTCAAACAAATCCTGCATGATTATATGAATGGTTTGGTAATGGACCACATTTCTCTACATGACATGGAAGATAAAAGGTGTAATTTTAAGGGGGGGGGGAGTGGTATTTTATTTATACATCTGTGTGGCAGCCTGTGGGGGCCAAGAGAGGGAGTCTGACCCTTTGGAGCTAGTTACAGGTGGCTGTGAGCTTCCTGATGCTGGTGCGAGGAATGGAACTCTGGTCCTTTACAAGAGCAGCAGGTGCTCTTAACCACTGAACCATCTCTCTCCAGCCCCACGAAGCTGCAACCTGACCTTTACAAAATGAGATGGAGCAGAGCTGTTTGTATAGCATCAAGTTCTTATATGGGGTTAAAACTGGCAGAGAGTCAAATCAAACTGTCCTAATTTTAGGACATTAAGAGACAACAAATTATACTAAGTATTTATAAAAAAAATTACTGATATAAGTTTTTTCAGGTCTGTTTGTTTTTGCTTTTTTGAGACAGGGTTTCTCTGTGTAGCCTTGGCTGCCCTGGACTCACTTTGTAGACCAGGCTGGCCCTGAACTCACAGCAGCCCACCAGCCTCTACCTCCCGAGTGCTGGGATTAAAAGTGTGTGCCATTGTGCCAGGCTTGATAGACGTTTTATAAAGAATAGGAGGGATCCCAAAAAGTGTCATTACAAAACACAATCACTCAAGCACACAGGGGGCAGCAATGAAAGAGACAGGACATGAAGCAGCAACTGGACGACAGATGACAAACCACAAGCCGGAGCCTTTCTGTTAGTAACTACTTTAAATGTAAATGGGTTAAACCCCAATCAAAAGATACAAACTAACAGAATGCATTAGAAACTAAAACAGTAACAGAATGCATTAGAAACTAAAACAGAAGCCAGGATCCAAGGGCAGTCTGTTTACAAGAGAATCACATTAGATCCAATGACAGTTAGGCTGAAAGAAAATTATTGTATTTAAATGGGAAACAAGTGGGGGGGGGAGATATGCCAAAACCAACAAGAACCAGACATCAGGACACTTAACCAACAGAGTCCTTTACAAGCTTGCACCGTCATGAACTCTTAAATATCTGAAGCAAACATAGTAGAATGGAAGGAGAAACAATTCCGCCACACAGGCTGTTTTCAGCAGATACAGCAAGGAGAAGGAGGGGTTGAGAGGAGAGAAGAGAAGACTTGCACACTATATAGGCCAATCAGGCCTAACACAGAACAGAGGTTTGTTGGCGAGCTTTTAACTACTTTATTTCAGTTCTTATGCCTCTACTTACCTTCCAACCCCAACACTAGGTAGGAGAAAGACAAAGTTAGAGGGGAGAAGGGGTGTAGGTCTCTTAACTATTTCCTGATGGTTAGGGGCATCAGGTTCTTTGGGGTATGTCCTAATATTTGTAGTCAGGATATCCAGCAAAACAACAAATGTACCAGCAGGATGGCCCAGCAGCAGCAGCAGGCAGCAGTCGCCTTCTTCCTCCGAGTGCCCCCATCCCTCTCTGGGCTCTGGCATTTATATCTTCTCAGAATTAAACTATGCTCAACTGGCAAAGATCACGCACTCTCATAGCATGAAAAAAATCACAGTTAACAGCTGTGGACAAACTAAAACAGTCCCATAGTCTACACCTGGCATTAAAACAAAAACATGTTATAAATGAGTTTTGGGTTTTTTGGTTTTTTGTGTTTGTTTGTTTCCAGACAGGGTTTCTCTGTGTAGCCTTGACTGTCCTAGACTCGCTTTGTAGACCAGGCTGGCCTCCAACTCACAGCGATCCGCCTGCCTCTGCCTGAGTACTGGGATTAAAGGCGTGCACCACCACCACTCGGCTATAACTGAAGTTTTTTAAGAAACCAAAACTTCCACTGCAGAGGCTCTACTGAAGAACAGAACAGTTGTGTGTATATATAAGAACTGGAAACTTAACTCCAGGCTTCATGCATGCTAGGCAAGGGCTCTACCACCAAGGCACCACCCTGGGCCACAAGATATCTTTTCTAAGGGCGCCTGAAATGCCACTTAGGGTTAACCAAATGTTTGGCCACAAAAAAAAAAAAAAAAAAAAAAAAAAAAGTCTAAATTCTTCCAAGCCTGAAGGCATGGGCAGGCAAGGTGGATCAACACTTCCCACCATGTCTGACAACTTGAGTTCCAGTCCCAGGTCACACATGGATGAAGGAGAGAACCACTTCCTCAAAGTTGTCCTTTGACTTCCACAAGTGCTGCACACCCCCACATGCTTAAGTCCTGGCAAGTTTCCCAATCATAAATGGGAAAAATCTAGAAGCCAATCAGAAAAGAAAAACCAGAAAACTCACAAGACTGTGAAAAATACACACTGAGTGACTAATGGCTCAAATGTGAGAAAATGGAACAGGTTTAAATCAACCGGAAGTTCATACAATAGACCCAGTGCACGCACATACAAACACACCATCAGTTGCCTGTCAGCTGCCAACACCTTCTTAAACAAAACAGTCATCAGCAAATGGTGTTGGGAAAATAATACAAACATACAAAAGAATTAAGCTGCACAATTACCTTACACCAGATATGTTAACTTAAGAGGGGCCATAAATATAAATATGAAACACATCAAAATTAAATACTTGTTCTCAGAATGTGGAGGCTGAGGCAGGATGATTGCTTCAAAATCAGCTCGGGTGGCCACACAGTAAGTTTCAGGCCAGCCAAGCTAGATAAATCCCTGTCTAAACAACCCAAGAGGGCCTGGGCAGGACTGGAGTAGAGTACTTCCTTAGTATGCACACTGCCCGGGTTTCGATTCCCAGAGCATCATAAACAGGGCATGGTGGTACATGCATGAGGGAGGTGGAGGCAGCCACGAGAGACCAGCCTGGGCTATATAGGACCCTGTCTCTTAAAAGAACAGTTTGCTTGTTTGTTTGGGGGGGGGGTTGTTTTGTTTTGTTTTGTTTTTCTTTTTCTCTTTTTCTTTTTTCCAGACAGGGTCTCTTTGTGTAGCCTTGGCTGTCCTGGACGTGCTAATTTATAGACCAGCCTGGCCTCGAACTCACAGAGCTCCACCTGCCTCTGCCTCCCGAGTGCTGGGATTAAAGGTGTGCGCCACCACCGCCCAGCTAAGAACAGAATTCTTAACACACACACACACACACACACACACACACACACACACACACACACGCATGCACACACAAGCCTAAGGATTTTAACTTACCTCAAAATGGTAATCATCTATAAATGTGCCCTCTGTAGATAAGTGCCTACCTTCTGACTAGGCAGCCTTGAGCACAGCAGTAGCCATCACTACCACACTGGGCTCAGAACACCTCGGCTCATGTCACCACAGCCTCCTGGGGCCCTAATCTTTCCCAGTCTTTCACTGAGGAAGCCTCCTTCTTGTCCTCGCTACTGCGATGAGGTTGGTTGCTAGCAGAAAGCGGAGGCAGTTCCAGAGGCTGAGCCTGGAAGGGAACCTCAGGCCTCTTCCCCAGGTAGTGCTGACTCCAGACTAGCTTGCAGAGAGAATCAACTTTCCTTTGCTTTCCTGCTCGACCTTGTGTGACACAATGACCTCCATGTCACCATCAGCCATCAACTCCTGCCATTCCAGCATCCAAGACATTTTTCTCACAGAGGGAGCAATTCTCAGGACACTAAGATAACCAGAGGCGCCAGCCGATAGGTCCATGAGATGGACTCCGTCCAGCCCCTCAGCCTCAACCAGTCTGTAATCCAGGGTGCAGGTTAGCAGGATGGCACTGAGCTGGTTGAAGTACAATTTCACTTGCTCCAGGCTTGGCTCTGGGACCTTGGGAGGCTCCTCACCTTCTTTTGAGCAGGCAGGTCCCTTTCTGTAACGTGTAGAGCCATCCCTCTCAACTGAGGGCCCATACAGTTCAAGGACTGGGGGTAGACAAAGACTACTGGTGCCAACCAGCCACGAGGGAGCTTGTAGCCAGGTCACGTTCCAGCCATATGCTGGGATGTAGAGCTAGTTTCCTCTTAGGAAGAAGCCAGGAGGCTGCAACTCTCAGACTTGACTTCTCAGACTAGGGTAAGCTTAGCTTCAGGAAACGGGTCTATGTGAGCTGGGGACAAAGGGAAGGCAGAGAGTCCAGGGCTAACAAGGCGTTGTGGTGATCCATGCCATGTGTCATACGCAGCTGTGCAGAGTCCTTGTAGAAAGCTGACACCTGTGAAGACTAACTCTGTTAGGCTTGGATGGAGCCTGGATTCAAGCGGGAGCTACACACATCCTGTGTCACGCTGATGTCACGGCCACATGCTTAGGACTATCTCGCGTCCATCTGTACTTTGATTCACACTGTTTTCCCCAAATGGAAATCTGGCCAGGGTTGAGACGCGACAGATAATGGAGAAGCGACAGGGTTCCCATACACGGTTAGAGGCAGTAGAATGAAGATGGGCAGTCCAGGTACACTGCCAAAGTCAGGACTGGCAGTCCTGTCACCATGCCTTTAAACACACTGGTTAGCTTCTGACCATTGGAGCCAAGACCTCACCCACCTGTGACCAGGGACACGGTGTCCCCACAGGCAGCATGCCCCATCATCTAGTATCCATGCCCCACGGTGTCTAGGAGGGGCCAGCAGATGCTGGGGTAGAGGAGACACCACAGAGAAACCGATGCTAACGCAAAAATAGGGGACAGCAAATACTTTTATAAAATATTTATTCTAAAAAAAAAAAAAAATCACACTGTACAAATTTAGCTAGAACGTTCTCAATGCTCAGATTTATAAAAATGTCAACATAACAGAGACTAAAAGGGACAAACTTTCACTGCTTTCTGAAGGAAAAACAAAATGATTTTGTCTTTTTTTTTTTTTTTCCTGGTACAATGATAGTAAATTTCTAAAAGATATCCGACAAGCCAGCAGTAAAAAGTACAAGGTTGGCCTGCTGGCCTCCACAGTTCTGTTTCCGCCCAGCTGAAACGGAATCTGATGAGGCCCAGGGCAGCTTCCCCCTGTGGGCAACGCGGGCTCACTGAGCCGTACTGTCAGACTTAGCGAGATTTCCAAAGCAGTGATGGAGAGTGTGAAAGCCTGTGCTCAGAGAAGAACGCCTGTCTGTCTGTTCCTGATTCCTGTTTCTCTAACACTGTGGATTTCTTTCCTGGACCCCGCTGAAGGTCTCTGCACAGAGCACAGCTGCTCTGAGGTATGGTTTCTGGGAGCTAGGGGACATGGGGGGCATTCTCAGTCTGCCCTTCACACTGAGGCAGGAGTACCACAAGAGGTAACCCCAGCCTGGGAGCCCTTAGGTTAAAAAGCATCTCAGAAGCTACTTAGCTCGGCTCTGCCATCTCTAATGGCCTGGCCACCCTTGTGTGCAGGGCCCCCTCTGGGACTAATCTCATACTCTTTCACACACAAACTACTGGGAAAGAAACTAAAAAAAGTGGGCAACAAGGCAGACAGAGGTCTCAACAGCCAGGGGCTCAGAGGCTGAGAGGCACATTTCACATTCCGGGTTGGGTAACAGCTGAGGTCACAGCCATGGGTGCCAGGCAGGGTCCATGCGACATAGGTTGTCCAGGCTATTGGCAGCGGCCACTAGGGTGTTCACCTTGCTTTCCCCACCATCGAACTGGGCCAGGTTGTGCAGGCGGGTCATGATGGCAGTGACAGCTTTCTGAACCAAGGAGACCAGCTGCTGGCTGTCCATGTTCTCAGGCTGCCCGGCGGCCGACAGCGGCGACGAAGTGTCTTCCTGGGTCTTTTTGTGCCAAGCAATGATCTCGTCCCGGAGCACAGTTTTCAGAATGCCATCCACCTGTGCAAAGGAGATGAGGAGATGGCTTGTGTCCCACCAGGGGTGACCCATCTAACATGAGTGGCCAAGGCCAGGCTGCCACCTAGGGACTGAACAAAGCACTTGTTCTCTCACATAATGCTGGGATAATCTGATGAGAATCCATTGAAATGTAGTCAGTGTCCTGGGCACCGGGGAGGACACCAAAACTGGTAGACTTGAATGTTGTGTCCTGCCTCGGTCTGTGTTCAGAGCAGAAAGCCCTGCGCTGGCCAAGGTGCTGACGGCATGTTGGTGAGGCAGGCAAGCAGAGGACAGATAAATCCGTCACCACTTGGCTTGAGTTGCACACACAAGCTCTCTGAACAAGGCCATTGCGTCATTTACCTATAGCTCCCTAGTGACCCTTAGTAACTTCCCATTTTGTGGTAAACAGGTCCTGGGAAATTAGGGACACTGGGCTGATCTGGTCTGGCTTGTTTTAGGTGCATGCACAGAAAGACAAACTGTCCTCTAAATGACCTCCTAGGGAGAAAAATACCCTAGCTACCATTTTATACCCATGAATAACAGCATTCATGAGCTCTCAACCGAGGCGGACATAGCTCAAGGCTGTCAATCAAAACAAAAAACCCACCTACTTCACACCCTTAGGAACCAACTCTTCTCCTCCTGCTGCTCCCAGCATCTGCTCCACACGGGCACTTTATCTCTGAACATCCCTTGTTATTTGCCTACTTGTCAATTATTTATTTTTTAAATATTTTAGACTAACTTTATCTTATGCATAGGAATATTTTTGCCTGCAACATTTATGTGTATGACATGTGTGCCTGGTACCCGCATAAGTCAGAAAAGGGCATTGGATTCTCTAGAAATGGAGTTACAGATGGTCGTGAGCCAGCGTGTGGGTGTTGGGAATTGAACCAGGGTCCTCAGCAAAAGCAACGAGTGCCCTTAACCACTGAGTCCTGTCTCCAGCTTCCATCATCATTTTTTTTTTAAAAACAAGAGCCTCAAAACTCCTTCCTTATCTATAGCAGCAACCATTGGTACTACCAGAGCCTTGCATTTTCCCTAGGTGTCTGTGTCTGCTTGGGCCTCACTCCAGCCCTGTGGAAGGGAGGCAGCGAGCCAGAACATACTTCTGCCTTTCCTGCGAGGAAGACGTCTAAGACGGGAGCTGGAAGTGTCTACAGGGAAGCAGCAAGCAGCAGACCAAGGGCTGTAGTCTGCTTTTGGCAAAGTGGCCTCCTTCCTGCATTTTTAGGCAATGAGCACTCCAACCCTTCTCCAAACACTCCACCCTATCAGCTCCCTCCTGGTTCACAGGCCTCCAGCACCACCGAGAAGATGTCTGGACCCACCTTGAAGTTTGGCTGGGCAAAGCACCGTGCAACAGCGATCATGGAGGCAGTCAGCGGGCCAGAGACACCAATGGTGGTCAGGAACTCAGATATGTTGGGTGTGAGGCGGAAAGGAACTGGACGGTTGGCATCCAAGTCCCCAGTCGCATCATTTATGTCAAATCGGAAGTAAGCAACATTCAGCTTGCCTGTGTCCTACATTTCAGAAGGAGACACTTTTAAGGTCCACATCAGCAGGACAGAGGCGTGAGAGCAGTGTCTGGCTGATGACAGCAAGTTACCTGAGCAATCTGTAACATCTCAGGGTTGAGCCTATTGAGATGCAGGACGAACTCTGCAAAGCCGATGAGTGCCAACTGGATGGTGAACATCTTCCGGAAGGTCCAGTAGTCGGTAGCGTTGGGGAACGTGTGCAGGGCCCACTCCTTCAGCATGCTACGAGGCACCATGTTGCTCTGGACCTCTTTGAGAATGTCTCGGAGGACCTGAAACACACCACTGTGTGACTCTTTGCCCATTATGTCCCAACAGGTGGAAAGCTCTCGTATTGCCTGAACACGGCACACCGCACTCCCCTCAGAGCTTCATGTACCCAGCGCCAGTGCAACTGTCTGAATGGAAGCGACGGCTGTGCAGAACATGCCTCTCAAGGGCAATACACAACCTACTTTCACCTCACGGCCACCAAACGCAAGAGCCAGCTAACGAAAGGGGCAAAGGCTAGCTGGGTAGCAATATCCTCTTTAGATCACGTACAGACAAGTGTCATAAACCCAAGAGCTAACCAAAAAAAGAGAGGAACAGACATTTGTATGAACTCAGTTCTGTCCTGTAAGTCACCGAATCTCAGGAACTTAGAGGCAGCTTCAGCCCAACTGAAAAAGGCCAACAGCAGGCTAAGTCCTGGCAAGAGCAGCGAGCCTGGTGACAACTCCCTGTGTCTTTCTGCCGCCACAGTAGCCAGGACTGCTAACCCGCAACCCTGGAGCTGCCCCTGTCTGCTTATCTGTCAGCATCCTATAGAAAATCCCACTGACAAGGTCTGTCTGTATTTAACACTGCAGGAGCCGGAGACCACATCAACAGATGGAGCCCTCAGGAGCCGCGCCAAACAGAACAGCGGGTACAGGAGATGGGGTCTTCAGCACATTCCAGAACCTAGAAGGCCAAGTGTGCTTGAGTGGATGTGACCCTGAAGCTCTGCCACAGCAGAAGTGAGGGCAAAGGCAAAGCTACGAACCACCGGCTCATGCTGCTGGCATGTCCCCAGACACCGTCACAACAGACATGAGGTGTGTCAGTTCAAACATCAAAGAAAAGCTGTCAAAGCAAGAGCTGGGCTGGTAGTTTAGTGGTAGAGTGCTTGCCTACCATAGGTGAGGCCCACGGCTCAATCCCCGGTACCGCCAGTACGCGTGCAGGCATGCACACTCGCATGCACACTCACAGATCTATCTTGTCACAGCATCTACTGACGACCAAATGGAATTGATTTCAATGGCTACATGTGACAGAAGAACAGACTGCACAAAGTGAGCCCAGAGGAGTCACTATGTCATATAAGAATGGCTAGAACTCACTATAAAAAGACAAGTCAGGAGCTGGGAAGATGGCTCAACAGTAAGGGACTCTCGCAGAGGACCTGGGTTGGGTTGCCAGCAACCACTTGGCTGCTCACAAGCTTATGTAACCCCAATTCCAGGGGGTCCACTGCCCTCTTCTGACCTTCACAGGCACCAGGCGTGCAGAGGATACACACACGTGCATTCGGGCCAAACACCCACATACGTAAGAATGGATATTTAAAAAAGACAAACTGCCCAACTGAAAAACGGGCAGAGAATTTGAACAGGTATCTTGCAAGGAAAAAAGACAAATAGCCAGCAACACAGAAAACACTCTTGTCATCACCAGGGAGCAAATACAGTGATGAAGTCAGGACTAGCTCTTCATGCTTTCCAGGGTGGCTACAGTAAAAAGAAAGGGTGTGTGTGTGTGTGTGTGTGTGTGTGTGTAAAAAAAGCAGGCAGTAAGTGTTGGGAAGGACAGAGAGGAATTAGGACACGCACTGTAGGTACCCTAAAATATAGCTCACTAAAATTTTAAACATGGAGTCATCAATCAACCCAGGAATTCTACACCCAGGTGTAAAGATAGGAAGAAATGAACACATATTCACACAGACAAGTGTGACAATGTCCACGGTAGTTCTCACTACATGACAAGAAGCCCATCAACAGACAAACCAATAGCACTGTGTTCATCCACTAGAATACAATGTGACAATGAATAAGGAACAGAGTGCAGACACAGGCCAACAGAGTGGCTTAGAAACCATCGCAGTGAGAATGCAGGCACCAAAGTCTAATTTTCTTCATGCTGTGCCAAGAACAGGCAAACGCAGAGACAGAAAGACCTGTGGTCCACCTGGGGCTGGGGCTGGAGCGAGACGGGGAGTGGTTGGTGATGGCCCTACAGGGGGAGTCAGCTACACACACACAGTGCCTTCAAGGACAGCTTTCAGAGCATGTGAATTCTACCTCAGTAAAAGTGTTATTAAAACCACAGAACTGGATCAGTCAACACAAACCACCCAAGTGCAGAGAGGAGCCTAAGAGGCTGGGAGTCACGCAGTGGGCTTGTGTCCCTACTCAGGCAGTGCTTGTAAGCGGGACCCCACCACTCCTTGGGTCACTGGTGGAGCACACAGCTGTAGCTATGGCTTCTTCTGTCAGACAAGAATGAATAACTCACATCTGCCCAAGGGGACACAGAGTGACCAAGCCGTGACCTGTGCTATAACAAATCCAATTCTCAAAGGAGGCCCCAGTTCTGTCCAGAAGCCTGTGAAGAAGCAGGGGTTCACTCCCTGTGCCTGACGAGCAGGAGCTGCCTCAGGCCCTGCGGCCAGGACCACTTTAGGCTTGCCCTGCTCTCGGGGTGGGAAGGAAGCCAGGGCCGTAGCCTAAATAAAACTCAAAGCTGCAGGACCCAGAGAAACTACAATGAGCTCCAGGCAATACAGGGGAGGTCATGGCTTCCACCCCGTGGCCTCTCCTGGTAATGCACAGAAGGACCCCATGGCACCTGGGGAGGGGCCAAAACAGCTGCCTCTTGCCGCTCCATACAACCCTGGACAAAATCTTCCCAGCCAGGGGCAAGAATCTGCAAATAAGGAGAGGACCCTCTGTCACCCAGGGAGCACAAGCTGCCTGGGACTCCTGTGGCTCCGTGCTCCTGCCCCAGGCAACCCAAACAGCTGGGTCCCCAAGGTTTCAACCCACAGGGTCTAGAGGCGTGTTACCCAATCACCGGCTGCCAGGTGAGCATGCCATCCACTGGTGTTCACAGTCTAATTTCTGAGCTTTTCTGTAAGCGCGGGATGGGGGCAATGGACTCTCTGAGGTCAGGAACCTCACCACAAACCCCCTGCAGCAGATGGCCACCAGCCATCTGGTGAGAAGTGACCTCTGCAAGCAAGCAGAACGGGTGGGGGCCCTGGGCAGCGGCTGGCCTGCTGCCTGGTACCTGGTGGCTGGCCTGTGTCCCCCGCGCCTGCACGGTGGCCAGCCTGTCATAGTAACGGGAGATGGGGGTGTCGTGTTCAATGCCTTTCCTGGCACAGCGCTGCTTGTAGATCTCCACGAGGGAAAGCGAAGACGGGTTGTCTTCCACGAGGCGCATCTGCGGGGACACGGCCACAACCCGAGGAACTGAGGAAGCAAAGGAGGCAAAGTGAGGGACAGTGAGCAGGGGTGAGGGACAGTGAGCAGGTTAGCGCTCAGCCTCCCCTTCCTGCCACCAGCCCAGAGCACAGGTAACTGTACAGGCAAAGCTGGGAGAGCCCCGGCCAGCCGCCTCATTTACTCAGCAGACGGCAGACAGCACCAGCTGTAGGGTAAATCCTCCCTGGGGGCCCCAGGCATCTGTCAGCAGGGACTCCACCCACACTCACTCCTTGGAGGCCTTCCCTAGCTGGACCCCAGCTCCGGCCTAAGGCACCTGTCACACCTGTCTCCCTGCAACTAGAAGGGCCGGCTCCGGCTTGGCATAGTCAGGTAACTGACATTCCTCTGTAACCTTACAGTCAGGGATGGACTCCACGCATGACACACGTTCCACCGCTCTGTTCCCATGACTACTACCTCGTTGAGGGGTGGCTTCTTGAGCAGTGTGTATTCTGGGATGGCATTTGTCATGGGCAAACTCCTGAGCTCCAGCTGAGAGTCACCCAGCAGGCCCCAGCAGGCAGGTGTGTGCCATCTGCCACCTTTGCACACAGCTGTCTGTGATGACAGCTGTCAGAGTCACTTGACTTCGGGTTCTTAACCCCCGTGGGGGCAGGTCATTGATAAAACAGGGTAATAATTAAGATGCCATTTTAAGGAATAAAGAGATTCTGTTGAAATCAGTGGGAGGGAGCCAAGACTGACTTCCTTGGGCTGCAAAACCTGGTGCACCCTGTTCTGGCTGCTGAGTCCTAAGCATGGGGTAGTGCTGAGGGGTGCATCACAGCTGCCTGTGTTTTCTAATGAACAGAGTAAGCTGAGGAGACAGACTGCAGCTAAACCACAGCTGCTCTGGCTTCCATCCATGAGAAATTCCCATGATTCCAAGATACCAAGTTGAACTGTTACTAACCACTAGCCCAGTGATGGGAATTTAGCACAAATCATGACACGTACATGTCACAGTGCACACAGCTTTCTGACACATGACAAATTTCTTCAGATGCCTTTTTTAATTTTTTCAAAAGATCTCTTGGGCCACCTTGGCCTACACTGTGAGTTTCAGAACAGCCAAGGCTTCACCGTAAGCCCCTATCTCAAAACAACCTAAAAAATATTTAACAAACAAAACACCTCCCAAAACCTAAAAAGATTCACGTCTATCTACGCATTCATTTTTTAACTTTTAAAAAGATTTACTTCTAATGTGAGTATGTTTTGCCTAAATGTACGTATGTGCACCATGAGAATGCCTGGGTACACACAGAGACCAGAAGAGTGTTACAAATGGTTGTGAGCCACCATGGGATGGCTGGGAAACAAAACCCAGTCCTCTGTAAGAGCAACCAGCACTCTTAAACGCTGAGCCATTTCTCTAGTCCCTTATTTTTATTTTTTATTTTATGTATATAGTGCATGTGAGTGCACTCGCCCATGGAGGCCGAAGAGGGAGTCATATCCTTGTAACTGGAGTGACAGGCAGTAATGTAATATGGGTGCTGGAAACCAAATGCTTGCAAGAGCAGCATGAGGGCTTCTCCAGCTCCCGAATCTACTGATTTTGAGATATTAAAAGTTAAATGCCAGGCGCCTCTCATCACAATGTTCTAGGTTAAGCTAGGCAGGGGGATGCCTTTAATCATAGCACCTGGGAGGTAGGAAGGCTGATCTCTGAGTTTGAGGCCAGTCTTGTCTCCATAGTAAGTTCCAGGCAAAAGAGACTATCTCAAAAAAAAAAAAAAAAAAAAAAAAAAAAAGGTAGGGTCAGGTGGGGAGGGCTGGTTACACTGTTACTGTCACAAGCTTGTTCCATATAGGATTTGAGCACAGGCCCTGCAGGAGCTCCCAGCTTTAGAGAGCACACACCAAACTGCCAGCGACCCAGGTGTGGAGCGATGGCACTCAGTGCAGCATCACTTGCTGCTCGCGGGTTAGCTCTGAGATAAAGCAAGCCCACGCAGGGCTACAGCACCCACACAAGACTGCAGAGCTGGCCACAGGAGAGAGGGCCTGAGTGTGCGCTCTTACTCCACAGTGAGAGGCCAGTGGGACAGGGCATGCAGGCTGCTGCTCCTTCAAGCCTCCCATGAGAAGGTGGCCTGAGCTGCCTGTCCCCAAGGTGCGGCTCTCGTACCTGTGAAGAACAAGTGCCTCTTGGTGGTCTCCTTCCTCTTCTCCAGGCAAGGGTTCAGCAGGCGGAGCAGCTGCAGCACACGCTCCTCCCGCCGTGACTCAGTGAGGCAGGCATCGTTCATGACGAGGTACGGGTAGATCTTGCCATTGTGTCCGCGGATGTACAGCCTCCGGGCAGCTGTGTTATGCTTCTGCACAATCTCCACGCGGGGCATAAAGCTACAGGGGCAGTAAGGAGAGCATGAAGCAGACCCTTCCGTGGGGAAAACAAAGTCGAGACCTGTCACATACACGCAGGCTGGGTGGCTCAATGGCCAGAGAGATGCTACAGTAATCTAGGACTGATGGAAGACAGGGAAGAGCAGGTGTGGGTGTGTGGAAAGGCAGAGCCAAGTCAGAAATAAGAAACAAGGTGCACGTTGGTTGCTGGAGGCGGCTTCTCCCAAGTGCTGCTCGCATCTCAAGGGGGACTCAACACCAGGCAATGCTACAGCTGCCAACTCTGCTTTTGCTTTTAGTTACTTATCTTGACTTTTTCCCAATTACATTTCTATTTTCATCTTGCATACATGGTGTGTTTATGTCAGTCAGAGTGGATTCCAGGTATCGAACTTGGATCATCAGACTTGGTAGCAGCCCTCTTTACTTACTGAGCCATTTGTTGGCCCTTTTTCTGGTGTTCTAGATAGAGTCTTAAGCAGACCTGCCTGGCCTAGTACTTGCTGTGGAACCCAGAGTGGCTCTAACTCAGAACCATGTTCCTGCCTTAGCATCCTGAGTCGAGGACTTGCAGACGTGCACCACCATACCTGGGTCTAGTTATGCTTTTAATATTGCATGTTAAGAGTTAATAAAACATCTGGCACATTCAGTTTGCCAAGTTCTATGGTGATTCAGAAAAGGTTTCTACAAGTAAACCTGGTCTTTTCTCAGGACATTAATCCTACAGTCAGCTCAGGTCCTGGAAGAAACCAACAACGGAACTATACACCCCATGCCAAGGAACCAGCAAGGTAGCAGCCCACAGCCAGCCTGAAGCCCCTCTGTGTGCTGGGCCCCACCCCAGCCCCGTCTGCTCACCGAGCAATCTTGATGTAGTAATGGGTTGGCTTAGGCATCAAAAACTCCCCAGGGATCTCCACTTCAGCTGTCTGAGCTGAGAAGTTGCTCAGGAACCGACACTTTTCTTCAATGAGGAAGAATTTGGGAAGCTGCTTGGTTTTAGCCTCAAGGATTTTGATCCACTTTTTCAATTTAGAAATCAGATTATGAAGCTTCATGGATCCTGGGACACTGAAGTCAAAATCTGCGCAATAAAATAAACACAATTAGAACCAGCTGCAGGGGCTAAGTATCGCATAAGCTGGGTTGAGCATGTAGGAAGTGCCATCCAGGAACAGGGCTGAGAGGGAGAGGGAGACAGAGCTCCAGGCCTTTGGCTGTCCCAGCTAGCAGCCCCCGCATGACCTCCACTGCATGTAAGCAGTCTGTTTCAGGCTTTCTTTTGATGACATCTCTCTGGTTTACTACTGGCCTTTACAAGATGACTGAGGGACACACACACACTGAGTTGCACTTTATGCCCTGTCATTGCTCAGATAAAAGGGGCTGGGGATGTGGCTCGACAGTAGCTCACTCAAGTCCTGGATCCAGTCCTGGCACCGCTAGCATGGGCTCTCTGAGGCTCACCCCAGCTCAGGTGTGCACCAGTGGCTCCCTTCCAGGATGAGTGACACTCAGCTATTCTATACTCCTCCTCCTGAAAGGAACCCGGTGGTTTCTAGTTTGTGGACCAGCAGTGAACAGTCACGCACATCTTGCTACATGAAAAGTCTGAGTGCTCTCCCTTCTCTTTAGGGCTGCTGGTGGAGACAAGCTCATCACACACACAGGCACGTCACAAGCGGCCTTGTGGGAGCAGGTCAGCAGCCAGTCAGACTGTTTTCGTTCAACTTTGGCTGTGATCTGAAGAAACCTTGTGATTTTAACTCTTTTGAGTTTTTGGGTTTTGTAGCTTTTACATTAAGATCCAAGCACTCCGGCCCATGTCTGGTTCTATTTCAGACTACATTTGATGGAAGGATCTGACATTTTAGATAAAGACACCGAGCCTTCAGATAAAAGTGGGCTGGTCCTCAGTGTCTTTAAGAAAAATGTGATGGCTGACTCACTTCCCCCTAGCTGGGATGCCTCGCCAGGCCACAGTGAGAAAGGACATGCTTAGTCCTGCTATGACTTGAGGTACCTGGGTGGGTTGACTGATACCCTTTGGGGGTCTCTCCTCTGGGAAAAAGGAAGGGGGGGGGGGGGGGGGGGGGAGCAGGAGGGTGGGACTGGGAGGAGAGAAGAGAGGGGCTAGGATCAGGCTATAAAGACATTAAATTGATAAATGAAACAAAGAAAAGTGTGATGGTAAAATGCTTATCTCACACACTTCCCTCTTTATTAGGGCAATGGCACTGCAGACTTCAGAGGCAAGAGTCTTAAAAGAAAAAGGGGGCAGAACCCAAATTCTTTTTCTTTTCTTATCATGTGTATCTCTGTGGGTGTGTGATGTCTGTGTGTGTGAATACACCACACTGAGTGCAGGGGTTACCAACATGCATGGGCATCCCCAGGTGTGACCTAACATAGGGCTACCATGTGGAAGCCGCAGGCAGAGGCAGATTATGTTACCCTCAAGCACCTTATATTCACAAGCAGGAGCCCAGGAGTTCCCAGACCACCTGTGAGGTGACAGGGTCATATTCTGTATGCCAGGTGGAATCACAGGAGGCTGCATAATTAACAGGTATCTACCATACAGACAAAACACACAGTTTTAGTGGCACTCTTTAAGGTCAGTAAGGCTTGAAAAATGACTGAAGTTTTTGGGTGTAGGTGTGGCTTAGTGGCTGAGGACTTAGCCAGCTTGAGAGAAAGAGGGCGATGCGCCACATGTCCCCTGTGGTACCAGTGAATAAAGGATGATTTTACACAATCACAAAAACTGTAAGCAAAAATGGTTCACTTAATTTTGAGAAGCTGAGGCAAATCTTGTTTCCACGCCTACAGTTGATTCAGATGGCTGAAGAAATCTGTTTGGGGCAAGTTGCTCTGAACAGTATGGGAGGCACTGTGCCATGTAAACACACATACATGTGAGCTAAGGAGGCTTTCCTAGGAAAGAAAATGTCTTCACCTGAACCACAGACAAATAATGGAAATAGTCCCCCTGTCATCCCACTTCCTACTTGGCAAGTTTGCACCCCATCTGTTGCTTTGAACTCTGCACTTTAACCTGTTCCCCCGCCACCCCAGTTTTTCAAGACAAGGTTCTCTGTGTCACAGGCCTGGCTGTCCTGGAACTCACAGTGATCCACCTGCTTCTGCGTCCCTGAGTGCTGGGATTAAAGGTGTGCGCCACCACGCTGGACTGCACCTTAACCTTTAAAACCCTCCACCTCGCCGAGCGGTGGTGGCACATGCCTTTAATCCCAGCACTTGGGAGGGAGAGGCAGGCGGACTGCTGTGAGTTGGAGGCCAGCCTGATCTACAAAGTCAGTCCAGGACAGTCAAGGCTACACAGAGAAACCCTGTCTCAAAAAACAAAACAAAGAAACAAACCTTCCACCTCAACTTATAGCTTTCCCCTAAAGCCAAGCGAGGAAAGGCAATAGTTTGGTCTAAAAAACCTATCCTTTCCTATCCCGTTTCAGAAGGCTAAACTCCACTGGGACAGGGTCTCACTATGTAGCGCTGGATGTCCTGGAACTCCTGAGTGCTGGGATCAAAGGTGCACACACCACCACATCTGGCCTGAGTTTATGTTTTAAGAAAGTCTAACAGGCACACGCTCAGTGCAAGGCTCACCTGTGGTGAACTGGCCCTTCAGCTTCTGGAAGACGGGGTCCTGGGCTGTGGCTTGTGCACGGCGGGCCAGAGACTCGGAGGCTGCGCTGGAGAACATGGTTGAGACATTGGATACGTTCTCCAGGCCTACTCCGAAAGTGCTCACTAGCTTCTTAACGAAGTTAAGAGTGTGAGGGGTGATCTTGGCGTCCGATACGGCACCGCTCTTCTCAAAGGCGACAGAGTAACATTTTGCAAGGCCCTGCTGGAGTTGCCTGAGCACCTGGCAGAAGGGACAAAGACCATCAGCCAGAGAGCAGTGAGGGAGCCCATGCCACGTTGGGCCCACTCACCACAGGTCACTTCCGCCTTTACCAGCATCCAGTGTTACCTACAGACTCCCACAGCAACAAGGAGCTGGCCCAGAGCATAGTAAGATACACTACTGGGCAGGAAAGCGTGCTGTGTTTTCTCCCCAGCGGAAGTGACTGCCCTTAAGGAGATAACGGAGTTGAAAATAGGCTGAAAGTAGCAATCTATACCACAACCACAGCCCTTCCGTCACACAGGAGCCACCAGCAGCCAGCCAAACTGTAACTGAGGCCATGGAGGTGTGAACGCAGGCTGCCTTAACTTCATTTCCTTTGCAATATCACATGCAGCCCAGGCTGGCCTTGAACTCCTGATCTTCCTGCCCTATCTCCTGAGTTCCGGGATGGCAGGACTAGACCACCATGGCTTACATGGTGCTGGGATGAAGTCCAGGGCTCTGGATATTCCAGGCAACCACTCTACCTACTGAGCTAACAGCCTCGTCCCTATCCTTCAGTGACTTGAAGCTGTACTGCTTGCTGTCCAGAGAACAACTGTTCACCTGGTCCATGGTTACACTCAACTGTAAACAGCTGGGCTGACCAGACGCCCCAGTCTGAACACAGCATGTCTGTAGACACTTCCGGTACCATCCTCCTCCGCGAGGAGGCGGCAGCAGCGGCAGAGGCTGGCTCACCTACCTCTTCATGCCAGTTCTCTCTGAACCAGACCATCTGGTCGACGATGCCTTCCAGGGAAGACAGGAGGGTGGGGTGAAGCTCCCGCTGCATGTGCATGATTCGGCTGCAGCGCCACATGGGCGCTGTTGCTCTTATGGGCCCTGGATCTGATGCAGAATGGGACTGGTTACCCACTGAACTGGGCTGCTGCTGTCCAGAATCTGAGAGCAACACACACAAGGCCAATGTCAGCGCAAGGCCCACTGATGCCAAGCTCAGAGTGCTACAGGCCCTACTGGCCACAAGGCCAGCAGTTCCTGCCATTGTGGGACAAGATCTTTCCTCCCCAGGGACAGGGTAAAGATGCCCTGGTTCTAACAACAGCGGTCTTGCTAGATTGGGGAGCAGAGAGCGAGTCTCTGCCCTGACTACGGGTAGTCCAGGGAAACACTAGTGTGTGCCCACAGACCACCTGCCACTAAAGGTCAAAGAACCTAAAAGCAGTTAAAAAAAAAATTGGCCTACACACTTCATCCAGGAAGGCCAACCCCCACTTGCAAAATGACATTCTTGAAAAATAGTCATTCTCTGAGAAATATGTTGCAGTTCTGGCTCAAGCTCACTGTATTTAGTCAAGAACTAAGAAAAATAACCTCAATTTTTCAAATGACCAAGCCAGAGCAATGAAGGCACTGTGCCCCATATGCCCCACTCAGTCTTACTCCCTTTGGGAAGCTCTGTGCCATGTGAGGAGGCCAGCTGGCTTATGAAGCACCATGCTAACCAAGTCCCGCCACTGTTAAGTCAGCTCTTTCCTCACTAAGGCTAGCCAAGGCAGACTTAAAGTCATGCTCGCTGTCTGTTCTTAGGAACAAGAGACCAGACTGCCAGTAGCTCAAGACAGTCTTCGTCAGGCGTGCAGCACATCTACACACTGACAGCTGTGTTGTTGAGGAGGAGAAAGAGCGCTCTAATCTCCTATGGCTGGGACCTCATGGACTCTGTTCTACCTCCAGTACGTCGGCCCCATGAACGCCTGTCCCACCGCGGCAGGGAAGAACCTCAAACTCTCTCAGCTGTTAGGCTTGGTCCTCTGGTCCTGACTGAACAGACTGACCACATGTAGAAGGGGAGCTGTGGGCACGGATGTGCCTGTAGTGGGTAGTGATGTAGGGTACCCCACAGATTGAGCCCTCTGAGGCGCCACCCCAGGCAAGACGCACCACTCTTGTAGCGCTCCCTCTGCTCTATCTTCAGGGTCAGGTACAGAGTCCGGATGGGAAAGTAGACCGCTTGTGGATACACCCGTCCAACCTGCTCGGGGACAGCAAAGAGTCAGAGGCCTTGCTCCCCAATACACGCAGTGAATGGGGTTTTGTTGTGCATTTGGGCCAAAGAGACCAACAGCAAGCAACAAGTGTAATATATAAAGCTGTTGACCAACACATGAAATAGCTTGCTCAGTTGTTTAAAACCCCACCAGACCACGTGGGTCTCACAAATGCCACCTGGTCACCATTCATGGCAGATACCACGCTCCATTCCTGTCAGTAAATCTTAGGACAGCAAGGAACACTGACGTCAGTCCTTAGCCAATGAAAGATGCCTGTGCACCTGTTAGTCGTGGTACCGGGCGCAACCATTCCTGTCATAAAGGGCTCAGTTAAAGGACAAGCCCACCAGGGGCAGCTTCTGGCTGCGTAACTACAGGAGTCAAAGAAACATGGATTCAAGGTGGTGGGCGCCAGCTCTACCATACCAGCTTGTGACCAAGAAGAAGACACCCTGTCACTCAGACCTTTCCAAATGTGCCACAGAGAAACTGCCAAGGCCTCAGGGCACCTGGCTTCTGTGTGTGCAGCCGCTGAATAGATAACAATACAGGAGGGACCGAGGCAGTAACCTGGCAGCTAAGCTGTAGGCCAGACGCCAGGGTTCAGGAGTATCGCCCAGGTGTTCGCAAGCAAAAGGAAAGCCTTCTCCAGGAATTACAGGACAATCTCCACGCAGAGGGAACGAACTGGAGAGGAGCTGCAGCTGCCTGGTCTGCCGGGCACAGCTGGTGGCTGCTTGTTCAGGAGGAGCTGTGATTTTCAGGTAACAGAGGCTCCATGCATCCCAATCTAACTGTCTACACTACTACTACTTAAGTCATCACGGCTCAGGCCCCCTACAGACACACAAGCGGATGGTCTATGGGGCCCAGGCCAGCCCAGCTCCACCTGGCTGATGAGGTTCAGCAGCAGCTTGCCCTCAGAGCCCACCAGGCAGGTGAGCAGCTGTGGGATCCACGCCAGCCACTGGATGGGGGGCACACCGATGCAGTACTTGTCCACAGCATCCGCCAGCGTGTTTTTGTCATCATCGAAACTCAGGAGCCACAGCACCTAAGGCAGAGGACAAGTTTTAACTACATGAGAATTCTGAGAGTCTCAAGAGGCTTTCTCCAACCTTACATGAAGCGGTGTTACCAAGCACGAGGGAGAATCAAAACAGAGCTAAAGTGCAACCGTCGCAGTTGAGTAGATTCTATGATTTGAATCTAGCTTTTCTTTTGAGTTAATCTGAATGACATCTGCTACTTGGGTCAAGCTGAAGTCCAGCAGCAATTGCACCGAGACAACAGGCACATAACCTGCTTGTTCACAGATGTGCTCTCACCCAAACAAAATGAATTTTTGAGAGAATCTGATTACCAGCAACCAGCACCAGGCAGACTATGGGCTGGTGCCCGGCATCCTTCAGTGTTGACAGATGGGCCTCCAAAAGCTTGTGACTGTCAAGTGCATGAGGGTGGCGATGCCACGACAGGGTAGGGTCGGCAGCTGGCTTAAGCACCATGTGTGCTGATGCATACTCCAAAGCTCATGTTCAACCAGGGATTCACAAGACGCCAGGGAGTTTATTCCTATGTCTGCTGCAAACACTGATCCAGCCATGCTAAAGTACTGCATGGAGAGTGCAGAAGTGGGTGGCCTAGAAGGCTTTGTCTAGGGCGTGACCCCAGAGCACCAGACATAAAGGCCAGGATGTTCAGACCTCTCTAAGTTACTCTGCAGGGAGACAGGAAGTGAGTGAGGCAGGAAAGCTGACCTCAGATCTGAATCTGGATCTGGACCCACGCTCAAAGGCAACCAGCTGCTCCGTGGCAAAGAGGAACCTCTCAATCTCACCTTGGCCAGGTACTTCCTTGACTTGCTCTCGTTCTGATGCCGGCAGGCGTGCAGGTAGCAGGTGATGGCAGACACGCCCAGATGCAGCTGCCGCTCCTTCACGAAGATGCTCTCCAGGTAGTCACCCCACATGGCCCAGGCCTTCACCAGCACGTCATGCATCTGCACGGCAGCTGAGAACGCCTTATTGGCTTCCTCAGATCTGTGTGGAACCAAAACACATAGCATAAGACACCACACTGTTTCAGAGGCAGGATTTCAACTGATGGTGGCACCTATCTGTCATCTAGTGTGAGACTCTAGATGGCATGAGTTCAGCAGGGACATTATTAGCTAGATGGCCTGGGCTCAGCGGTGATATTGTTAGCTAAAGAAACATGAGATTCCAGGAGGCTCAGACCTAGCGTTTGCCAGCTGAGCGAACAGGTTGAGAACTGCGGGCTGACAACAAGAACAAATTGAGGAGAACGAGTTAAAGATTCTCCACCAGCCTCTACCTCAACCCTGCCCCCAGATTTTACTACCTCAGACCCCCACGTACCTGAAAGCTATCTATCTCCCCCACTTAGAATTTACTACCTCAGACCCCATTCACCTAAGAGGTCACCTATTGTTAGCTTATCACCTAATAACTAATCATGGTTGTTACGTTCTGTTTCTGTGAGAGAGTATTTAAACCCTCTACCATTACAGAACGGGGTCTCCCATCTCTACGGAGCTTGGTGGACCCCGACGTGTTAGCTAATAAATTCCTTTGCTTTTGCATTGACTTTGGACTCTGTCTCTCAAATGGGCTTCCAGGAATAAACTCAGATGACCTGAGTTTAACACTAGCACTTGGGAGGCGAAGGCAGGCAGGAGGATCTTAGCCTAGGACACATAGCAAGCTACAGGTCAGCCTCAGCTGTGCTGTCACGTACTATTTCAAAAATTCATAACCAGCTAACCAAACAAACTGAACATTGTGGAATAGTTAACATTTGGTGGAACTGTTATGTGGCCTTCCCTAAAGCGCCACTGATTCCCGGCAATGCCATGCCCCTGGCCACCAATCTGCTCTCTATCTCTGGGTTCTGAGGAACTCAACACACTTCTTGTAAATCAAGCTATTCAGCCTACGATCTTTTCAGTCAGACCTCACCTAGTGCAAATCCACAATGAAGCACGCGGCAGACAGCATTTTGTCTTGTAGCTGCAATTTCCATTGTATGTGCAGAGCTGGCTGTCACTTAACACTGATGCTATTTACACATCCTGCCTGTAGTGACTAGTGCTGTTACACACACACACTGTCCAGAACAAGGACTTGACTGCTTAGGTCTTTTTAGACCAGTGCTTCTCAACCTTCCTAATGCTGTGACCCTTTAATTCAGTTCCTCATGTTGTGGTGACCCCCAGCCATAAAATTATCTCATTGCTATTTCATAACTATAATTTTGCTTCTGTTATGAATTGTTGTGCAAATATCTGATACGCAGGATATCTGTTACGTAACACCTGTGAAAGGTGTCCTTCTTGGGAGTTGTGACCCACAGGCTAGAAAACACTGTTTTAGACCAAGGAACAAATCTCTGGGGCCTACGGCAACTCAGTATTAATGTTTAGTGTGCAACTGCCTCTTGTCAAACTGTTCCAGGACACTGATACCAGATACCATTTTCCTACCACGCTACTGTTGTATATAAGATGAATCAAGAAATCATAGGCCTCTGTCCTTTATGAATATAAAGGCTCAATCCCCAGACAAACTAGCAGCCAATTCCAGAAGCATAGGAAAGGCTGTGACCCAGTAGAACTTGTGTAGCGAGACATGGGTGGGGTTCAATATAACTTCATCCTTGAAATTGGATCATGGATAGATTTGGCCCACAGTCAGAGATGGTGGATCTTTGGCTCTAAAACAAAAACCACTCTCCTAAGTCAGGCAGGGATACAGGATGACTGAGGATCGGAGCTTGAGCCCTGACTGGGTAACGCAACAAGTCCACCTAGGACAGAAGACACAAAAGAAACTGTGCTCCCGGCAGAGGCTGAGAGCAGGGCCCTTGTCCCCAGCACATCTGTGCTCCTGCCGCTCTCCTCTGAGACGCTGTGCAGGGTTACACGTGGCTCTGCTGGGAGCTCCTCGCCACAGTGAGGACCACACACAGACCGTCTCACTGGTCACTGTGAAGCCAGTTAAGGGAGCCTGCCCTGCTTGCTCCCGCCACACACCACCCCCATCAACGCCGCGTGCGTACTTGCTCCCGCCACACACCAACGCCCCCATCAACGCCCCATGCGTACTTGTTGATCTGAGCCAGGAACATTCCCTTCAGAGCGTAAAACTCAGCTGTCATCTCCTTTGTGAAGTATTTTAGGTTTGTGGACTCGATAACTTCAAGGCCCTGTTCAGAAATGGAGAGGGGACAAAGGCTCTTGAAATTTCTACATAATTCACCGAGTACTTACAAAGGCCTTCTTTCTTTCTTTTTTATTAATTTATTCATATTACAACTCAACTGTTCTCCCATCACTTGTATCCTCCTGTTCCTCCCTCCCTCGCACCCCCACCCTATTCCTCTACCCTAGGCCCACGACCGAGAGGAATTTCCTCCCCCGCTTTATGGTCACAGGCTATCAAGTCTCGTCTTGATAGCCTGCCTGTTCTTTGAGTGGCACCAGGGCTCCCCACCAAGGGGAGGTCATCAAATATGGGGCACCAGAGTTCATGTCAGAGTCAGTCCCCGCTCTCCACATAACTGTGGAGAATGTCCTGTCCATTGGCTAGATCAGAGTAGGGGTTTGATGTTTCCTACTTGTATTGTCCTTGGTTAGTGCAATAGTTTGAGCAGACACCCTGGGCCCTGATCCACCCATTACAATGTTCTTCTTGTAGGTTTCTAGGACCCTCTGGATCCTTCTATTTCCCCATCTCCCATATTTCTCTCACCTACAGTCCCAGTAGGATGTCCTCACATCTATCCCAATCTCCTGGTAAGTGAAGACTTTCACGGGACACGCCTTTTGGGCTAGTGCCCAATTATAAATGAGTATATACTATGTGAGTCTTTCTGCTTCTGGGTTAACTCACTCAGTATGATTGTTTCTAGTTCTATCCATTTGTCCACAAATTTCAGGATTTCCTTGTTTTTAATAGCTGAGTGGTATTCCATAGTGTAAATGTAACACAATTTCTTTATCCATTCTTCCACTGAGGGACATTTAGGCTGTTTCCAGGTTCTGGCTATTATGAATAAGGCTGCTATGAACATGGTTGACCATATGTCCCTGTTGTGGGCTGGAACATTTTCTGGGTCTATTCCAAGGAGTAGAATAGCTGGGTCTTGAGGAAGCCCTATTTCCAGTTTTCTGAGAAAGCGCCAGATAGATTTCCAAAGTGGCTGTACAAGGTTGCATTCCCACCAACAATGAAGGTGGGAGAAATGGTTCCTCTCTCCCCACATCCTCACCAGCATGTGGTGTCACTTGAATTTTTGATCTTAGCCATTCTGACGGGTGTAAGATGGAATCTCCGAGTCATTTTGATTTGCATTTCTCTGATGACTAAAGATGTTGAGTATTTCTTTAAGTGTTTCTCAGCCATTCTATATTCCTCTGTTGAGAATTCTCTGTTTAGTTCTGAGCCCCATTTCTTAATTGGGTTATCTGGTTATCTGGTGTTTAATTTCTTGAGTTCTTTATATATTTTAGATATTAGACCTTTGTCAAATGAAGGGTTGGTGAAGATCTTTTCCCAGTCTGTAGGCTGTCGCTTTGTTCTCTTGACAGTGTCTCTAGCCTTACAGAAGTTTCTCAGCCTCATGAGGTCCCATTTGTTAACTGTTGACCTTAAGGCCTGGGCTGTTGGTGTTCTGTTCAGGAAGTTGTCTCCTGTGCCAATATGTTCCAGGCTCTTCCCCACTTTTTCTTCTAACCGATTTAGTGTCTCTGGTTTTATGTTGAGGTCTTAATCCACTTGGACTTGAGTTTTGTGCATGGTGACAAATATAGGTCTAATTGCATTTTTCTACATGTAGACATCCAGTTCGACCAGCACTATTTGTTGAAGATGCTATCCTTTTTCCATTGAATAGATTTGGCTTCTTTGTCAAAAATCAAGGGACCATATGTGTGTGGGTTATTTCTGGGTCTTAGATTCAATTCCATTGGTCAACCAGCCTATTACTGTGCCAGTACCATGCTGTTTTAATTACTGTTGCTCTATAGTATAGTTTGAGATTAGGTATGGAGAGTCCTCTGGAGGATCTTTTATTGTATAGGATTGTTTTAGCTATTTTGGTTTTTTGGTTTTCCATATGAAGTTAAGAATTGACCTTTCGGTGTCTTTAAAAAATTGTGTAGGTATGTTGATAGGGATTGCATTGAATCTGTAAATTGCTTTTGGTAGGATGGCCATTTTTACTATGTTAATTCTCCCAATCCACGAACAAGGGAGATCCTTCCATCTTTTCATGTCATCTTCAATCTCTTTCTTCAGAGACTTAAAGTTTTTTTCAAACAAGTCCTTGATTTGCTTGGTTAGAGTAACTCCTAGATATTGTATATTGCTTGTGGCTATCATGAAGGGTGTAGTTTTCCTAATTTCTTCCTCTGCATGATTGTCATTTGTATATAGGAAGGCTACTGACTTTTTTTTAGTTAATTTTGTATCCAGCCCATTTGCTGAAGGTGTTTATCAGCTGTAGGAGTTCTCTGGTGGAACTTTGGGATTCACTTATGTACACTATCATATCATCTGCAAATAGGGATAATTTGACTTCCTCCTTTCCCATTTGGGTCCCCTTAATCTCCTTTCGTTGTCTTATTGCTCTGAAAGCCCTTCTTCTGAAGACCATGTCCAGCCACACTCACTGTCTCTTCCACATGGTCGTCTGGGCACAGGCAAGGCCAGAACCAGCCTTGCCTCCTCCTTTATAAGAGTTTCTCTTCCTTAAACACATCAGCTAAACCCTCGGTGCAATCGTGACCACAGATGCAGATCTAATACTAAATGGTTTCCTCTCCTTTCTTCCTCGATGAACAGTTTCCCTCTCTCCTCCTCCTTCCTCTCTGCGTGGCCCAGGAGCCCCGACACGAACACCCCGCTAGGGCCCTACCTGCATGCACTCGTTCTTGCCCATCACTCCTGCCAGCTGGAGGTAGCATTTCACTTGCTGTCGAATCTTCTGGAAGCAATCCACGATGGGAACGGTAGGGATGGTATGAATACGGCTCA
Source organism: Acomys russatus (assembly GCF_903995435.1). Classification (NCBI taxonomy): domain Eukaryota; kingdom Metazoa; phylum Chordata; class Mammalia; order Rodentia; family Muridae; genus Acomys; species Acomys russatus. Next base: position 32,118,312 of record NC_067155.1, read on the forward strand.
GTATATCCAGCGCCACATTAACTAGACCTTGTTTCCGGGCAATTTTCCCATACTGGATGATGGCAGAGGCTGAGGCATGAACTCCAAGCATGGCGTTATTGGAACTTGGGTCATGGTGAGAGCTATTTTCATATGCAGTTACAATAGCTAAAGAGCAAAGGAAGTCGCTGTTAGGCATGCCACATGCTTTCTCCTAAGTGTGCTATAATCGGGCTTAAAGAAAAAATGAAGAACACACATAACATGGCTCATGAAAACAGGATCCCCCTGCCTCTTTCCCTGGAATCCTGCATCACAGACTTGAGCCGGGAATAAGGCTTAGTTAGTAGATAGCTGTCTAAGGTGCACGAAACCTGGGTTTGCTCCCTAACACAACCAAGATGGGCCACAGCGAAGCACATCTGTAGCCCCAGTACTTGGGAGACTGAGGAAGGATCAGAAGCCCAGGTTACCCTCAGCCCTCAGCCACACAGTGAACGGGACCAGTGTAGACTGTATGAGGCCCTGCCTCCAAAAAAGGGGAGAAAGAGTACAGTGTGTCTGTCTTCCCTGAGGTCACAGAATCACAAAGGTGGGTCCTCAGTGGAAGGATTCCTGGTGGGTTTCGGGCAGGAAACGAGGACTGGACACAAGCCACCTGAGCACAGGCATTTTCTAGGCAGGGGCCTGCACCGCCGAGGTCTAGCAGGAGGACTTCCTGGCTAACTGGAAACATTATCAAGTGGGCACAGGGCAGAGCACAAAATCTTCCCACCTTCATCTTTGGCCCTCACCATTACTACCACTACCTTAACGTCTGTGGGGAGGAAACAAAAAACAAAACAAAACAAAGACATGAAACCAGCACAGCAGGGCGTCTGGAAAATTACATGATGAATGCATGCTGGACCAGGTCGGTTTACCCTGGTAATGGTGCTGCCGCCACATGAAGACGCTGCTCCAGTGGGACAAGTCGTCAGACACGATGGGCAGCCGATTCCGCCAGGTCTTCACCACTGTCTTCATGTCATGGAGGCTGTTGTTCCTGCCTAGGTTGGTCGGCTGCAGGCCTGCATTTATCTGTGCAGCTTCCTGGAGCTCGATGATCTGCTGGGCAGCCTGAGGGGAGCACGGCAGAGTCCACAGCTGAGGGCTGGGCCGAGAGCTCAGAGGGTAAGCCTGACAACCCGAGTTTGATCCCCAGAACCCACAAGGCGGAAGGACAGAACTGATTCTAGAAAATTGTCCTCTGACCTTCATAAGCCAGGCCAAGACGCACACACAAATACAAAGCCAACGATCCAAACCAATGAAAGGCTTCCCAAAAGTATTTTTATGGGGGTTGCCTGGGTTTTCCCTAAGATTTCCTAGTTGGGGGCTGAGAGATGGGTCTCAGTGGTAAAGGTGCTGACTGCAAGACTGAGGAACTGAACTGGTCAGTGGAAGGAAAGAGCCAATGATCCCAAGACGTCCTTAGACTCCCACACACATACATACAGAAGGAAAAATAAGACACTAGATGTGGTGGTGTCTGTGTTTGAGCATTTGGAAGGAAGAAGCAAGTGGATCTCTATGCATGAGTTTGAAGCCAGCCTAAGTTCTAGGCCAACCAAGGCTACACAGAGAGACTCTACCGTGTCTCAGAAAACTAAACAGCTGTATGGGGGCACACGCCATTTATCTCAGCACTCAGATCTTTGAGTCTGAGGCCAGTCTGATCTATAGAGCAGGTTCCAGGATAGTCGGGCTACACAAGGAATCCTGTCTTGAAAAACAAAAACAACAACAAAAAAAAACCATTTCTTAGCTGTATGGAGGCAACTATCACTTATGTTAGGTCCCCTAGAACTGCCATTACAGATGGCTGGCTATGAGCCATCATGTGGGTGCTAGGAATTGAACCTGGGTCCTCTGGAATAGCAGTCAATGCTCTTAACGACTGAGCTATCTTTCCAGCCCTAGTAATTATCTCTTTAAATGCAGTCCATAGACAGACAACCAAAAAATACTTCTATTACAAACCATGAGAGAAACAGTAAGGCAATCAATCGATCAAACTGCTTTTCACTCAGTTTCCAAGACATTCAGACATCAGGATCATGTGACACACCGCAGTTTAAACTCTATGCTTTGAATATGTAACTGCATAATAATTCCTATGTTTTATAATTAACTGTCACTCATGGCTGCTACTTTTATCAAATAATTCATAAATGCAGCCATTAACCATTTCTAGGCAAAGAAACTATCTCAGTAGTCACAAGAGGGGGCTGCTTGCCTAGCATTAAGGCCCTGGGTCCAAGAGTGTGAGTGTGAGTGTGTGTGTGTGTGTGTGTGTGTGTGTGTGTGTAAGGAATAAAAGGAAGTGAGAAAACCCTGGAACTCCAGCAGCCACAGCAGCAGTGACCCTGTTTTACACTACAGAGGAAAGGTCTGCTCGCAACTAAAAGCTTGAGAAGATCTCAGTAACCTAAATTTGGACGATCGTATATGTGTAAAATAACTGTCATTTTAGGGCACTTTCCGAAAAAGCAAAGGCAATAGACACATAGAAAAGCACCAAAATGACAACAAGATGCTGGTCAGTTAAGCCGTGGCTCCTCAGGCTCAGGCAGGAAGTCCACATGCTTCTGAGAAGATGCGCTGCTCTGCCCTGAATCCCTGCTCCTAAAATTCTCTGGGATTTAATCTCCTGAAACAAGCTACAGGGTTTAGGGGACGCTCGGGACTGGATCAGCAGCAGGGAAGCCCCAGATAAAATACTAGTAGCCCTGGTAGGAAACAGCAAAAGACCCCCCACCCCCCCTTTCTGTCTGATGTCCCACACAACTCTTCCCAGAAAGAAAACTCGTCACAAGATGTGGTCCTCCAACCTTTATACTGCTAGAAAGTAACGTCAAATGAACCATCTGCAACGGTTCACACGGAAGCCCACACTACAGCTAACACTGTGCTGTTAACAACATAAAACAGACTAATGTACACACCATGACAAACTCCAGTGCCAGAGTACTTATTCATTCACAAATCACCAGAAACATTGCTACTGATGCCCAAACAAAGACAACAGGGCACAAGGCACTTCAGTCTTTCAAAGCTGGATAAGGCCACCTGAACGGGAGCCTCACACTGCTGTGTGCCAAAGAAGACCCTATGAGAACAGCAAGACCACTCGGGAGAATGTTTCAGACCCTGAAATTCCGAAATGAAAAGCCACATGGTTCTGACTCTGGTGCTCCTTTCTCCGAGGCTGACTTCCCATGGGAAAGGAGGACAAGGCCCGGGCCTAAGAGCTGCCCTGCCCCGCCCCACCACCACCACCTGGCTCATCCATGGCCCTCAGCTGCTTGGCCGCCCTAAGGACTCCAGGCTGAGGAGCTCCAGAAGAGAAGAGGAAAGCACCTACCTGCAGAAGCGGAGTGTGCACATGGGACACCACATGGGGCAGTCGCCGCCACTCGCGGATGGCCAGGCTGCTGGCCATCTCCACCAGGCGCTCGATGAAGCTGAGCTGCTGCTCCTCGGGGTGGCAGATGGCCAGGTATCCTCGGTACATGTTAACCTTCCAAGCCATCTCCTTTGGACAGCTGACCTCCACCTGCAGTGAGGGAGGACAGGCGAGTGGTGACGGCTCTCTCCCCACTCTTCCCAACAGAGAAGCCAGCTGTTTACACTGCTCTTCTGAGTTTCTCTCCTAAACTCCAGTGAGCAGCCAATCTCCTGGGTTGTGGAGCACACCACAAAAACTCCCAGAGAGAAGACAGAGACTGGACTCCTGTCATGGCGCCATATGCACCGACCCCTCAGGATCCAGTCATCTTTAAACATGTCATTCACACTCATACCCATGCCTGCCCACTGGAGCCTGTCCCATCCATGCTCTTCAGATAGCAGAGAACACGCTGGCCTCTCTGGCTCCAGGCTTTTGTGTTATTTCTGATGATTATTCTAACAAAGTCTGCTAACTACAATTCTTCCCAGCATCTTCATGGTGTTACTTTTGTCCTCAGAGGTTCAGGTGTCCATACCTAATACTAATTTTCAAGGAAAACTGAATGCCAGGATGGAGAGATGGCTAGCGCTGTGGCTCTCAACCTTCCTAATGCTTTAATACAGTTCCTCGTGGAGTGGCGAGCCCCCCCCCAGCCATAAATTTATTTTTATTGCTACTTTATAACTGTGCTACAGTTATGAATCATAATGAAACATTTTTGTTTTCTGACGGTCTTAGGCAACCCCCGTGGAAGGGTCTTTTGACCCCCAAAGGGTCACGACCGTCATGACCCATAGGTCGAGAAACACTGGCTTAGCAGGTCAGGAACACTTGCTGTTCTTGTAGTTTTGTCTGAATATCCACAAAGGACAGCTTACCTGTACACCTGTAACCAGCTGTAGGAGATCTAATGCCTTCTGGTCTCTGCAGGCACTGCACCATTGTACGTGTACACACATGTACACACATACACACACACACACACACACACACTCTAACAGAATGCTCACCTAATACCAAACTTAACTCAAATTCAGTAAAGATCAGCCAGGCATGGTAGCATACACCTGCAATCCCAGCACTCGGGAGGCAGAGGCAGGTGGATGTCTATGAGTTGAGGCCAGCCTGGTCTACACAGTGAGTCCAGGACAGCCAAGGCTACACACAGGGAAACCCTGTTTCAACAAAACAAAACAAAATAAAACAAACCTTTCAGGAAAGATCTCAGTAACGACATGACAGAGGTCTTACCTGCACCAGTGCCTCCTTCATGGCGGTCCAGTTGGACACCCTCCATGCACACTCCAGGACAAGGTAGGGATTTATGTGGCCTTTGGACTGGCCAAACTCAGTCAGGGCTTCCCACTGGTTCAGCTCCTTGGAACACCTAGGAGACCAGGGTTATGAGTAGACGCTCAACCGGGACAACACACTGACAGACTGAGCAAGGCAAAGAAGGGTTCTAAGACAGCGTCAACGCAGAAGAAAAGAACGCTGGGGCGCAGGCTGCTGGGGGGCACTCGCAGGCTTCCTGCCTGCCTGCCCTATGACCACACAGACGCAGAGCAGAGCTCCAGACCCCGAGGGGAGGCAGGAACGGTTTGTTTCCTCACCAGCACATTTAATTACACAAAACACGTAATGCATTTCTCAGATTTTGTACCAAGCAACCCTTTTGAGAAGCACTCAGGAAGAATTCACAGACACGTTCCCTTGGTTCTTTAATTCACTCATAATTAATTAAACCCCTGATGGGGTCTCAAACTCAGAGGTCCACCTGCTTCTGCCTCTAGTGTGCTGGGATTAAAGGTGTGTGCAGCCCATCCATGACCTTCTAAACCAGCGGCTGCGGCTCCACAGGGGAGTCAGTAATGGAATCTAAGGGTAGTGAGAACTAAAGGGCTCTGGATTTACAATAAGCACAGCAGCTTAAAAATCAAACATATGACTAATCCGAGATGCTCCTGGCAGCACTTGCCATGTTGAATTACACTACTTTCCCACACACAGCCTTGTGGCCACTTTCAGGATGCCCACGCCCACAGGCTACGAGATACCAGTCAATGATGCTGGAAACACCTTGGTTCAGATTCCAGGCAAACAGCCGTGTGCTAGGACTGCAGTGCTTTACTGCTCATACAGTTTTCTGGTCTAAGAGAAAATAGCCTAGTAACGAAAAACAAAGACTTTAGTGGGTGTTTTTCTATTATTCCTCAGCCCATATATATCAAGTTAATGTATCTCTCTAAACTATATTGTGTTAAAGGGCTAGATTGAAAAAAAAAAAACTGGTATTTGGGCAGGCGGTGGCAACACACACCTTTAATCCCAGCAATAGGGAGGCAGAAACAGGCAGATCTCTGTGAGTTTGAAGCCAGCCTGGTCTATAGAGTTCCAGGCTTCACAGAGAAACCCTGTCTTGAAAAACCACAACAAACAAACAAACAAACAAACAAACAAACAAAAGATGGGTGTTTGATGGGCTGGCAAGATGTCTATGTGGTAAAGGTGCTTGCCAGCAAGCCTGAGACACATGCAAATACATAGGTGTTATTTGAATCTTTTAAAAAATATATCAAAAAAGCCCCACCAAGTCCTGGGTCAGCTCACCTAATCCAGTGGTCCTCCCACAGCTGGTACTCAGGGAAAATGGCAGGGGAGGCATTGCTCCGCTCATGTTCCTTTTTAGCTTTGTCCATTGCCTTTTCATAGGATTCTTGGGCCTAAAAAGGTAACGATGCCATCAGACTACAAGAAATAGTGTTTTCCTTGTCTTCTCTCATCTGTTTAGGGCAAGCTAAACACAAACCTGGGAGCAGTTATAGCCTTCTTGCCCAAGGCTACCTGATACTCACAACTCACCCTTTAGAGACAAAGCCCAGAAGGAAAGGATAGCCCTCACAAAGAGGACACATAAATGCGTTCGGCTCTAGGCCCAAGCGTCACCCTGTAAGCAGCGCCTGTGCCACACAGGAAGCACGAGGCTGAGGACTGGAGCCTAAGCCCTGAACGCATCTACCCACTGTCTCAGCGGGTGAGGGTTTGACAAGCCGGGTCTGAGCCTGGAGTAAAGGTGGCAGGAGAGAAAAGACTACACAAAGCTGCCCCCGACCTCCATACGTGTGCCATGTCACATGTGTTCGTACACGCACTTACATATGCAAGGAAAAAATTTAAAGTTTAAACCATGTAAGGCATGTAACAAGACTTCAAAGGGTCTTCATGAGCAGATAAAACAGTGTAGCTGGGGTCCAGAAGGCTTGCTGAGCCTACTGACGTTCTGGGTTCTGAGTACCTCAAGAAATGACGACAATACTCAGTGAGACGGCAATCTTCCCACGTGTAAACTTATTGTAACAGGAGGGAAAGCCACCAGCTGTCACCCGGAGGCATCACCTGCTCAAAGAAGCCGTGCTGCTCATAAGCAATGGCGGTGGCAGTCTCCGAGAACTTGCATCGCTTCTGCCACAGGCCTGCCCACATGTCCTCTTCTTGTAACAGGGAGTAAAGCTCCGCGAGGGAATCCAGTATCTCCTGAAAGACACCATTGTTTCTGAGTGCTTGGGTCAGACACAGACTTAATCAACAAAGCAACTCCCTGAAGCGTAATTTAGAAACTCTGGGGAGATGTACTCATTGAGACGTCATTGATGGGATGAGAAGAGTCACCTGCTGAGGTGGCGTTATGCTCTCCTGCTCGTAGAACTCAGCTGTTTGTTTCGGCTTGATCTGCAGGCTCAGCCCCTTCTCAAAGGCCTGGTGCTCCAGCATCAAGGTAGACCGGAACCAGAGGTTGTGAGTCTTCCCAAGGTACTTCAGCACACAGGGTCTCATGGGGATTGGGGGGACACACTGGGACATGGCTTCCACAAAGCAGTTCAGTGCACTTGGCTGACAGTCTCGCTGCACCTGATGACTGCCACTGCACAGGAACGGGCTGATCTCCCCCGCCAGGGCCTAGAACCAAAGAGTGAGCTGTTTCCAGTCTTCATTCAAAACATGACAAGCCTGAGGCAAGTAAGCTATTGCACACATATAAATCCCAGTACTTGAGAGGCTGAGGCAGGGGATGGTGAGTGTAAGGCCAGCCTGGGCTATGAGCTGAGCTTGTGGCCAACCTGGGGTATGTACTGAGACTTGTCTCAAACACAAATACGAAGACAGGTCTTCACTCAACACCTGGCAGCACCATGAAAACTGGTCCCTGGGTGAGAACCTGTATTTTTATCACGCTCTGGAATTTAGCACTGTGCTCATTTAGCGTTCTTTATCAAAAGCGGGTTTTAGGATGTGACTCACATGCTGCTGCCTGTCAGAGAGGATTTTCCACAGCCTCGGGAAAAGCTGGACCCAGGTCTTCTCGGCCAGCGTGGTGGAAATGTGGCACAGCTGAACGAAGGCACTGAGGAGTGCTCCGGTCTGTGGGCAGAAGAGGCCACGCTTAGACGTGTTTCCTGCACCCCCACTCCGAAGGTCACCAAGGCCACTGCTGCGTCAGCGCCACCTACAGAGGCGTCAAGTGTGGGAGCAGAGCCACAGCCTCCTTGCTTCCTAGCAGCAACGGCAGCATGAAAGATGGTGCATGAGGGTATTCTATGCCTGCTCCCTCAGCATGCTATGACGACCCAGGACAGCAACAGATAGAAGTTCAAATACTGACTGGTTACCAAGAAAACGTAATACAGAAATTATCAACTGATAAGTAACTGATTTTTCTTCCTTCGAGGCCCACATAAACAGCACCGCCATTATTTCTGTGTGAAACTCCTCAAAAGTGATCGGGTGCACAAAGCCTTAACTGATCACAGAGTCAAAAAGCAATAGCAGAGCCAGGTGTGGTGGCGCACGCCTTTAATTCCAGCACTCGGGAGGCAGGGGCAGGTGGATTGCTGTGAATTCGAGGCCAGCCTGGTCTACAAAGTGAGTCTAGGACAGCCAAGGCTACACAGAGAAACCTTGTCTTGAAAAAACCAAAAACCAAAAACCAAAAAAAAAAAAAAAAAAGCAATAGTTCCGGGCTGGAGAGATGGCTCAGTGGTTAAGAGCACTGTCTGCTCTTCCAGAGGTCCTGAGTTCAATTCCCAGCAACTACATGGTGGTGGCTCACAACCGGCTATAATGTGATCTGATGCCCTCTTCTGGTGTGTAGGTGTATATGCAGGCAGAGCACTATATACACAATAAATAAATAAATCTTAAAAAAAAAAAAAAAAAAGGCAACAGTGCCCACACCCAGGATTAACCAGCATCTATCTGAGGAAACTGAGGAGACTGCCGACAGCAGGGGTGTGGGGAGGCTCTCTCCAGACGACAGAGCCAGCCTGTCTTCCCAGTTCACGACATTCCTGACTGGAGGCACGTCAACGTTAACCCAGAGTTCCCGCTTGCTACTGGCATCCCTAAGTCATTTTACCATTTCCACAGGACAGTAAGGAGTGGAGACACCAGCTCCCCTGTGTTCCTTCTACAGCCCTGCACCTACTTCCTTGATTACACTAAACGTTGACTCCAGACGCTAACAGAACCATAGCCAGAAGCTATATGGCTTCAGCTGGGGTAGGAGGGAGAGCACGAGAAACTGGTAAGAGGATGTGTACTGGTGCGGAAAGACCCTGTTCAGAAACAAGAAAACAAAGATGGGGACAGAAGACATTCACTTCCAGACTCGCCCACAGACCTTCACTTCCCGGAGCGTATCGAGGAATTTGTCGTGTCGGTTGGTGAGCATGTGCAGCTGGTTGCCAATGTCCTTCTCAGAAAGCTCTTTGGTTTTGGGCGTGCTGGTCTGGTCGCCAGGAGCCAACTCAATGTCAATCTCTACGTCCTGGACAGAACACGCACACACAGAAACGCAGCCGGTCAAGGGGTTCGCAAGAACTCCACATAGGTAGCTCCCATCAACCACCTAGAAACTTTCAAAAGGTGTTTAACTCTGTGTCCATGTGTCTGTGGGGAATGTGCATCTGAGTGCAGGTGCCCCACAGAAGCTAGAAGAGGGCCTCAGGTCCCCTGGAGCTGGAGTAGCCAGTGCTGTGCTGACACCTGAACATGGTGTGACCTCTGCGAGGGCGGCCAATACCTTAGTCACTGAGCCAGGTCTCTACCTCTCAATTTTTTTTTTTAAAGATGTATTTATTATTATGTATACAAGTGCTCTGCCTGCATGTACACCTGCAGGCCAGAAGAGGGCATCAGATCACATTACAGATGGTTGTGAGCCATCATGTGGCTTGCTGGGAATTGAACTCAGGAACTCTGGAAGAGCAATCTGTGCTCTTAACCTCTGAGCCATCTCTCCAGCCCCCACCTCTCCATTTTTGACGAGTGATATTTTTCTTAGTTTTCTAGAAGCTTTTCCCAGAGTATGGGCTGGGTACTCCTACCTAATCTGAAAGCCACCAAATGTGAAGGGCTTCAAACGCTAGGCTTCTTAAGCCCCCGTAAGATGTTCAAATTTTGGAGTTGTCGAACATTCACACTTTAGAATCTGGGGTCTCAGATGTAAAACTACAGGGGAAAGAAATACTCAAAATGTTCAATTTATGTGTTTCTAAGCATTTTAGATAATCATTTCTTTTTGTGTTTGAATTATAGGAAGCAAAATAAATAGTACAAACTTCAGTGGGATCAGAGAAGTGTATCGTTGGTTCTGAGAAGCAGCATGGCTCCCTAGCAGCCTCACTCTGTCACATTAACGCTGTTGAGTCACTGAACAGGACATGTCTGGGACACTGTTTGCTATGCCACTAACAGGAATGAACTTCCTGTCTTGAGCTTCTAGAAAGTCACAGTTGAGCCAGGCGTGGTGGCGCACGCCTTTAATCCCAGCACTCGGGAGGCAGAGGCAGGCGGATCGCTGTGAGTTCGAGGCCAGCCTGGTCTACAAAGTGAGTCCAGGACAGCCAAGGCTACACAGAGAAACCCTGTCTCGAAAAACCAAAAAAAAAAAAAAAAAAAAAAAAAAAAAAAAAAAAAGAAAAAGAAAAAGAAAGAAAGAAAAAAGAAAAGAAAGAAAGTCACAGTCAGCAAGGAAAAAGGAGACGATCCCTGAAAGTCAACAACAGGCCAACTATCCTTCATGACATTGAAGAGTCACCGAGGTGGCTACTGATGTCACTCAGACCATGTCAAATGACCTGAGCAGCTACACTCCTCACTTAACTGAACTGTGTAGGGATCAAGGCCAGGGGCTTCACACAGGCTAGGCAAGTGGTACTCTGCCAACCAAGCTACAACCCCAGCCCCAAACTCCCCTTTTTAGAGCAAAGGAAACAAGTGTTCTATCTTGTTGCTAAGTGACTTTCTTCTAAAATCCACACCCCCAGCGGGGTGTGCTTCACAAAGCCAGTAGCCTAAAGAGTGCCAGCATATGCACTCCCATGAGACTAAGGCACCAGCATCTTTCTAGATGCACTTTCAGCTCCATGCAGTCACCCAGGCAGCTGGTGAGACACAGGGCTCCCAGAAGGCTCGGCTCAGCACTGGGCTCCTGAGTGATGGGCATCGCTTCTAGTCCAAGCACAGCATCAAAGCATCACATTCATGAGAGGAAATGTCTCAAAATAAACTCCTCTGCTTTAAGCAGAACTGGCTCAGAGCGATGCCACCAGGGCACGCAACTAAGATGCTTTTCATTTTTTATGGCAAGGAAGTCTAAACTCAGGCACCACACTCAGCTTTCGGGCAGAAACAAGTTCTGATGCACTGTTCTTGCCAACGCAAAACTAGTGGCAACTTTGTCCAGGCAGCCAGAGCCTCACCTCTTCTTTAGACTCACTGTTCTCTCGCTCCCGAGGCTCCTGCTTGACGTGAGTGACCATGGCGAAGGCAGCTCGGTCATGGCTGTCGGCCAGGTTGATGACATTGGTAATGGATGGGAGCACAGCTCCCTGGCAGCTGGTACCAATGGGCGTGCTCTTCTCACACACGGCCAGGAGGAGCTAGAGGATCATGGGAGAAAACACCAGGTAAAAGGCAGTGCCTGGCACTGGGAATGTGAGAACACTAGAACAGCAGAACAGCAGCTGCCACACAGACAATCCCAGGCCCACAGCTCAGGTCACAGTGGCCCCCACCTCCACCCCAGGCTAACTGCGGCCCAGAACTGGCTTTCCAACTAACCTTAACACAACTTCCTCTGGCTTAGCATCCTCTGTCTGCCCCAGGGGCATTATCCAGGCAGAGACCTCTGCTTCACTTCCCTCTATTCTTTTCTCTTCCCACATGCGGCACAGCCCCAGGGCCAGCCCAGGGAGCCTCCTAGGCCAGCATTAGACCCACTCTCTCAAAATCATCTCTTTCCACACAGCTAGCCCCATGAGTCTCCTCACTTCCTGAACCCCCTCAGGACTTTTCACAGCCTGGGAGAAACAGCCCATACTCCTCAAGGGGCAGGGGCATGAGGACACATGAGCCCTCCTGTGACGGGGCATCAGCCCTTGACTGCCTATGAAATCTGTGTGTTCTCAGCACTTCCCTGAGACATGTCCACCTGCAGCAGTCCCTGTGCGATCACTACACAGCCACTGCCTGTGCCGCCCCAGGCACAGCTGTCCCTGCTGCCATGTCTTAGCTGCACGCTGTGGACTGAAATCCTCTGGAACCATATGCCCATTCACACACTTTCTTTCTTAAGTTGCCAAGGCCATGGTATTATCACAGCAACAGAAAAGTGACCAATTCAGATTACCTGCTGCCTTCTGTCCCCTCTCAGAAAGCCCCCAGGCTCTCTCAGCCACAGAGGTGAGTTCACCCGCCCTACCTCAATGCACTGCTTGATCCAGAAGTGGCTCCCCATGGCTTCCCAATTCTGGGAACAGGTGACATAGAGCAGGCGCTCATAGACACGGCGTTTCATAGAGTTGTCAAAAACCTCGAAAAACTTGGCCCTGATCAATGGCTGGGCACAACGCAGACCAGAGAGAAAGGCAGGTTCAAGCTTTGCAGTCAGCTCACTGCCAGAAAGTGCCTCATCCCTGTAATGAGACGATGCAAGAGAAGAGCCACGTGACCACCTGCATCAATGTTCACGGTAATGTAAACCAGCCCCAAGCCAACAACCCTGCAAGCAGCATTTCTGCAAGGTGCTAGAGAGATGGGTCAACAGTCGAGAGAGCAGTGCTTCCAGAGAACCTGGGTTCGAGTCCCAGAACCCACATGGCCACTCACAAACCCTCCATTACTACAGTTCCAGTAGATCTGACACCCTCTTCTGGCCTCCATGGATACTGCACATATACACATGCAGATAAAAACACCCGTACACATAAAATAAATCTTAAAGACAAAGAAATGCCATAAAGGTATGTTGCCTTACTGTCAGTGAGTATTCAAGTTAGTTGGAAGTAGAAGATTAAAGTCACGCTGAGTGGGGAGCACATCACGGACCCACAGGCAACGTGACCAGTGCTGAATTACCTGTAGACATAGTTGACAAGGTCCAGAAACTGGGCATTTAGTTCAAGGTCCTCTGGAAAGCGTTTCTCTATGTAAGTCATCATCTTCACCAGCAAGACTGACTTCTCCCGGAGTGTAGGTGTCTACAAAATTGGTTTCCCAAAAGAAAGAGCCAATTACTTCTACTTGAAAAAAAAAAAAAAAAAAAAAAAAAAACCCACAAATCTGCAAGCATTTCACAGCCGCCTGCCCGGCTCCCCGGGCTCCTGCTACTTTACCAATAACAGGATTATTCACGGCAATCACACCAGCTCATTTTTAAAGAGGAAAAAAAAAAATTAAATGTGATTGTGATTATCATTGGGTGCAGAGTCAAGTTACAATAACCTGACTCACTGGGAACAAGTCAGCTCCCAAGCACCCTCCTCCTACACGACAGTCCTCACCTGCAACAGTATCTTACAGCTCACTGCTACCGCCATTAAAGAATAAACTTACAAGATTCACGTAACCCTTTAACAAAAGAAAAGCCACTGTGAGAAGTCTGCTTGGCTCACACAGTGGCCCAGTGACCCCGCCTTCATCAAGCAAAGTCACTGTGGGGCCGATAGACCAACAAGCCCCCTGCTCTGAATGCTGCAGAGCTCTCGGGTTCCAGACAGGACCAACGTGGCAGAGTGTGGCGCCCTCCTGTCAGCTCACCTGATTGGCTGCCATTGGGGAATTATTCTTAACCCACTCTTCCACGATCTTCACAACGGCTCGGAGGATCTTGGCATCTGGGGACTTCTCGATGAGGGAGGTCAGGATGGTCTGGATGAAGTTTTTCCGCATCTCCATGCTCATCACCGCCAGACGAGTCTTCACAAGATCCAGGCTCAGCATCACCAGCTCACTTGTTCCAGCTGTGCAGGCGAAGAACAAATATGTGGGCCCAACCCTACAGCGTACTTAACGGAACCACTGTCTGTAGAAAACATTTACAAATGCTCTCACTCTAAGCCTCTTCTCCAGCAACTGGCATGCTGGGATCTGAAACAATGCCATTTCTTTATGGCTGTACCTTGCAAGGTGCCCTCTAGCAGCGTCAGCCACAAGAAAGGGATGACAGCACAGCAACCTGCTACCCCTCATCTCTCTCCCCCTCCCACCCCCAGCATCCTCCCACCCCCACCACAAACACACAGTCGGTGGGAGCCTTGGCTCTGTTCTGGAACTTAACATAACCCTGATCAGGCATTCTGCCATACAGCACTGGGATAACTCGGGTGGCAGTGCTGAGGGTTCATAATCTCTCCGTTTTCAACTGCTTCTCATTCTTATACTCAGAGTTTTTAAACTAAACTCTTAGCCTGAGCCATGTTCTGACTTTAAGCCTGCTACAAGAGCATATCAACAGAACTTCACGTTAACCCATGTATACGGCAATGTTCAAGCACACAGCCTGCAATGACAAGACGACCCACAGAGTCCATGGAGAAAGAACAGCCTGTCACCTGCGGTGGCTTCGGGGCTCCCAGATGCTGCCTGTGGATTTAAATGCTCTCGGACCATCTTCTGTAGGGAGCGCATGAACACAGAGATGAGCCTGTCGATGTAGCTCGGGTTGTTGCAGCAGGCTGACTTCAGGATCATAAGTGTCCCTGTGGAGGAACAGCGGCTATCTTACAACTGAGCTGTGTTCCATCAGTATGGGGCTTGCCTAGCAAACCCAAGGACCCAAGTTTGATCCCCAAAAGTCAGAGGGGATGGCACACAGTGTCTGAGTGTCTGCCAAGAATCGATCTTCAACACCATCTTGACCCTGACAGAACACGAACGCCATTCCTGGGTCACAGACAGACCTGTCAGAGGGCATTCGCCATAAATGTGCCAGCATCTCCGCTGTGGACAACTCTGGCTGCTCTGGTTGCATAGCAGCCATCGTACAGCCAGCCTGATTTTAAGGCAGGTAACTGAGTCCATGATAAAAATGGGATGTGTCCTGCTGTGCTCTCCTCTAACAGTGACAGAGCTAAGTCCACCAGACAAGGAGCTTGGCACAGCCAGCTCCCCTAGGCTGCAGTCACCTACAGAGGAGGGAGGCAGGGCCCATGGAGGTCCCCCCTACAGAGGAAGGAGGCCAGCTCTCCTCTGAGCACCTTGGAGAATGAACAGGCAGAGATGTTCCTTTACCCTGTGATGGAAGCCGAAACAACCAAGATGGCCTCCTTGACATCACAAAAGCCAGTCAGCTGGCTCTAGAGCAGCCAGGTGTAAACAGGAAAACAGACTAAACCAAACGCACTTGGGCCCTGAATTTCAGAGAGCAATCAGCCAGTTTTGGAAAACAAGGGTTTTTTGTGAAATTAGTAATTAAAATTATCCAGAATTCAGGTTCTGACACTAGCATTTTCATAAAAGGGCGATTTATATATATGTTATTACATACAGATAACAACACATAAGGGATAGAGAGAGAGCTCAGTGGTTTAGAGCACATTCTGCTCTTGCAGATGACCTGGTTTGGTTCCCAAAACTACTGCTGAGCAGCTGGCAGCCACTATTCCCTCCACCTCTAGGGGAATCGGGTCCTCCACAGGCACTCTGTATGCACATGCACACACATAAAAATAAAACATTTAGCTGGATGGTGGCAGCGCACGCCTTTAATCCCAGCACTCAGAGGGCAGAGGCAGGTGGATCTCTGTGAGTATGAGGCCAGCCTGGTCTACAGAGTGAGTCCAGGAGAGCCAGGGCTGCACACAGAAACCATGGGGGTGGGGGGGGGGGCCTGGGGGGAAATGATGATGATAACAAGAAACCCACTTAAATTTTTTTTAAAAAAGAAAAGAAAATGGTGTACGTCAACTTATTACTAATTATGGCTAATAGAGAGGCTTCCAGGTAACTTTCATTTAGTGTAAATAAAAATATTGATTTCTCAAGTTTTACACAATGACAATGTAACATGGGAGGAAAAAAAATATGGTACCAACCCAATTCCAACTCTAAATGTGAACTAATGTGATAAGGGGAAAGGAGTACGTCTAGCTTAGACTTCTGGGTATCTGGGGCAGTTATCCAGCTGTCTGTGTTACTCGGGCAGAGACACGCCCTGTAAACAGCTGTCAACTGATGAGCGGGCACAGCGCAGGAGGCAGTGATTCCCATGCCAGCGCACAGGCAACTCGCTTCAAACCATGTCTACACCGCGGCTGAGCAAAAGGCTCAAGAGAATTCTTTTTGCATAAGTGATGGACCAGCACATCAGCCTGAAGGGGCCCCCCCAGCCTCTCCCTAGACAGCTGTCCAGTGAGCAGGGAGCACAGCCCACGTGCACCACTTCTGGGAAACCGCATAGGCGCTCACCGAAGAGCTGGGAGGGGTTCGCATTGGTAGCCTTCTCGTAGTTCGTGAGTCCCTCATAGATGACCTTCCCCACGGCTGCGTAGAGGCACTCCAGCTCCTCATACTTGGAGGCCACGCTTGACGTGCCTGAAACAGCAGTGGGGCAGGGAGCAGGGGTTAGGCTTTTAGGCAGCACAGCCGCAGAGAGCAAGCTCTAGCTCTGGTGTGTGCAGCACAGTGTCCTTCCTTCCACCACAGGACAGTCTGCGAATGATCTGGGAGTGACTGTTTCCCAGCGTTAAGGACAACTCTTATCCTGACAGCTCTAAGTGTGCTTAATCAGAACATGAGCAATTGCAATGTTTGTTATGGTACTTTAACCTAACCTCCTTTAAATACTTGAAGAAAAAGAGAATCATGAATTTCCAAAGAGACACAAGTAATGCACTACCATTAAGTTTTCAAGTCAAAAGAGAGACAGAGAGACTGGTCTTGGTGGCACATGCCTTTATTCCCAGCATTCAGGAGGCGTGAGCAGGCTGATCTTTGAGAGCTCAAGACCAGCCTGACCCACGTATAAGACTGTTGGGGGGATGATCTGATGTATTTTGATGCTAATTAATAAACAGCCATCTCACCTGGGCAGGGCAGAGGAGAAAGAGGTGTGGCTAAGATACCTGGGCTTAGAGAGACAGGAGAGAGAGGAGAGAGAGGAGAAAGAGGAATGGGGGAGGGGGAGGGGGGAGGAAGGAGAAAGAAGACAAGGAGAGGGTCCCGAGAGGAGAAAGAAGAAGGCCACCATGGGTTAGATGGAAGAGAAACGTGTGACAGACATGGATGGAGATTCCGCCCAGATGAAGAACATTAGCAAGTATTTGAGATTATGGATGGGAGGTAGCTTGACAGAAGTTATTAGAAGCAGAAGGCATGGGATTGAGACAGGGATCCCATACCTGCCCCACTATGGGAAGTAGTTTAGAGGATTAATGTCTGCCCTGCCCCGGGTTAACTAAGGCTATTTTAAAATATAACCAGTGTCAGTGTCTTAATTGATTGCTAGCTGGGCATACTGAACATATATATATAATTAAAAACAATAAGTGGTGCCCAACATGGGGCCCAGGTATCCACACTCTTAAAAGCCATATTTTATCATAGTCTGAAAGGGGTTAATAGCTCCCAGAGAGCGACCATGAGCCAGAGAAAAGATGGCCACAGACATGTGGCCAGTTGGAGATGCAGAACTAGGAGGCTGGCAGTCTTATAAACTGGCCTAGGAAATAGAATTAACACCCTAAAATAATAATAAAATTAAAACTACTATGGTCCCTTTCCAAGGCACCTGCATCTTTTTTGGCTTTGTTTTGGAGTTTATGAATTTGTTTGCAACGGGCTTAGTCACAGTCACACTTCTCCTTACCCTCTCTAAAAGAGTTCAGGGAGAAAGGCAGAGAGCCGAGAAATGTGAGACTAAGTTACTAGCAACCATAAAGGGGAAAGGAACTGAACTCTTTATAGAGTTGCTAATGCCTGGGATTCAAAGCTCCTTAGCTACAAGGTGTTTATCAGGGCTTTCTGGAAAAAGTCCACCAGAAAGATAGAACAAAAACTAAATTCCAAGGAATGGAGGACAGGATTTCACTAACTGAAGCCGAAATTGGCACAAATGGCCCAAGGCTTAGACTCTTCTTGTTTCCTTGCTTGATTTTTTGCTGAGATTCCTAAAGATTTTGACTAAATTGAGATGAAATACTTAAACAAGGTGGTAATGACACCAGCCCTTAATCCCAACACAATAGAGACAAAAGCCAGGAACTCCTGAGTTCCAACCTGGCCTCCACAGCTTGACCCCCAGCTGATAAATTACTTAAGATTTAAACTGACAAAATTTTTGACACATTCTTTTAACAATGAATTATATGTGCTTATTGATCTAAAAGATAAATACACATCAATCTGAGGTTTATGTATATATTTAAAAAAAAAAAAAAAAGGCAATAAAAATACATTTAAAAAGGCCAGCCAATCTCCTTAAAAGTAAAACTTCCGGGAGAGATATGGTGCCAAAGGGTCAATCAGCCTAAGAAATGTGTTTTCTTGGTCAAAGTAAAGACTAAGGTTGAACAGGTAGACGGACCAGGTGCCACAGAGCCTAGAGAAGGACATTTAGAACTATACAATCTTGTTTTGATTTTAATATGACGATAATTGTATGTTCATTGTTAATGGTGATGTTATATTTTGTCTTTAAAAGAGGTCAAAATGAAACAGACCTAGATAAAAACGAGTCTGCTACCTTAAGTGAGTCTACGTTTATACCAATTCAAACTACAGAACAAGCAGTTAATTTATCTTGCTAATTCCACTACCTGGAAATAGCTCTGAGACTGGCTGAGACATGTGCATCCTGCACCCCTAATACACTCATAGTTTTAGAACCGTATAATACTTGTGAGAAATTATATGCTTTCAGAATAAAAAAACAGAACACTGACGCTGGATCAGACCTGACAGGATTCATTCCTCCAGCATGCTGAGACGCTGACATCCTGCATCCTTCATGTTACAGCCCAAGTGTTTCGGTTCTGGTTCCTCATCAGAACAGGACAGCTTCAAAGAAGGCTCCTGATCCCAATTGGTCCAGCATTTCACTGTCCCACACAGGACTAATATTAAGCCTGAAATTTCTCAACATTTAGAGACTGGACCACAAATACTGTTCCCAGCTTGTTTAACCATTTTTTTAAAAAAAAAGTTTGGGCCCCCTACAGGTATTCCCCACCCCAAATCAGCTTGAGGAAACTTTAAGAGAAAGATGCCCCACTTCTTAAGGGGGTTGGGTAGGTTTTTGGTTGCTTTCTCGGGCTATAGATATATATTGTCATTAAAAGGCATAGAGATAGGGATTATAAAGAAAGAAAGGCGAGTATAGAGATATGTAGGGATGATAGGACAAAAAGTAGATTATTGAATCTACTTCTCAACTTAAGGCCTTAATTGTTACTCACAAATAAAGTTAATTTTAATTCATTGATACAGAATTTCGTATATTGATACAAAATAAGTTTAATTTTGATACATTGAAACAGAATTCAAATTTAATATTATTTTTCACACATTGTATTTCTACTCTGAGGTATTGCACACATACAATTCAACTAATACGTGGTTTACTTCCAATGCTCTGATGGTGTTATCGTAGGCTATTTAGGATGATTAAGTAATACAAGTCAATTGTCGACCAATTCATAGTCATGTCAAGTATAAGGACTTACATGCTGGGTTTAACAGATATGATTGTATAGATGGATATAGTTAGGTAAGGTCTTCAAAACCTTCAAAAACCTCAGAGACCTACAGAATATGACATTTAAAAATGGTTTTTATTGTTTTAAGGATTTTTTTTTGACAATAAGACAGGTTAATTCCTGGTAGCACTCAGCCTAGCACAAAGAAGATGATGAGCATTGAAGAACCTCCATGTGGAGATGGCTTCAAGTGTGGCAAAACAGCCACTGGACAAAAATGTCCTCGTTTCTTCCACAAAGTTCTGCCTAAAATGGGCAAACATGGATGCAGGCAGAGTTAACAGCCAGACTCTGCCAAGACAGGGTAAGCAAGTCCTCAATGGTCCCTGCTTCACAAAAATGCCTGTCAGATATACTAGGCCAGAAGGCTGAAGATGGTGCTCCAGCGTTAGAGTTTTGGGTGACTGTTCAGGCAGCAAACTGTCGGTCATTTTTTCATTTTGGAAGCTGCTAATCTGCACTTCCCTTTTACTCTGGTAGTTAAATTTATTCCTTCTCAAGTCTCTGATGGGGTTGAAGACCAGATAGTTTTAAAATGAAACTTAGTTGTTTAGGAGTTAAGATACTTTTAGGTCTAAATAAATCTTTTTAGGTTGATAGATATAATCTTTGATAGATGCTGATTAGACATTATGTGTGTTAGCCTTACCTATTGGTTTTTATAGTTTTTTTATAATTATACTTAATGTATATATATTTTTAATGGCCTTTTTTTATTTAGACAGAAAAGGGAAATTGTTGGGGGATGGTCTGATGTATTTTGATGCTAATTAATAAACAGCCATCCCACCTGGGCAGGGCAGAGGAGAAAGAGGTGTGGCTAAGATACCTGGGCTTAGAGAGACAGGAGAGAGAGGAGAGAGAGGAATTCGGGAGAGAAGAGGAAGAAGGAGAAAGAAGATAAGGAGAAGGTCCCGAGAGGAGAAAGAAGAAGGCCACCATGGGTTAGATGGAAGAGAAACGTGTGACAGACATGGATGGTGATTCCGCCCAGATGAAGAATATTAGCAAGTATTTGGGATTATGGATGGGAGGTAGCTTGACAGAAGTTATTAGAAGCAGAAGGCACGGGATTGAGACAGGGATCCCATACCTGCCCCACTATGGGAAGTAGTTTAGAGGATTAATGTCTGCCCTGCCCCGGGTTAACTAAGGCTATTTTAAAATATAGCCAGTGTCAGTGTCTTAATTGATTGTTAGCTGGGCATACTGATAATACTAATAATACATATAATTAACAAAACAAAATAAAAAAGTAGTGTTGGAAGTAAAACGAAATGGGACAACATGTACACTAACTGCTACAGGAAGAGTACTCTCAGGGAACAGTCCCCAGGGCCCCTCCGTCCCTGCAAAGGAGGGGCAAGGGGGACGGGCCACTTACTTGGCTCTGTAGGGAAAATGCTCATCAGGCGAGAGAGGAGACTATGGACAGCTCGCAGCACCTTGGTGTTTCCACACGTCATACAGGCTGCGATGCCCCGCTGCAGCGGCTTGAAGCTACTGAGGATGGCCGGCGACTGCAGCACAGTTAGCAGGAAGTTCAGCACTTCCAATCCTGTGCAGATATTCCCATAATTCACCTGGTTAGGCTGCTCCTGGGAAGGGAAAACAGGCCACTCTCAGGTAAAGTAAGTGGAGACGCAAGGCCAGAGAGTTCTGAAACCAGATGCCAACGAGTATTTGGAACTAGGTGAAAAGCCACTGAAGAATGAACACAGTACAGCTGGCACAGCAGGTGGCTACCACACACAGTAGGACTTTTATAAGACTGCATCCTCTAGAGTATTACTAAAAGTTGGACCAAGATGGAAAGTTATTATAATGCAAGATGCTTCTCTTGGCTACTTACTTATAATACAAAAATCCATACCAAGAGAAATGCTTTTCAAATTGCATCATTTAATCAATGTACTAAATGATGGTGTCATTAAAAATAAAAACTGTTTGTAGGAAACACGGGCACGGCTTCCAGAAACTTCCAGTCCTGTGGTTTACATGCATGATGTATACAGCTGTGAGGTCAGGTCCCGGCAGTTACTCGGGAGCACAGCAGCAATGGTGTCTGGGATGTGAGCTGTTACAGCCAGCCATCTGACAGGAAAGCTAGTCACTATTTCAAAGGGGCAGTGAGGAAATCGGACAACCAGTTTGGTTTGCAGCACGAGCCCCCACATAGCCCTCGTAACCTTCTTTTAACCTCTGACAGCCGTGTTGACTCTTTTTGCAGTCCCAATCAGTCAACATCTACACTAGGCTTCCTGAAGGCCAAGAGTGAAAGCTTTCAAAGTCCATCAACAACCAGACAGGGGGAGCCTGAGGTGGCAACTGGAGGCCAGGCCTTTGCTGCCATCAGAAAACCCAAAGATAGAGGTCTTCAGGGAAACAAGACAGTCACAACCAGGAATGGCACCAAGTGCACGCCACCTGCCTGTGCTGAGTGTCCTGCAGGGCTGAGTAATGGTCCACTGAAGAAATTCTTTACAAATCCTATCTTACCGTATCAGTCAATCGGAGCAGTTTATACCATGCCAGCTAAGGTAAAACATGCACTTTCCAGAAAGAAGAAATGCATCTGAAATAGGGAAGACACTGCTGCTCTAGTCTAAGCTCTCTGGGTTGACGGAGAACTGAGGTTCAAAGTCACGTTCAGCAAGCCGGAAGTTAAAGTGAAGAGGCCGCGGAGTGGGCACAAGTGAGCAAAGCTTGAGGTTTAGATTCAGGCCCGGAAGAGAGGTACACTCCTGTGTCCACACCAGAGGCAGGGGACAGCATGAACTAACACCCTGCACACCTACCACAGTCATCAGCAGCTTGTCAAACCACTGCAGTTTGAGCTCAGACTTGCACCACATATCTGGCCGCAGAGCGGTCTTGAGAAGATTCACACAGCGGCGGGAGAGCACCTCCCCGGGTGACCCTGCGGTGTTGGTGTTGTCGTTTACCTAGAAAAATGCCAACCAGCTGGTCACTGAACACCAGTTTACAGGTACAGAAGAACAGAGGCATTTCCCCAATGTCCCCGCACACCTGCACATCCCAGCACTCTGCCTCCCGTGCATCCTCCCCCACACCCGCGTCTCTTGCGGGTTCCTTCTCCCTGCGCTTCTCTTCACCTACACGCTCCCCTGCAGCAGGTGCCTGCAGTAGCTGAGAGCAGGGCCTGTACTCCCCAACAGGGAAACCCGCCTCCCAAGTCATCCCCCCAAACACACATACACACAGCAAAGAAACAAGGGATCTTCTTGTTGGAAGACTCAGAGGATTCTTCAAAATACTTCGTGATCTTCAGCATTTCACAAAACACAGTATTTTGTTTGATAGCTTTAAGGATTGAAGAACCCACACCCAAAATAAAATGAAAAATTGATTCCCCTCCCCCAGATTTATTTGTTTTATGTGCCTGGGTGTTTTGCCTGCATGTGTGCTGATCTACCACGTACATGCCTGCTGCCTCCCAAGGCCAGAGGAGGGGGTTGAGCCTTCTGGGACTGGAGCTACAGAGGGTGTGAGCACAATGTAGGTGCTGGGACTCAAACCCAGGTCCCACGGTGTAGACAGTGTTCTTAATTGTTGAGGCATCTCTGCAGCACCACCCTTGCCCCTCCACACACACAATGTTTCCTTAAAAAAACTTTTTTTTCATTAATTTTGTGTTTTGGAAAACAAAAATGACAGGTTTTAGAAATAGATTCCCAGCAACTCTATGAGAACATAAATATTAATGATTTGTGAGCCCAAGCTACAAGCAGTGCTACAAATAAATGCAGGCTGCACAGATCCCTGCAGGCTGGGCAACTCACTGCCATGAGCTATGCTGGGCTGGGACGGCAGGTGGTAAGGGTACTTCCCGCCATGCCTGACAACCTGAGCTCCCATTGCAGTAAGAGAACTGATTCCCACAAGCTGTCCTGTGACTTCTATGTAACATATTAAGTAGATGTTAAATTTCCCACCAAGTCATGGCATTGTTTCATTAACACTGAAAGGAGAAACTAAGAGGCAGACATGCCTATCAATAAAAAGACAGAGGCAGCCAAGTGCAGTGGCCACACCTGTAACTCAGAAGGTTCAAGTAGGACTGCAAATTAGAGGCCAGACCAAGCTACACACCATGTTCCAGAAAACATAAGCCAGGCATACTATCAGAGCAATCGGGCATCGAAGTAGGAGGCCTGTTCTCGGCCCGGTCACAGACACCATGCTCCAGGGTCACTGGGCAGCAGCTGTGATGCATCCCCGTACCTGGCAGGCCACTCGGATGAGGAAGTTCACCACGGTGTCCGTGTGCTGCTTCTCAATGGGCTTGGCAAGAAGAGAGTCGGCTCCCGGCAGTGACTGGCTCCTCCCAAACACCTACAAAAGGACTGTCCTTTAGAGTGGGAAGGGACTCCACAGCAAGTTGATCCCAGGGGGTGCTGACTCATCCTGCCAGCTGATAAGTGCTGGCAGCCCCCAGGTTACAGGCAGGAAAGGTTGCAGGGGCAGGAGAGCCCTCCTTGTGAAGCATACAGAGCTGGCAGGGGGCACATGACTTAATGCACAAACTGGCAGTGAGGAATGATGGCTCATGGGACAGATAACCAGAGGGAATGTGGCAGTGAAAAGATGGGTGAGCCTGAGAAGAAGCCAATGGCAAGGGGGAAAAAACT
Organism: Acomys russatus; assembly: GCF_903995435.1. Lineage (NCBI taxonomy): Eukaryota > Metazoa > Chordata > Mammalia > Rodentia > Muridae > Acomys > Acomys russatus. The sequence goes on from NC_067155.1 coordinate 32,142,470, forward strand.
GACGTTGGTAGAAATGCAAGAGCCAAGTAACAAAGTGGAGGGGAGGCTTGGAGCTTCTGCACTGCAGGAAGAGCTGTGTAAGGCACAGAGAAGGAGACGTGTGCCACCAGCAGGCCTCTGTCAAGGACCAGCAAGGCACTCTGACTTCACTTTTAACTTTAAATGATCTAAACATCCATTCATGACATAGTTATAAAAGCAGTGCAGAGATCCCACATGCCTCTAAGGCAGAAAAGGAAGGATTCTGGATCCTGCTTTGTGAAGGCATTATCAGCAGTGACAGAGATGGAAGCAGCCACAAAAGGAGGAAGGGGCTACAGATACTAATTGGTGATGTGCGTGATGGATGCTGGTGGGGAGAAAGATGCGGACAAGGCAGAGATGGGTCCAGGTTTCCACTTGGTGCCCTGAGCAGCTGTGGAGACCAGCAAGAGTTGGGCAAGAATCTAGAAGTGGTGTCAGCCAAGCCAGTGCCAACAAGCCCAATGCCAAGCAAGAAGAGAGCTCAAGGTTCCCAGAGCTAGCACCAAGCTATGAGTGAGGAGCCAACGCCCAAGACCCTCTAGGTGAGGTATCTTTTAAAAAACCAATAAAGTAGACACACATTCTCAATCTTTTTAGTTAAGAGAGTGTTTTTGTTTGTCTGTTTCCTTTCTTTAAAAGGAAATGGGTTTGCTATGAATGGGCCCCAGGGCCTTACACGTACTGGGCAAGCTCTCTCCTGCCAGCCACACCCCAGCCCCTCACTGGGGCATTCTAGGCAGGTGCTCTACTGCTGAGCTGACCGTAGCCTCTCACTACTAGAGTCTAAGCAGGAACCCCATCGCCAGGCCATAGTCTTGGCTTCTCACTGGTGGAACCCAGGCTGTTGTGCCACACCCCAGCTTCTTCTTGTGGCCTTTTCTGCAAATAACCAACAGACCCCTGATGGTCCTAAGCCAGAGAAGAGGAATGACGGAAATGGAAAACACCTCCAGTGGGTGCTGTGCCCTGGAGCCATTCCCAGTCACCAGCTAACTCTTGGGCAGTTGGCTCAAGAACGCTCCAAATGCATGGATCACATGACATGCAGAGTCCCAGGAGGCGAGCAGGCACAGAGAAGGGAAGCACAGGTTCTTACTGCACTGATGGCTCCAGTGGCTGCCCTGAAGCGTTTCACATCCTGCGCAGAGTCTACAGACAGACCTCTCTTAATGGACACGGAGTTGACGCCCTCTCCACCAGAATTTGGGTCCATGTCAGAATCCGGCTTGAAAAGCACATATACACACCATGTTTCAGTGACTGAGTCCCAGGGGAAGCCTAAGGAGCCCGAGGAGAGAGAGCGCGAGCAGAGGTGACAGTCCTACCTGCTGGTCCTTGATCCTCTGCAGCTCCCACTTGATGACAACTTCCGAGAGGTCCACAGCCAGCCTCCGCTGCTCAATGGTGACACTGGGTGTGAAGCCCAGCCTCTGCATGGCACTGACCATGTGCTGTACCAAGTGGTGCCGCACCGGGTAGTACACCTGCAGGCACGGCCAACATCACACTAGCTTTTACTAAAGGTCAGTGGCTACCCTTGTTATAGAAAGAGTAGGGGCTCGAGGGCAGCATCTGAGACTGCAACACACACACACACACACACACACACACACACACACACACACACACCCCACACCCCCCCCCACACACACCCCCCCCACACACACACACACACACCACACACACACACACACACACACACACCACACACACACACACACACACCCCACACACACACACACCCCACACACACACACACACCCCACACACACGTGCGCGCGCGCACTCGGCTGCTGTTGCTTTACATACCTTAAAGTGCTGCACGATGAGGTGAAGAATATGGACCAGCTGTGGGACCGTGTGCCCCTCCTCCACGATGATCTTCCTGGTCCAGTGCGTCAGCATCTGGTGTCCGTCCTCCATTCGGGCTGGCACTGCTGGGGTCAAAATGGCCATTGCTTGTCTTACAATCGCTCGGGCTTCCATGGCATGAGCCTTGAGAAGACTGTGGAAAACCTAGAAGAAGAAATGCCAGTTTCAGGAGATCTGATGCCCTTTTTCGTTCCCTGTCACACATGTAAAACATGTGTGTATGTATGTCAATGCATGCACACACACAGCACACATGTGTACATATGCATATATACATGTACCATGCACACCGAACTCTCATGTTTTTAAGTTTTTTCATAGGAAGGTCAGAATTAGAAGCCTGCCACACAAACCTGCTGACCTGGGTTTAACCCCTGGAACCCACACAGATAAAAAGGAATCACCTCTGGCATGTGAGCATTCCCACAAACATCCCTCTCCCCCTCTCCCCAACACACACACAACAAGGTACAATAAACTGTTCCCAAGAATTAGAAAGGCAAACGCACTGAGTGGGGGTGCCTAGGGAAGACCGGGAGAAAGGCTGGAAAGGAAGCCAGGACAGAGCAGCAACGAGGGAGGAGTAATCACCACAGGTGGAGTGTACACTCTAGCCATCAAGTTTGGCTTTACCATCCTCTCAAGATTTTTACTAAGAAAAACACTGACACAGATGCTCAGATAACTGCACTCTGCAAGGACGCTACCTTGGTTATAAACACACTAGTGATGCTCCAGCAGACCATCCTACCACCCTGCAAATCCACAGTACTTTCTTCTCTCAGGCTGAGAATCTGACCCAGCCCAATACTGGCTTCAACTTCAGGGGCTGAAGCAGGGGCATCACTGCAAGTCCCAGGACAGCCTGGGCTAGAGTAAGAGCCTATCTCATGAGCTCTCTGGTCACCATCCACAGTCTCTGTCAACCTCATTACTTTTCTCTACAATTTTGAGAGTCCAATAGTGATTGCTTCTTTAGTTTCTGTAAAGCAGGAATGAGCCCCCACACATACTTTTCTAGTGACTTTGAGGAAAGATGAGAGAGCAGATGAGGTTGTCCAGAGAGCAAGGAGTACCCTTGGGGGAACAGGTAAGAACACGGGAGAAGGAGGGAGCCCTAGGAGGCACCTGGAGGACGATTTTCTTATGTATGGCAAACTTGGCAATGATGTGCGCCAGCAGCAGGTGTCCACTGTACTTGCACGCAGGATCCACACAAGCCTTGGAGAGCAGACAGGGCCATGCGAAGGTCATCAGACGGCGCAGCTTGCTGTTGCGGTTCTTGTTGTTGTCATGGATGTGGTGGGGGGCATGCTCGACCAGCAATGTGGCATACTGCAGGAGGTAGATCCGCAGGGAATCCAGCATGTCTGCTTGTTTCTCAGGGTCCAGGACCTGAAAGGAACACGAACTCACTTTGGATTTTCATTATCACGTAAGTCTGACCCTTAAAAACATGCTTTTGGGAGCTGAGGAGACGGCTCGGTGGATAAAGACCACCCCAAGCTACCAAGGCTTACAACCTGGGTTTAATTCCCATAAACCACACAGATACACACAAACACAGACACACACAAAGACACAGACACACACACACACAGACACAGACACACACAAACCGTGGGGGAGCCCAAAGGAAAGTCTTATTTCTACAAACCCAGACCACAAGCATACACATTCACCCATCTGAAAGGGCTCGCCATGTAGAAGTGCTTCTGGGGACACCACCTTGGTTATGAACACACTGGTGATGCTCTCTGGGTTGTCCCCTTCTGGATTCGGTGGCCCTAGGAGCTGTTCTCCCTCCCCCTTCTCAAAGCTGTACAAGAAGGCAGGATTCAGGATGTGCTGCAGAACCTGGGGAAAGATCACACATGTGGGGAGTAAGGCAGAAATGTAAGGCCTTTTCACATCCTACACCATCAAGGTCGGACTTGACCAAGAGAGCAACTGCTCATCTTCACTTCCAGCCAAATGGCAACTGCCAGAGGCAGCCAAAAACTTCAGGAAGAGAGCTCCAACCTCAGCCTGGCTTTCTGCCCTCCCTTACACTGGTTCACAGCGTGATCTGCCCTGTGTTAAGACCACTCACGGTCAGGCCCGCTGCATAAGCATCCACAGAGATGCGGCTCATCAGGATTAGAACTCAGGTTCCCTAGGAAACGGCCCCAGCACCCACTGCCACCTCCTGCTAACAACAGGACTCACCTTTGCTTTCAGTTCATCTCCAAAGTTGGGGTCATTAAACTCTACAAAGCGGAAAAAGAGTGCACGCTTTTGAGCGATGCTGTAATTTTTGGGGATCTCTTCTTCCATGTACTCTTTCAAGAAGGTCATGTTACACAGGAAGCGACCGGTGAAGGCGCGGAGTAGCTGGAACAGCAGCTCTATGTCGCCATAGTTCCTTCTGAAGGGCCAGAACGAGGGAGAGGTTGGTTAGCTTAAGGCAGATTGTTTAACAATAGAAAATCCAGACTTGTTCCTTCTTTCTTTCTTTTTCCATTTTTATCTGTGTATTCACATGTGTGATTTTGCATATGTGTGGGAGGCCCAAGGCTGATGTCTGGAATCATCTTAAGTTGCTCTTTCACTTTATTGATGGAGAGAAGTCTCTCTTAATCAAACACAAAACTCACTGATAAGGGATAGTTTTGCTAGCCAGCTTTCCCTGGGGAACCCCATCTCTGCCTTCTAAGGCTGAAATTACAGGCCGACTGCTACACCCTCCTGCCATTTCTGTGGGTTTCTGGGGATCCTAACTCAGGTCTTCATGGGTGCAAAGCATCGAATCACCTCCTCAGACCCCTGACTCATTTTGAAGACCTGAGTTACCATCCACCCTCTATAACAAATCTGACCACAAATATCCAAGGACCTGAAAATTAGGCACATGAGGAACAAGCCCACAATCTAGGTTTTACACGGATGAAGCCAATGCACCCACTTGCAATAGTTCAGCAGACAGAAGGCCAGAAGCTTGGGCTCCTTCCAGTTGGTGGCGGCCATGTTCTCTTTGCGGTGTCTTTCTTGAAAGGTCTCGCTTACCCACACCCGCCTCAGCTGGCTCACCAAAGAGTGCTGATTGGCCAGCCAGGCGTCGTCATTTTTAACTATGATGCTTATGATCTGTAAGAAAAGAGGCATGCATCAGGGACCTGCAGCTCAGCCTGACCACAGGGGTTTTGGGTTCTAATGAAGATGTGCTACCTTGATGGCCTGGAACTGGAGGTCCAGGCGCATGTTGCTGGTGCTGGGTGAGCCGGGGCGGACCGCTGTCTGTGCACCACCGGGAAGTAGCAGGGTGATGAACCTGTTGGGGTTTGCTGCCAACACATCCCTCAGAGGTCTGGCGTCTTTGTGTTTTAAGAAACTCTGAAAGCAAAAGAATGAAGAAGGCTGCTTGGATCAGATCAAACTCGCAAAGATGGGAAGACACAATTCCTAAGATTCCTGGTCATTTCTTAAGGGTGGCAAACAAGCAAAATCAACAACAAATAAAAAACAAAATGGCAACCACCTAAAAAAGCTGTAGCTGCCTGGGAATGGTGGCGCTTGCCTTTCATCCCAGCACTCGGGAGGCAGAGAGCAGCTAGTCCCAGGCCAGCCAGGGTTCCACAGAGAACTCCTCCTCCAAAAAGTTAAAAAATAAAGATGCCAGGCTGGAAAGATGGCTCAGCAGCTAAAAGCAATGCTGCTCTTCCAGAGGTCCTGAGTTTAAATCCTAGCACCCACAAGGGTGGCTCACAACTACAATCCCATGAGATCCAAGGCCCTCTTCTAGTGTGCAGATGTACATGCAGACAAAACTCCCATACACATAAAAACGCACATCAATAAATCTTTCAGGACCAACAAGTCAACTCAGTGGGTAAAGATGCTGCCAGTGAGCCCAAAGTCCTGAGTTAGATTCCTGCGACCCACGTGGTGGATGGAGATAGCCAATTCCTGAAAGCTGCCTTCTGACCTCTACACATGCACTGTGGCACATGCACACCCGCACACACAAACAAGTATAGTATGAAAAAAATGAAAAAAATTTTTTGCTTGTGAATTTATAATCCTAATTGTATTCATCTGCTATATCCACCAAAATGCTCCCAGCTAACTCTTGGGCTGTAGCTTTGCCAAACATGACCAAACAGCAATGACGTTCCTGACCTGCAGACCTCTGAGAAACAGGAGCCAGGACACTCAGTGGTGAAGCGTGGGTTTGTCCCAGGCCGAGCACACTGGCTGGCAGCGCCTGGCAAGGGCCCACTACAGTCACACAGGCTCCTACCATGAACATCCGGCTCCACTGGGGGTCGTTCAGCGTTGCCTCCATCATGAACAGCTCCACTGTCTGCGAGGGATGGCGCGTGAGGAACTTGATAAGAGGCTCTCGGAATGGACTGCCAGCCTACAAAACATTAGGCAGAGATGCAGCCCACACCATCCTTCTCAAAGGCCTGCCAGCTGCCACCAGGATACCAGGGCAACCTCCTCCACCTGCTCCATAGTCAAGTATTAATACCAACATCCTTATACTGTCAGATGTTCTCATTTAAAGCGTTTTAACAAAGTGAACCAGGCACAGCGGAACACTCCTGTGGGGCCAGCGTTTGGGAGGCGAAATGCAGAAGATGGCTACATGTTTAAGACCAGCCTGGGATGCTTAGCAAGATCTACAGGCTGCCCTCTGACTTCCACAGTGCACTGTTAGCATGTGTGTGCTCACACAACACACAAACAGGCAAGGGGGGAAAGTGATGCTTTCCAGTAATTGTTTTGTTTCGTTTTGGTAAAGATCCCATGTTGACCACAATGCCATTTGCATGCTACTCTCAGCCTTAATCAGAGAAGCTTCTCTTGGTAATTAACAACAGTAGATGTAGAGACTTAGGCTGCTACAGATGCTGAAGAATAAGACTATGAGAGGGCTCAGTCCTAACTAGGACATTTCCACCACCCTCTCTGTTGAAAGAAGGAACGAGAAAAAGAACCTAAAAGCCACAAACAGGGAGATGGATGTGGCATGGTCAATGAAGGGATCTCCCAGCAGCCACGGCTGCCTGCACTAAGCCTGGGCCTGTCACCGCCAGTCAGGGATGCAGCTGTAGCTGGTGGAGGCCCCACCCCTCTCTGATGGATTCTGGGAGAAGTGGATGTCTGAAATGACTGGTGAGCCTAAGAGGCTCCACTGGGTCATTATATGCCTATGGTCGTTAGATTGTTCCTAGTAAAACTCATTGGGTCACAAAACAACACACACAGACACATACACACACACAAAACGCACACACAGAAAAGGGACTATAGGTATGAGGAAGGATTGACAGATGCGGGTGAAATTAATCATAATGCACTGCACATGCATGTATGAAGTTGTCAAATACTAACAAAGATAAACTAAAGAAAAAAACTAAATAGGCAAACACCAAAACTAGATAACATAGTTTTCGGCAGCATGGCCACTGGTGTGTTTGCCCATGCTCTAGTGGAAACATTCCCAAGTTCAAACAGGAAGATGTTAACAAGTTTAGGAAAGTGGCCCTGGTCAAATTTAATGAGTCACAAAACAACACACACACAGACACACACACACAGACAGACAGACACACACACACACACACACACACACACACGAAAACTGGAGGAGACAGGATGGGATACATATCATCAGAATGTACTATATAGGTGTATAAAATTGTCAAGTGAACACATTTTAAAAATATCCCAAGCAATAGATGGAAGGCACATCAGAATTAACCCTTAGTCTGGCCATACCTCAATCAGCATGGCACGCTCTGTCTTCATTACAACCTCCAACAAAGGTTTGACTAGAGTTTGAGGTGCAGCTGGGATCAGATGGAAAAGGTTTATAATTGCCGAGCAAATCTTCATTTCCTGGTAAAGAGAACCAGAAGCCGTAAATAGGTCAATGAGCTTTGTGAATGGGGAGTAATCACTACAGACCTCACTACTGCCTAGCTACATTCACAAGGTTGGCCACCGAAGCAGAGTTAACACGGAAAAGCCACTTACCGGACTTACTGCACAATTCTATCTTGTCCTGAGGAAACTCTCTGCTCTTACCCTTCATTCATCAGTCTCTGGGGGACAGGGCTCAGTGTGCCTGACGTGTTTACTATGCCCTCTGGACCCTGTGTCACCTACGCTAGCCTTCTCCATACAGGCAGCGACCATCAGTCACACCTGAGGTGAGAGTGAGGCCAGTGCATCACGTGAATGTCTAAGACATCAAGTTCTGAGAGGACAGAATCTTTCTGCCCTCAAAAAAAAAGTTCACATACCAGTGTGAGCAATGACTGGGAACGGTGCTAAGAAGGTGTCAGCCAGGCTGGAGGTAAAGCTGACATGGCTGTGTTGGGTCCTGTTAGTGTGGGGACACCTGAGCATGGCACTGTGCTTGGTGCTGGGCGGCTCCAGTAAAAGGGTCATCCCAACACCCCGTTCTCTGGTCAGTCTTCTGCTGCTGCTAAGGGGCCTCTCTCCCTGGCTCCTGGGAAAGAAGAGCCCAGAGGTGCTACCCTCCACCGTGTGTGAACTGTGTCTGTGGCTCTGGAGGTAAAATGGGGATGACAGACACTGGCCAGCAGGAGCCTGACCCCAGGATGAGACGGTGCTCAAACACCAAAGCAGGAACTCAGCTGTCAGCCAACAAACTGCTCAGAATCACCTCACCCAGCTTCACATTTAAGTCTTTACAGAGAGCACAATGGTAATTTATGCTACAGATTCTTTTTCAAAGCAGAAATAGTGAAAACAGTCTCCTTTGTTTTCTGTAAGGAGTGCCGGAAAATGTCATCATCCCCATTTTACAGAGGGAGACCTCCGCTCGGCTGTCCAAAGACACGGTGCTCTACCTGCATCAGTCAGTGTGTGCGGGCATTATTCATGAGAACACAAGGGGTAGAGGAGTGTGTGTGTGCGCGTGCGCACACACGTGCAGGGCAGACAGGCTCTATCTAGGTTGAGGGGATTGGTGAGTCAGTGTGACAGAGGATGCAATCACTCCCAGCTTGTAGCAGGCATGGCTATCCTGGGTGGACTTCTTTCTCAGGACACTGCCGGAGGCTTGCGCTTATCATGAATGCTAGGCCAGGGGAGTCGGTTCAGCCTTAGCTAGCACTGAGAGACTGCAATTCTCACACACAGGAAACACAAGAACTTAGGATCTGGCTTAGACGTCCCAATAGAGAAGAACATGCTTGGCATCCCGACAGGTCACAGCAATGATACTACGACAGCTCCGCCACAGACAAGACAGTACAGGTCACCGCACTCAAGGGCACAAGGCACTCTGTCCACTACAGAATCACAACACAGCTAACGAAGTCACAGCAAAACCAAATGCGACAACGACCCCGTCCGGCAGCTGCACTGCAGTTCTCACCTCTACCCCTTCCATGGCAGGCTGAACCAAAACAAAAGTCACAGCGTGAAAAAACGGGCAACCAAACGGTACGGAGAAAAGAAAGACAAAGGAAAAAAATCAAAAGTGTTCTTCACATTGCAAGCCATAAGTGACTTCGAGAAGGTTGCTCTCACCTCAAACTGACAGAATGGAGACAAGGAGCACCTCCCGCACTCTGAAATGCTCTCCTGAGGATGGGGAGGAAAATCGTCTTTGTCTATTGACGTCATTGACAGAGAAACTTCCCACACACTCCAACACAGGCAAGGTTATTGGGGTTAACAAGACAGGACAGGCACGAAATCAGAAAGCACACGGTAGTTAGACACTCTGCAGCAGAAAGCACGCCTTCCACGCTCACATGTCAACGGCCCTCGTACGGGGTCTAACAGACTGGGCTTCTTTCCTAGGTCAAATGTTCAAATCAGTTTCACAATTCTTGTGCAAGGAGAGAAACGGTAAGACTTTGTTGAACGCAAAACGCGCTTCGAAAAGACTTCTTCTCAGAGTGAATAATTCACAATTTTATGTCAAGTGCTGAAATGGTTTTTAAAACAAGGACAAAACTCTTCTCCAGTTAGTCAGGAGAGGGCCAGATGGAACAGCCTCACTCACTAGGCATGTGCAAGCCCCCCAACCCATGAAGAGCACTTGGCTGTTAGTGCAACGACCCCCACCCCAGCCAGTGGTACCTATCAGTGTCTCAACTGAGGGACTGCCCACATCAGCCTGGCCTGTGGGCGTATCTGTGGGGATTGCTTTGATTAACTGATGAAGGCAGGCCCAGCTCAGGGTGGGTGGTAGCATTTCTAGGCACAAGTCTGGGAAAGAGGCAGCAAGCAGTGTTCCTCCGCAGTTTCTGGGTTTCTGCTTCAAGTCCCTGCCAACTGCCCTCGGTGATGCTCTGTAGCCTGTAAACTAAATAACTCTTTCCTCTCTGACCTGCTTTAGTTCAAAGTGTCTTATCACAGCAACAGAGACAACTAGAATGTCCCCAGAGTACCTTACGCTATGTGGTTAAGCAGTCTCTGCACAACCAGCATTGTGCAGTGTGTACAGGTGTCACACACAATTCTGTATAAGCTCTCATCATCAAAAAGAAAAGGCTGCCCAGACATGGAGTCTGCCCAAAGCTCAATGCCCAGAGAAATCAAATTACAGAGGAGTCTGTGTTTCTCTTTCAATTAACTACTTAGTATGCATTCAAATATGGGGTCTCAACTAAGAGCTCAAGAGCTGAGCAGTGGCCTTGGCCCTGGGTGAAAATGATAAAGTCAGGCTACCCGCTCTGCTATGAAACCCAATGTCGTGGCCTGAACTTCAGACGTGGCCATCAAAGCAGAGCCTGCTCTGCCCTGTTGTTCAGTGGGGCACTCACCGCACAAGGACAATGTCTCGTGCTTGGGGACACACCTGCACTCACGCCTTCTCAACCCACACCTCCAAATCACATTCTATAAAAGCTCACAGTATTGTTTTAATTTAATAGAAGTCATTTACTTACACTAGATTTCTGGCTTTTGTTGTTCTTAAAACACTTTTCTTAGTACATTGATTTACTGGATGCAGGCACGTGGCAGAGCACACTGGGGGGTGTGAGAGGACAACTTCCAGGCCATTAGTCCTCTCTTTCCATTATGTGGGTACCAGGGACTGAATGCAGCCACTGAAAGGCTGAACCATCTCATAGGCCCTCTAATTGTTTAAGAGTTCATTTAAATGTTTATTCTCGATTCTCGAACCAACTGTGTGTTTTAAAGACCTATTTTATTTTTTCAAGGTGTGTGTGGGCATCTAAGAGAGGAGATGGGAGAACAGGCAGAGGGCTGGCTGCCCTCTAACATACAAGTGAGAAACCTTCCAACGGGCCTTACAAGAAAGAGGTTTAAAGTCCTTGTTGACATCTGCTTAGCTGGCACTTTAGAAGCAGAAGAAACAGGACACAGAAACAAAACACCTTGAAGACAGGATGTCCAAAACAAATGACACAGTAAAGCCAGAAAAGGATTCCAAGTTGGAATGGGGCAAAGCATCCAACAGGGAGGCACAAGGGGCAAGAGGCACGCTATGTGGGGTTCCTGAAGGGGGTCGCCACTATAAAAGGTCCCACCAGGTATCAAACTTACAGAAAACATTGTAAAAATTAGCATGTGCGATTTTAGAGTCAAACAGCAAGAAGCTTGCATTTTTAAAGAGACAAGAGGCTTTAAGGACAGACATCAGATACTTCAGGAGACTGAAGTTATATTCGGTTCCCCTAAAAAACGATGTAAAGTTGCTGCATATGCCAGCCATTTAATTTTTAATAAACAACAGAGGTGCGAGGAGGAGACTGTCCCTCGGCCACAGCAATGCTGGTATTTATGGGATGCTTTTTAAAGTCCCAACAAATCTCTTGGTTTTACTGGGCGCTTGTAATTGGTTAGACACGAAAGTGGTTACCAAGCACTGAGTGAAGAAAAGCTGTGAGACGGAAGGGAGCACCACCACGTAAACACCACCACAAAAGATACGCCGCTTAAAAAAAAAAAAAGACTAGTAAGATGGAAACACATCACATACTTCTGGAATGCTATCAACAGAAAAGTCACATTAAGGTGAGCAAAAGGGAGCTTGTAAGGAAACATAAAGAGGACTGGTCAGCCATTAGGAGCAATAAAGCACACGGCACATAAACTGTGATCTCTGCTACCGGCGTGCACCACAGTTGGCTGTCAGTAGCCGCTGTGCAGCACGGGCACCCTCCCAGAACCAAGCTAGTCACTCACGTTTCCGTCACTCCTCTGGCCGCCTTTGTGGGTAATGACCACCACTTCCATCCACTTGCGCAGATGTTGCTGTTGAAAAAGGAAAAAACAACAATACATCCTCAGACATAACTCCATGAGAAACACTGCCCTTCGGCAGACAGAAATCTGCAATCATTTGGTTTCCCTTGTACGTGATGGGACCAGCGTTCCTATTACAGTAAAACTGTCCAATCATCCAGCAAGCGATGAGTGGCAGGTGTGGTATCTGGTGTTATGAACAAAAAGGCCAGGCTTCAGCAGGAGGCAACACAATTTTATTATCCTTTTTTTGAGACAGGGTTTCTCTGTGTAGCCTTGGCTGCCCTGGACTCGCTTTGTAGACCAGGCTGGCCTTGAACTCACAGAGATCCACCTGCCTCTGCCTCCCAAGTGCTGGGATGAAAGGCGTGCATCACAGAGCCTGGCTCACAGTTTCATTTTTAATAAACACCTGAAGTACGAGGCAGCACAGCTCCAGGCCCAGAATCTTCCTTTCCAGTTACCATCACTGTTCTCTGGCTACTGTGGCAGAAACAGGAAGGTGAACAGAGACTCCATCTGGGCCAGGCGCTTCCGGGCCAGAGAGGAAACCAAGTGAACCCCAAGGTGCATGCTATGCATAAGACAAAGCGCATTTATGAGGAGTGGCGAGTGGCAGATGGGATGAAGCGCTCTTGCAGAAACTGGGATGTCTAAGAAGGGACTGGAAGGAGAAGGGCCCAGTGTGCTCTCGGAAGAAGAGCCCAGCTCCTGTGCCTGAAGGGAACCGAGAGGAGAGGGCTAGGGCTGGGGAGAGCAACACTGATTCCTTTTGCTCCGTGTGGGAGGGGTCATGAAGCCCAGTACCACGCAGAAGCCTCTCACCAACCACAGGGAGCGACGGTGTGCTAACAGGCCAAGCATGCAGACAAGGACTGCTGTGTTCCTTTGAAACAAGTCACATGCCCTGTAATAAAGGCATAAGATCCGGAAGGGCACACAGGCTGCCTTCAGGAAGGGGGACCAGGGACGGGAAGGAAACTAACTACTTTTGCACCTTTTACAATTTGTTGTTGTTGTTTTATTGTATGTAGCCCAGGCTGGCCTGCAACTCCATGTATAGACCAGGCTGGCCTCAAGCTCACAGCAATCTACCTGCCTCTGTCTCCCAAGAGTAGGGAGTAAATAAAGGAGTGCACCAACAAGGAGTGCACCCAGCCACCTTTTACATTTATTGTTATTTTGTTTTATTTGTTTGTTTTCTTTTTTGTTGTTTTTGTTTTTGTTTTTTCGAGACAGGGTTTCTCTGTGTAGCCTCAGCTGTCCTGGACTCACTTTGTAGTCCAGGCTGGCCTTGAACTCACAGAGATCTGCCGGCCTCTGCCTCCCAAGTGCTGGGATTAAAGGCGTGCACCACCACGCCTGGCCACCTCTTGCATTTAAACGGTATAAATGTTGTTTATTTCTAAAGCCCTCTCATTTGTTCATTGCATTACGGAGTAAGTTTAAACCCACTTAGCTTACCATCATCTGATCGCAAAACTTGTCATTGAAGGAATTTGGGAAGAGGCGAGTAACGGAGGTCAGCCGATTCACGACATTCAGGGTCAAGCTCCGGTAATCTCCCAGCATCATCAGCAAAGGCCGCATGTGCGTATGAATCTGATCTACTTCTATGGTGGCACCTTCCAAAAACTAGTGAGAAGGGCGAGTTACCCAGAGAAGCAGGCAGCAGACAAAGCAACAGCTCACAATCAACTCCACTGTCAGCCTGCCTGGGGAAGGCATTTGACTTCAGGGTTCCCAGAAAGTGCTGTTGAGTTTGGAGCTCAGCCTGACAGAGTTTCAAGACTCGGTAGGACACAGACAGCGTCCCTGCAGGTCTGTGAGTCCTGACCAGACAAGCCCAAGGATCCCAGGTGCAGGGCTCACCTTCCTCATGCAGGCTTCTCCAGCCTCCTGCAGCTCACTGTTGGTGGAGTTGAGGGCTTTGAAGAGAGCAGCAATGATTTTCTCCCTGGACTGAGGTAGGTAATTGCAGGCAGCGAGGGCATCTTTGGAGAGAAAAAGGAGTACAGTTTTTACTATTCCCCAGAGAAACACCATAGTAATTTTCTTCTTTAAAGGATCCTTTTCCAATCACAAACCACTAAGCTGCCCTCCTGTTAGCTGCCTCAAGAAAGACAAAAAGAGCACACACCTTTAACCCCAGCACTCTCTGAGTTCAAGACCAGCCTGATCAACAGAGCCAGTCCTAAGACAGACGGAGCTACACAGAGAATCCTTGTTTCAAAAAACTAAAATAAATAAGGGGGAGCCTCTGAATCTGAGACAGGACTCCTCTGTAGGCCAGGCTGGCCTCGAACTCACAGAGACCCGCCTGCCTCTGCCTCCCAGAGTGCTGGGATTAAAGGCGTGCGCCACCATGTCAGGCTATGGCAGTTCTCTGAAACCAGAGCATCTGATTGAAGAAGTGTACAGCATGAAGACCAAACTACTTAAATCCTACCAGTGCCAGTACAACTTGACAACCAAGACAGTTTCTGAGTCTACCTTTAAAAGACCATTCAAAACTAGACATTTTAGACTAACTAGCACGAAGGCCCACCACCTCCTTTGTATGACCATCCTGTGCTCTACGGCTGGATTCACACTGGCATGTACTTACTTAATGCTGCGATCCGTAAAGGCACAAGCGAGGGAAGGCTTTTATAGCAGGGCAGCTTGGTCAGAGCCGAATCCTCAGCCTCACACAAATTCAGGAGCTGGGGAGAGAAAAAAAAATGAAGGTTTAAGTATATCCCACTTCTCCTGGGGGAACAGAAAGATTACACGTTCCACACCACATCTGTTTGTCACAAACAGTGCAACAAAATTAATCCAGCAACTCAACTCAAAGCCTAAAGAACGCCAACCATCAACTGAGCCCCTGCTTCCTCATCCTAAAGTGAAGCTCAGTTAAAGCCTTAGGGGTGAAGTAAACCCAAGATTTTACCCGACTCGCTGTGATAGCAAGTTTTCTGACAATCCCATACTAGCCAGTGTGCTCTGCTCTGTTCAGAGCTTCCCCCGGGATGAACGGGCAGACAGGCCACATCCCACGTAGTCCTGTGACGATTAGTTTTAATTATCAACTTGGACGGAGTCTCAGTGGGGCACAGTCTAGATCAGGCAGGCTGTGTGTATGTCTTTGGGGCATCGCTTGACTGTGTTAATTAATGTGAGAAGCTGCCTCAACGAGTCAGCACCATTCTCGGGGTGCTTGCTTCTCTCTGTTCTAACCTCCTGCCCTGACCCCCTTGCAGTGACAAATGACAGCCTGGATCTGTGAGCAGAAACCCTTTTCCCCTTACGCTATCTTTTTGCCAGTGTTACTTTAATCACAACAACACTACAGGAAAGGATAACAAGGGACACTGATGGCCACCGGGAGGCACCAGCCACAAGTGCACACAGTGGCACACAGGCACCTGTATGTCCAGCTCCTAAAACACCACACGCTTTTCTGCTAACACTTCCCCTCCTCCCTACTCACAGCTTGGAAATCTAGGGCAAGCTTTTAAGCTTTATCATTTCTTTTAAAGATTTACTTATTTCTACTTTTCCACATGTATGTGTTTTTGCCTGGTGCCTGAGGAGACTAATACAGAGCTGTATCATCCCCTGAAGGTAGAGTTACAGACACTTGTGAGCTGCCATGTGGCATGCATGCACATATACACAACAGCAAGTACATAAAATCTATTTAAAAGCACACTGGAATATAACCTGCAGGTGCTAAACCAGAGCAAGGCAACACTGCGTTGCTAACTCTGGGTCCCACGTCTCCTTGGATCCCAGGAGGGGCATGCCTGCTCCAAGTGCCGTGCCAGGCAACAGCTGGTTATCTCTGCAGCTGCCCAAGCCTGTTCCAAAAGCTGCCTGACCTCAAGCACACTCTAGCAGCCATCAACACCCACACCCTCACACACTATACCTCTGTGTAGAACACCTTGTGCTCCACCACATTGAGATCCATTGTGAAGAGCCGAGGCTGCAGCGTGGTACAGAACGTGTTGCCCTCCATCAGACCGATCTGTGCATTGGCAGGCTGGTGACGCAGCAGGTGCTTCTTCGGTGGGACCATGTCCTGAAGGACCTGGAAAAAAACAAGGAGGGGTGCTACCCATCAGATGACCCACAAAAAGCAATGACCTCACCATATTCCACAGGAGCCAAATTGAAAAATGTGACATGAAGTCATTACAGAGGCCTAAGCTTTCATTAGGAGGAGGACATATCACATGTTAGGACGCCCTGTAGACCATATCAGATACACTTAGCTCCTAGCACTTCAAAGTGACCTCACAAACCACCACCACAAAAGTCCAACTCGCCGATACACACCCAGGAGACCAGCCTTCGTTCTAGTTTTGTGAACAGCTGTGGACACGCACTGCTATCGGTACAGTGAAGGCTGCCCTTCTGACACAGACTCGTGAATTGAGTAGTACTGGTACCTCAGATTTGAAGCGCACGGAGCCCGGCTGTCCATTTCAGAATCTTACCTCTTTGTGTGGCTCCATAATCACTGTCACACTTTTTCCGGTGACCTGGGCCAAGACCTGCAGCGAATGCATGGCTTGCTTTCTCACAGTCGAGTTTGGAGAGGTGACTTCACGAACCAAATCATGGGTCACGTGGTGAAAAGACTTCTCCTGAGCCACCACAATCTCTTCAGCTCGCTCCTCATCTTTCAGGGGTGTCGCACACCTCATCAGGAGCTGTTCCAGGGTGGTCTTCGCCATGGCGACTGCCCCATTAGAAACCTAGTGGTTGGGGGAAGCCTTAGAAGAAATGCAGGTTGTTGACACCCACCAGCCTCCCAAGTCTCTGTATGTTCAGGGAGGCGGGAGCTCGTGGCTACCGTGCCAGCTTCAAGGAGAAAGACTACTACACAGCATCCATTCGGCACAGTAAGGTATTTCCTGTTTGCTCTTCAGAAAAGGTCATCTAGACATGACCTTAGCATTAACCAGAGACCCTGGTAAGCCCACCAGATTCTACCAGGATGAGTCAGAGCTGCACATGGGTTCATAAATAATGACAAGCCTGGGGCTGGCCACACGGCTCAGAGGGCAAAGGATCTGCTGCCCATGCTGACCGCTCCCACGTGGTACAGAGCTAACTCCCACACGCTGACCTCTGCCCTCCACACTTATGGCAGGTCCCAATCCAAGAAAGTAGGTAAGCAAAAACTAAGAAACAAGAAAAACAATGTCACGCTTGCAGGGACCTCTGCAGTTCCCAGAAAGCAGCACTCCCTTCAGAGCCACTCTGAACCAAGGTAACAGGGAAGGCACCTGGAGATAACATGTGGGGTTAGGAGCTGTCCCTGTATTAAAGATGCTACCCCGGAAAGCAAGTATCAAAGCTCCTTAGCTGGGAAGAGTGTGTGAGACCAAGAGCTCTGCAGGCTGATCAGCGCTTCACAAGCAGTGTCATTATTGAGTCTCAGGGCCACCCATGACCTACCTCTCCAGTCAGGTCCATCATAACAAAGAGCAGAGCTTTGAGGAAAGTCTGCTGGTTCTGGAGAACCCATGTGAGTGGAAGCCGCTCCATGAGAAACTTGATGGACACCACGCCCCCCAGCTTTGCGTACCAGGCCTGCTCGTAGCAGCAGGCACACAGGCGCTCCACAATGTAGGAGAAGAGGGGCAGCTGGCACGCCTGCAGAGACACAAGCCAAGGATAAGGCAGTGCTACCCTTCTGGGGCCACCAGCTTCTAGACCAAGAAAGACCCTTCCAATCGTCCAGATGGCCTCACCCTCTCCTTTGAGCCCAAGATGATGCTTGCCACATCAAATATCACAGCTAGGGCCACCTCCCCGATTTTGCACAGTTCCTTTTCTTCATAAGCCATACAGATAGCTATTGCATCAATAAGGACCAAGGGATCCATCCCTTTGGACCCGTTTTCTTCACTGTGGAACATGGCTGTGCTGGGCTGGCTGCCCACCTGGTAGCAAGGTAGCAAGAAAGGACCTGGAAAGAAAGGGAGCAGGCACACAAAACCGTGTTCATTCGAGGGGACACACATGACCTCCAACTACAAATCTGCTTAATTTTCCCCTGGGGTTAATAACTCAGAAGCCAGCACTAATATTCTAATTAGAGTTTACTATTCTCTCCATGTATAGATTGTACGTGCCCATGTCTATGGCATGGTCCATGGACCTCGGCACACGTGCAGAGGTGAGAGGACAAATTGTAAGAGTTGGTTCTTTCTTCCACTGTGTGGATCTAAGGATTGAACTCGGAGCCCCAAGCTTATCTACAAGCATCCTTAGTAGCTGAGCCATCTTACTAGCCCCAGAGACAGTACTCCAAACCAGCCTCCATTAAACTGCAATTGGCGCTGGAGAGACAGCTCAGAGGTTAAGGGCACTGACTGTGCTTCCAGAGGTCCTGAGTTCAATTCCCAGCAACCACATGGTGGCTCACAACCACCTATAATGTGATCTGATGCATACTGTATACATAATAAATAGTCTTTAAAAAAAAAACTGCAATTGATTAAAAAACAAAAAACAAAACAACAACAACTGCAGTTGTTTGAAAACCAAGTAGTCTAATTCACATTAAGGCCATTTTTCTGACTGTTTCCAACAACATGTTGTATTCCAATTATTCCAATTGAAATTCAAATCTGAAGCCGGGCACATAGCTAACTTAGGAGCATGTACAGCACACACAGAGCCCTCACACTGAGAAGCCAGACTTGGCGATACACATCTGTATGCCCAGAAGTAGGAGAATGAGAAGTTCAAAGCTACACATGGCTAAAATCATGTGTTAGTTCTTTTAACGGAGAAAAAAGGGGTGTGGGCAGGTTAGATGGCTGTGCAGGTAGAAGCACCAACCACACAAGCTTTCTGACTTGAATTCAGTCCCCAGGGCTCGGTGGAAAGACAGAACTGACCTCTGACCTCTACAAGCTTGCTGTGGCACTAACATGCTTGCACTCATCCACACATACACACAGAACTAATAAATGTTTAATAGCTCAAAGATGTGCTAGGTTAAAGTGAGAACACCAAATACCACTGATCAGCTATAATGATGGGACTTAATCCAGCCAAACAGTAACAAAAAACACAAGGGACAGCTCTACCCCAGAACACAGGTGGTCACAGGACAGTTGGGCACAGCTACTTCAAAGAAGTATCTCTTGGGTCCCTAGCCAGAGACCATATAGAAGTTACCAAGATTAACTTTAAGGTTACCACAAATAAACACTAGGAAACAACTTGTGTTCAGCTGTCCAGTTCTGACTGGGCCAGCCAAGGAGAACGTAGAGGGGTCAGAGTTCATCAACATTGCTGATGAGCACAGGGCTTTCTGGCTCTGAGGTGAACCAAGCAGGTAAGTACTGGTCAAGTGTCCTCTACAATTATTACTGCTTCTGGAATTAGACACAAAAATCTGAGGGTAACTTTTTAGAAAGTCAGGGGTAACTGTCAGGGCCAAGGGCATTGCTACTGTGTTCTACAGAAGCACGGTTTGGGGGTGGGGGAGCACAAAAACAGTATGGGTAACAGCCAGGGAGCAAACAGGAACATTGCAAAAGGATGTAAGGAGCTGGCGGAGGGGCAGAGTGGGCAAAACAGTCAGAAGGCTAGCCTTGGGTAACCTACTAGAGAGGGGAAGTTCAGAAACCATCCTGTTTTAACTTGAACTATGTTTCTTTCTTTTGCGTGTGTGCACACACGCACGTGTGAGGGTATACACATGGATGCCTACATATAGAGGTCAGAGGGCAGTGGGAGTCAGTTGTCTCCTATCATCTGGGCCCCTGGGGACTGAATTCAGGCTCTGTGACCAGTAGTACCTTTGCCACTGAGCCGTCTCGCCAGCCCATCTCTTTCTGTTTTACTTACCATTTGCCCAGTATACCCAGACCCACTTCTCACAAGATAAAACTTGGTAGTAACTTCAACAGTGCTCACCACCCAAAATAACACTTTATTGATGAAGACCATTAAAGAAAAAACCTCTGCCTCAGCTTCTCTCAAATGACAACTTGTCCTGACAGGCTTTGCTCCCACAGGCCCCAAACTCACCACACTGCTGGGCCACCGCTACCATGGTGTAGTGACGGATCAAGCTGGCTACAAAGGGCAGGGCACTGGGTCGCAGGTCTTTAATGACTGCCGACATGAACGCCCCAGTCAGAGCCTGCTCAAATGTCTTCCGGGCTGGAGTGTCCTGGGCTTTGTAGCGGTGTGAAATGATGACATTGGGAATGGTCTTTTCAGTAAAGCTGGAAGATAAAATTACAGCTGTCACCACACTCAGAGTCTAAGCAGAGTCTGGAGTCACAACAAGCTCTCACGTACAGTGGCCTGAGTTCACCTCTGCTCCAATTCCAGCAGCATTTGGTACCAGACACGGACTTCATTTTTCAACAGTGTTTCAAGATAGCAAATTATATTCTGCCTAACACAAACACAGACTTAGAAGTAAATTAAGAAATGGTGGTAGTCGGTATTTTGTCACTGTTTTCTACATTTACTGTAATGGCTGAGTGTTCTTATGTTTTGCCTACATGTATGTATGAAAGTGCACCATGCACATGTCTGTTGCCAGTGTATTTTAGAAGAGGGCAGCGGATCCTTAGAACTGGAGTCATAAGACACTGTGAGCCGCTATGTGGATTCCAAAAGCGGTACCCAGGTCTGCAGTAAGGGCAGCACGTGCTCTCAGCCACTGAGCCATATTTCAGCAAAGGATCTGAGTTCAATTCCTAGCATCCACTTGGCAGCTTACAACCACCCAAAAACTCTAGTCCCAGGGAATCTTATGGCTCTTCTGGCCTCTGAGGGCACCAGGCATGCCCATGGAGCACACACATGCACACAGACAAGAATGCATACACACAAAATAAAAATTGTTTTTAAAAATTATTTTTAAAAAGAGAAATAAAGGAGTTTTTGTTTGTTTGCTTTTCTCTGCTGCTACAATGTGCATGCTTCGGGTACCGTCACTGTCACATCTGAGGAAAGCACGGCTACTGCGGGTATAATGGATAGCAGTGTTGCTTCACAGAGGTGCTCGAGACCACCTTCGCCCTCCAAGACCTGGCATGTGAAATTTCCAAAGCTTCCTGAGCCTTAAGCCCAGGCCCATCTTTGTGTGCTTGCATCCAACTGTGATGAGCCTGTATATGCTAAACTCGAGGAGGCCCTTTGTAATGATTACAACAAGAATCAGAGGGCTAGAGAGGTTGCACAGCGCTGATCAGAAGGAGAAAGCCAGGGCTGGAGGGACGGCTCAGAGGTTAAGAGCACTGGCTGCTCTTCCAGAAGTCCTGAGTTCAATTCCCAGCAGCCACACAACCATCAATAATGAGATCTGGTGCCTTCTTCTGGCCTACAGGCACTCATGCAGGCAGAATACTGTGTAAATAATAAATCTGTTGTTGTTTTTAAAGGAGAAACTCTATGAAGTGGCTGGTTGCAGTTGTACAGCGGTTAAAGATGACAGCAAAGATCTCAGGGCAAGATGTCATCCAAGAGTCTAATGAACAAATTTTAAAATCATGGGCTAAAAAAAGTATAGGTGGCTGGAAGGACGGCTCAGCAGTGGCTAAGAATGTTTGTTTAGAAACCAAGAGGACATCGTGTTCAATCTAGAACTCAGAGAGGCACGGACCCACATGCGCCTATCACAGCAGCACGAGGTAGGAGGGGCAATGCAAGAGGACACTAGGGCTTGTTGGTTGCCAGCCACACATCAAAAGTCCTCTGGCCTCCCTGAATAGACAGCCACTGACTTGCACATACAAGTAGGAAAAAGAGTATCAATTTTTAAAAAATAAAGCTTAAAGCTCGTGTGCATGGGAGTGAGCAGGAATGGTGGCACACACCTTAATCTCAGCACTGTGGAGGCAGAGGCCTACATAACAAGCTCCTGGTCTATCAGGGACACGCAGAGAAACCCTGTCTCCAAAATAAAGCCAAACTGTAAGAATTAAATCGCTGATGAAGTGAGAATGAGAATAGGGCTGTCACAGTCTGAGACATGGCTCTGTCAGCAGAGACCTGTCTCTGAGCATCCATGAGGTAGAGGCAGGAGGGCCCAAAGTTCAAGCAATCCTCAGCTACACACTGAGTTTGGGGCCAGCCTGGGGTACATGAGACCCTATCTCTAAGCTAAAAAAGAAGCAATGTTTAAATGTTAAAAATGCCTAACACAGGGCTGGAGAGATGGCTCAGTGGCTAAGAGCACTCATTGCCTGCTCTTCCAGAGGTCCTGAGTTCAATTCCCAGCAACCACATGGTGGCTCACAACCATCTATAATGTGATCTGATGCCCTGTTCTGGCCTGTGGGTGTACATGCAGGCAGGCAGAGCTCTGTATACATAATAATAAATAAATTTTTAAAAAAGACAAGAAAAGAAAAAAAAAATGCCAAACACAGAAACATGACCTTGCTGGCAAGGCATATAGTGGCCTGAATCCGAGACCAACTCCTACTGTGGGCGCCCATGTTTTCTCTCCATCTTCCTAATGCTGTGGCCCTTTAATATAGTTCCTGATGTTATGGTGACCCCAACCACAAAAATCATTTCATTGATACTTCATAACTGTAATTTTGCTACTGTTATGAGTTGTAATGTAATGTGTTTTCGATGGTCTTAGGAGACCCCTACAAAAGAGTCATTTGCTCCCAAAGGGGTCACGACCCACAGCATAAGAGCTCTTGCTGTTAAGTTGCACACTACCTGGGCCACTTGAAGGGGCACACTCCTAACAGACTCCTGGGGAGTCACTTATGTTCCTAATTTCTCAGCAAGCTGCACCGGTCCCAAAGAATAGGCCAAACACGTACTTGGGGTGTGCCAGCAGCTGGTAGAGTGCATGCTTATTGTCCTCCAGGCTCATCATGGCCACCAGGAAGCACCTGATCACCTCCCAAGCCTGCCTCCGGTAGTAGGGCTCCGTGTTGGCACTTTTCAGACAGTCCAGGGCGGTCTCAATGGCCTAGGACAAAAAGCACAGAATGTACAGTGTGCAATGAATGGCAGCCCCCCGCAGTCATACAAACACACACACACACACATACACGCATACACACGTACATACATACACACACACACACAGTCTTTGTGTTTGCTGGTGAAACCCAAGCAGGGCAACAGTCTAACAGGCACCCACAAGCAAGAGTTCTGAAAATGGAAACAGCGAGGAAAGTGAGCTGCATGGCTCCAGGTAAAATTAACAGTGCACATTAACTCTAGCTTTAAGATTTACATCTCTTTGAAAGCTCCCCCAAACCTGCACATCTGTTTGCGTACATATGTACACACAGAAAACAAGACAGATACAGAGAGAAACACAGAGGAACAATTTTATACTAATTCATTTCCAAAGAGGCAGAGCCAGAAGGGAGAGAGAACAGGAGGGTTAGAATGAAAAAAAAAAAAAAAGGGGGGGAGAAAGCTAGCTCCTGGCATCCCAGGAGCCGGAGGCAATTACAGCTCCACCTCCACTCTCCACACTCCAGGAAATAAGATCTGGCAAGATCATAACAGACCAGGACGAGTTCAGGTGAGCTGGTCACTGGGAAGGAAGGACTCTTACTTTCAAGAGCCCTAAACTCCTGAATGACAGACACCCTCCCACTGGCCTACAAGCGGTATGCAAGCCAGCTCCCCAGCCAAGCAGATCGCCATTAACTCCCGTGCTGAGTGAGAGTCCTTTCCTCAAAGTTGACTCACATACAGGGTCTCCCCGGGAGCTCCCGACTTTACCTTCTCCATTGGAAGCTGGAGAGAAGCTTTGCAGTCAGAGAACTCCACCGTAATGCTGGGGCCTTGAACTTCAGTTACGACATAGTGCAGCTTCTGCGACTCCTTCAGCATCTTCCTGTTGCTGCCGCCAAACTTCCCAAGCACACGGTAGGCCACATGGGAGATGCTGTCTGCGGGGTTGCGAAGCGTGCGCCATAAAGCCTAATTAAAAAAAAAAAAAAATCAATGGGAGGCAGAGGCAGGTGGGTCGCTGTGAGTTGGAGGCCAGCCTGATCTAGTCCAAGACAGCCAAGGCTACACCTTGGGGGGGGGGGGGGGGGGGGGGAGGACACAAGCTTTCATTGAAGGCTTGGCCAGGCAACAAGTGCACACAGTCTATGACCACAATTCCAATCTGTTAGATGTGAGGACTCTGCCTCCTGCTTCAGTTCCCCTAAACATAGTTTCCCCTTTTGGGGGAAAAACAAACAAACAAAGAAACAATGTTAATAGTCTTGCTTCTCCTCCCCCAAGGAAGTTCACTGTCTTTATTAAGCAAACAAATAAATAAACACTTTGGTTGTCTTTTATACAAAAGGCGGGGCAGAATAAAAAGCCAAGGGTTGGGGCTGGAGCGCTGGCTCAGCGGCTGCTCTTCCGGGGTTCCCGGGTTTAGTCCCCAGCACTTACAGGTGGCTCCTTACTCTGTAACTCCAGTCCCTCCTTTGACCTCTTCAGGTGCTGCACAGATGTGATGTATATACACACATGCAAGCATCCATACACTAAAGTACATACTTCTTTAAATAAATAAAAGGCTTCAAGAGCTGAGTGAAAAGCTACAATCCTCAGGCATGAAGTGGGATGAGGCACAGGCTGACTGGCTGGACAGTCTTATCCTGGACTTTTTTCTTCTACTTAGAAACATGACAAATAAATGACTTCATGTATTTTAAATCCCCATTAAAGGAGAGTAAGGAAAAAGAAAAGCAGAAAATAACCACAAGGACCAAGCAATGTCCTTGAATATACATAAGCCTCCTGCAACCCCTCCTTGTTCAGTAAACCTTCCATACAAACAGGGAGGCCTCCATGGGGTTGGTTTAGTCTCCAAAATACTTAGGTGAGACCTTGCAATAACATCTCCAGAGTGACCCTTCCTCCACATCTGGGCCATCTTTAGAACCCTATCTCTGGGTTTTAACAACCAATAAAATGTTAGCACATGTGGGAGACAACCAAGCAAGGTCACATAAAAGTCCAGCTTTGCTGTGCTCAGCACTCGCTGCTTTGAAGCCTCAGTATGCTGTCTCTTTGTTCATGACAGCACTTGAGGCAGGACTGCAGGATTAGCTAAGCCCGGCTATGCCCCGCATGGCAAACACCTGTACCACCTGCCACATCCACTGCCCATGTGTTCCCTCACCTGAATTAACTACATCTCAAAATTACTGCTATCCTTGTTTTAAGCCTACTTTCTTGCATCACAATACTCAATATTAGATTCCAACAATACTCAAGCTTAACATAAATCCTGGGTCACTTCCCCCCACCAAGAAAAACCCGTTTCTCTCATGTTCTTGCAGGTCTTAACCACTGAGGATGCCCTGTAAGACTCTTCTCTGCCTCAACATCCTCTTCTCCTTTAGGAAGAGGTCTGCCTCTTAACCATGTGAGGGCAGCCCTGAGGCTCAGTGGGTAGATCAGGAGAGACCAATACTGCCATTCTGTCTTGGGGGGTTCCTGGCCTCCAGAAACCAAAAGGGACCTTTAACCTGTATCCCTGAAGGTTTTCGTGCTAAAGCAAACTGGGGCCCAACACTGCCTCAGCCCCAGCAGCCACCCTTGCCCTACTCCCCCTGTGCTGCCCCATCCACACTAGACAAGCTCTGCTGTCTAGAACTGACAGTGTGGCTCTCAAGGCAGGCTCTGCAGGCTTCCAGTGACAAGTGGACCCCATGCCATCTTCTTCCAGGACAGAGACCAAGAAATAATTTCAGGATAGGCAGGAAAGGTCTGTTCGTCCTGTGGTCAGTCCAAGTCACACAGAAGCATGCATGCTCTTACCTTGGAGGAGGTTCGGGAGGAGAGACAGAAACTCCTGTTACAAGAGGTCATGGCTGCCGTCTCCCACGAGTGGAAGAGGGCACGGAGCAGCCCTCTAATCCAACGTAGAGCTGCTGAGCCTCCACAGGGGGCTATGCTAAAGAGGCAGAGGACTAAAGAGCCTCCCTACCCCCAATGACTACCAATCCATTCTTAATCACAGCACAAAGCACAGTGAAAAGGGGATACTTATAATGCCTGATTTCTAATGAACAAAACAAAACAAAAAACAAAAAAACCTAAGGCTTCAAAACAACCTTTTATTATCTGTTCTTTTCTCTTGGAGTGAGCTGGGGCAGGCAAGGTGCCCATAAGCTTCAGGGAAGAGTTGCATCTTTTTACTATAAAGCAGAAAGTCTCTGTGGATACAGAAAGTTTTTTCCTGGAAGCACCAGCATCTATACAGCAACTGTAACATTTGCCTTCACACTGGCTTAGGGAGACTAGGATGCTTGGGAAAGTTCTAAACAAGACGCAACACTGCCATGCAGCTGCTCACCCCCTACAGCAGTGCTAAATGTGTTTAGTACATCCCAAGGCTCGGCAAGCAAGCACGACCCAGTCTGCCTCTGATTGGCTACAGTGAATCCTTAGGACAAACCGGAGGCATGAAGAGCTGATGCCCCCTGCTGGTGCAGAGGTGAAAGTGCATGTACCTGCATGAGCTCTGCGCGCACAGGCTGAATGTGGTCATAGAGGAAATCCGGTTGCAAATTGTCCACACACAACTCCAAGGTCCTCAGGCCTTGGCTGACCAACGTCTGAGACCCATTGAGGGCGGACACCAAGGGATCCATCAACATGGGCAGATAGGGTAGGAGAGAGCTCAGCCGCACTGGCACCGTGAGACACAGCTCTACAAAGAGGTCCTTCATGTGCTGCTTATGCAGGCCGCTCTGCAACATGTTCAGTCCTAGAAACAGGGTTGGAGGGGCGTGTTACTTCCCTGGTGCATGGCAGTAAGCTGGAAAAGCCACAGGCCACTGCTCACCACTGTTAAGCAACTGCAATTACAGCCCCTTTCACAATGACAACACAAGCTGTGGGCAGTTCCTGCATGTATAAAAACCCTAGGTTTTTACAAATATCATGTTATGCTTTTTGTGATGTATCTAAGTATCAGCTGCAAAAGCCAGGGAAAGAGGAAGGAGGCAGACCTGGCAGAAGGAGGAAATCAGCCTAAGAACAGAACTGACACCAGAGCAAGGACTGGGCGCGAGGCTGAGCGGGGACAAGGGCATACTGTGGGAAATCCAAAGTATTTTTACACTCCACACCATTTGTATGGAGGTAAAGCTGCAGCAAACACAGATAAGACCTTTAAGTGAAAAAGTCCTGTGTGGTTTGATTATAGAAACTAATAGTTACTTTCTAACTAAGTTTGGGGAAGAGGGGTTTCCCAGCACCCACCCACCTCCCATGAGCTCTGTGACGGAAGCATGCACGCGCTTACCTTGGAGGAGGTTCGGGAGGAGAGGCAGAAACTCCTGATACAGGAGGTCATGGCTGCCGCCTCCTATGGAGCGGAAGAGGGCACGCAGCAGAAGAAAGTAGTTGTAAGGCTCCTTGGCAGTCTGCGCCAGCTCCATGGAGCTGTTCACGATCTTGTGCAGGTGAGGCTGGGCAGAGGGGAGGCAGACATGTAGGGTGAGCACTGGCGAGGAGTGGCCACGCCGTCCAGGCTGGAGCTCACAGGCGCCCCAACCCTGCCATGAGCGGCAGGCAGGAAGAGGGTTACTCCATCAAAAGGAAACAAAAAACTGCAGCAAGTGGGTGTACAGAGGCTTCTGCCCTCTGGCTATGAAACGTGTTCTGAGTTGGTTCCCAGGTTAGTATGCAGTTCCCTGAGGGTGGCATGTTTTTTAAAGCTTTTGAGATGGGGGCTCACATAGACCAAGCTGGCCTCAAATTTGCTAAGTGGCTGTGGCTGCCTTGATCCTACTGCCTGACCTCTCAAGAGGTAGGATTGCAAGCCTGCAGACGAGGCCGTGATTCGCAATCACCTACTGCCACCTGGCAGAGCAATTAAGCATTACACAGTAGCATCTGAATTGTTGTTAGCACGTGGGCCCTTACTTGTGGCCCAACAAACCTAAGGAGTGTTTTACACACATAATACGGAGTCACTGTACTTTCTATTCAAAAATGGAAACAGTAAACACCCCCTGGTGGCCCTCAGCTCGCAGTGCACGTTACCTTCAGCATCTGCTCATTTTCAGCTGCAAACAGGGACACTGAGCCAAAGACCAACTTGAACAGTTTGAGGTACAAGTTGGAGAGTTCCACGTTGGAGCCCATTTCTGGCAGCCGGTCCAGAAGGTACTCCACCAGGATTGTGGCAAACAGAGCAGAGGTAGTAGGATTTGCCAAGAAAGAGTTGGCAACAATCTGTCAAAACAAGAAACGCCTGTGACGAGCTGGGGATCAGCTCAGTGGTAGAGGGACTGCCTAGCACACACAAGGCCCTGGGTTCCAGCCTCAGCTCCGGAGAGGGGAGAAATGTTTTTAAAGAAATGTCCATGACAAAAATAATCCCCTTCCTCAAAGCAGCTGTAAAAAGCAAAGTAGAGCTTCTCAGACAAAACCCACTGGCTACGAACATGCTTAGAAGACCACCAAACAAGCTGCAGGCCACTACCAGAGGACGTGCACTTGACTGGCCATTCCCTGACAGCCTGCATTTAACACTCGTTAGCTTCTACTCTTTAAAGGAGCTGGCCCAAGGTATCTGAGGGGTTGAAATTTTTTTCGAACATATCGTGCGTTATTTCTCTACAAGCAAGCTGAGGGGCAGCATCCTCAAAGTAGATGAGTAAATATAAAACACCCGATTTAAGTCAATATTGAAAGAATATAAAAAGGACTGGCACATACCATAAGACCTGAGTTCAATCCCCTAACCCCATGTGGTGGAAGGAGAGAACCCCACAAATTGTCCTGTGACCCCCAACCCATACCCACACTTACTACACCCCTACCTTCTTTAACTATAAAAAGTGATTTTATACCTGAAGAGCATAATTTTTTGAGATCCTTTCTACCATATAGGGGACTGTAGTCTGGAAGATCTCTTTGAACGTTAGGGGGTTCATCATGGTGAAGACACCCGCAAAGTGCTCCAGCACCTCCTTTTCTTCCTTCATCCTCACAGTCTGGCAATTGGCCACTCGAATGTATGTCTGTCCGTTTCCTGCAATCTGGACCTAGGATGGGAACCAGCAGGCCATCAGAATGCAGTACCTTCTACTGAACATTTCTTAACAAAATCACAAGTTATATACTTAAAACAGGGTGCCAAACTCAATGAAGGCTATCCTCCTTCTAAACTCTCTGTTCTTGCAAAAAACTAGATGCTCACACGAAAAATAAAAAAAAAGTAAGTAAACTTAGGAGGCCCAAGAGCAGGCTCAGAGGGTAATGACAAGCCCCTGTCCCATAAACTGCTTCTGTATGACTATTTTACCGTAACAGGAAAGGGAGCTAAGACAGCAACACACAGGAAGCCTGGGCTTGATCTCCAGCAGCACATAAACTGGCATGAAGACGTGTGTTTGTTATCCCAGCAAAACTCAAAGCTGGGCCATGCAAACGGCACTGGGCGCTGAAGGCTTGCTCTGCCACCAGCACTCCGCTGGCTCTCAAGGCACATTCCACACAATCCAGTATGGTCTGTGGACATTTCATACCTGATAAATATCCAAGGCCTGCATCGCATACTTCACGAGTTTAATGTAAATCTGAGTTTCTTTGGGTTGTAACTGCTTGTTAGGAATAAACTGAGCTTCTAGAAGAGACAGAACACATTAAAACCTGGCAAAGACACCAGCTCAAAGCGATGCCAGTGTAGACGGTGTAAGAGAGTAATTACCACCAGGTGCTTTACATGACGTTATGCCCCACGTGATGGTCTTGACGCCGCAGACCAACGTTTTCACCAAACTCCGGCAGTCTGTGACCTGGAACGTCTGCTTATCCTCCTTGTCCTTTTCTCCTTGTTTCTCAAATGGGGGCACCGGGGCGGGGGTCACCGGGGTGGCTGGTGTGGGGGCTGGGGGTGGAGGGGGAGCAGGGGCAGGCACAGGGGCCGGGGAAGGTGCTGGGCCAGGGGCAGCAGGAGCTGTGGGCACCCCGGGCAGTGCAGCTTCTGCAGCTCCCAGTTCAGATTGAGGCTTGCATTTTTTAAAAATGGCTGAGAGTTGGTACCGGGCGATGGTGTGGAACTTGAGAACAAAAACCTAATGGCAAAAGAAATCGGGGTTGAGGGAAGGAGACCAAAGTTACCAGCCAGACATCTGAAACCACCCGAAGCCAAAAGGCTGAGTCTGGAAAGTGCTGGCCTTGTAAGCATGAGGCTCTGTGTGCAGCTCACAGAACCCATACAGAAGAGCAGGGAAAGGCAGCATGCTCTTGTCATCCCAGCTCTGGGGAGGCAGACCCAGCAGGGATCCCTGGGGCGGGCTAACCAGCCAGCAGAGCCTACAGGGTGAACTACAGGTCAACAAGACCGTGTTGTAAAAATAAAAAATATGCCAGGCAATGGTGGTGCACCCCTGTAATCCCAGCACTTGGGAGGCGGAGGCAGCCAGATCTCTGTGAGTTCTAGGACAGCTACATACACAGAGAAACCCTGTCTCATAAAACAAATATATGCTGAACAGATGCTCAGCTAAAGAGAGCTCATACTTTTCTTCCACTCCCACCACTCACGTGGGACAGCACACATGAGCATATGCACAACACACACATACATCATTAAAACTTGAATCTTTAGAAAAACCAAAACCTAAGGTGGATGGCCCTATTGTGGCCCCACACTCATGTGCACAAAGGTCAACAGCTGCTGTTTTCTGAGCTTGGTGAGCTTTGACTCAGGACTGCCCTCCAGTGGCCCTCCAGTGTCTTGGGAAACCTTCTGTCCCTGCAGCACACAGAAATGCCTTGACTACAGCTGCCCAGAAGGGAGCTCTTCCAACTGTCACCAGGAAGTACACAGAGAGCCATAAGGAGCTGCTCTGATGCTGACCGAAGACTGCAAAGAAACATACAGAAATAAGCAGCTCCCACTCACGGCTGCCAGCAGCAGGAGGAGGCAGGCTTTGAACAACGTGGTCTAACAACTCTGGAAGCCTAACTCTTATGTGGCCACTTCACTCCCCTACATTTCGCAACGCTTAAGGTAAGTCACAGCAGCCAGTACCTCCAGCATCCGCATCAAGACATCCCTGCCGTTGCCGCTCTCCTGCTCACTCTTGGAGCGGATGCAGTCCACCAGGTTCAGCAGGAGCTTGCAGGACATGGTTTGGATGCTGCTGGGCAGGGACTCATCATCGATGTTCTTGGCAAAGAGCTGGACGGCGAGGGAAAGATCGCTGAGGGGCAGGTGCTGGCGAACGTGATGCACAAGGTCGGCCAGTGTGCTGTAGGCGAGGGGCCTGCAGGAAGAGATGCCAGTAGTGTGTTCTCTGCTGCCACTGCTGGGACTAACCGGGCAGAGTCCAGCATGGCCTTAAGGTAACCCTGGGTGCTCTCCCAGCTGCCACCTGAAAGGCCTGGCCTTTCTTATCATGCTCCAGTCTTTACTTCCCACGATGAAAAGCTAACATTCATGCATGTCATAAAGTTCCTGTCCTTGCTGGCTTTTCTGTTACTGTGATAGAACTCCAACCCAAGAAAGTTAAGGGAGGGAAGGTGTACTTGGCTTACATGTTCAGGCCTCCATCCATCACTGCAGGAACTCAGGGAAGGAATTCAAGTAAGAGCTTGAAGCAGCAACAATAGGGGAACGCCGCCTACTGGCTCACTCAGCTAGCCATTTTCTACTGCCCAAGATCACCCACCTAGGGATGGTGCCACCCATGGTGGGCTAGGCTCTCCCGCTAATTAGCAAGAAAGAATATGCCCCACAGACATGGCCATAGGCCAGTCTCACAGTTCTTCAGTGAGGTTCCTTCTTGTCAGCTATGGCAGTTGTTGGCTTCTTGGCAAGAATGGGTTCTTTAAAGTAGCAGTTCTCAGCCTGTGGGTTGTGACCCCCTTTGGGGTTGAGAAGCACTGCTCTAGATTATGTCAAGCCAACAATAATAACTAACCAAGAAAATACCTAATAGATCCTGGCAGATATGCCAACCAGAGTGCAAATGATCACCAGCTTGTTCGAGCACTGAGTGGGGTTTGCTGCTCAAAAATGAACAATGTGCCAGGCATGGTGGTGAACACCTTTAATCCCAGCACTCAGGAGACAGAGGCAGGTGGATCTCTGTGAGTTCTAGGCCAGCCACAGCTACAAAGAGAGACTGGCTCCAAATGTTACCTAGTTAACAGGTTAATGCCCTATATTTTAATGCACTGTATGTTACGACCACTATATGCATATGCAGCAATATTACTGGGTTATTAAATCAGGTTGTTCACTGACCTCTACACCTTGGCATGAATGCATGAGGTGCACACACATACCAAATAAATTCCAAAAAAATTTTTCTTAAATTTATTTTATATATACAAATGCTCTGTCTGCATGTCAGAAGAGGGCATCATATCACATTACAGATGGTTGTGAGCCACCATGTGGTTGCTTGGAATTGAACTCAGGACCTCTAGAAGAACAGATGGTGCTCTTAACCACTGAGCCATTCTTCAGCCCCCAAAAATGTTTTTAAAAGGAGTTTTTTAACAACCTAAGGTCATCCATACTTGCTCCCATTCTAAAGCCAATAGGTGAGTAGAGCACAGTGGCCTGCATTGCTTAAGGCCCTACCAATGCTAAGTGCAGGTGATCCTGTCCCTAGCAATCACACCCAGCAGGCCTATACCCTGGGTCTAATAATGCTGTACCTGAGTGTCTCCCGTGCTGTGTACCCAGAGCCAATCAGGATGGATTCATCAAACAGCTTGTCCATGCAGGGGATGAACTCTAGGAAACACATGAGAACATTAAAGACTTCGCAAACCTTCTACAGTGGTCAGCCTGAGGCCTGTGCAAAGAAAAGGGCACAGAAAAGGCCAGAAAGGCCCTGTATGGTGAGACGCTGACAGGCTGGAGAGATGGCTCAGTCGTTCTGACCAAGGCAAGCTGGAGAGATGGCGCAGTCGGACGAAAGAGATAAGAGAATTGATCTCTTAAGAATACGAATGACAAGCCCACAGGACATTTAGACTCTGAACAGCCTGGCACACAGCCAGCTTAGTTCTAAAGTTAAGTACATTTCATGCCTCAGGCCTCCTGCGGGCACCTGCACTCATATGTACAGCCCACCACCCTAGCATGCACAGAAACAATTAATAAATCTTTAGTAAGAAGAGAGCTAACCAGGCATGGTAATACACACACACACACACACACACACACACACACACACCTTTAATACCAGCACTTACAGAGGCGGGTGGATCTCTGAATTCGAGACCAGCCTGGTCTACAGATCATGGTCTGAGCCAGAGCTACACAGTGAAACCCTGTTTCAAAAAAACTTGAAAGAAGGAGGAGGAGGAGGGGAGGGGAGGGGAAGGGAGGGGGAGGGGAGGGGAAGGGAGGGGAGGGGAAGGGAGGGGAGGGAAGGGAAGGTAGAACGTAAGGGAAGAGAGAAAAGAGAACTAGATAGTTTGTTCAGTAGAAGATGATTCCTAGCACCCACATGGCAGCTCAAAACTGCCTGGAACTCCAGTCTGAGGGGATCTGAAGCCCTCTTCTGGTCTCTGCAGACAACAGACACAGTTGTAGTGCATAGACATACAAAGATGCAAGTGAAACACCCATACATCCATGCACATAAAAGTAAAAAGGTAAGTATTAAAAAAAAAAAAAAAATTAAAGACCCAGGACAGCAATAAAGAAAGAACATGCGAAGACCAGGTAGAACCTCCAGGAAGTCAGCAAGCCTTGCTCTAGAGATGGCAGAGGCTACACAGGCCTTGAAAGAAAAGCTAGCCTTACGGTTTCTCAGCTCTGTGGTGAGGATGTGCTTGGCCGCGATGAGAAGCTCCTTCCTGAGGTGTGCGGTCTCCGCTGGGCAATTGGAAAGCAACTGCAGCATGCCTTTCACCATCTGCTGAGCGTACTTGGTCACTAGCTCCTGTCACAGCAAAGAAGACAACAGTCATACTGTGGGAGGGAGGCTTCACAGACACCCAAGTGCTACCACAAAGCGTCAAGCCAAGAACGTACCACCCAAAAGGTTTTAGTGTGTGTGTGTACCCACAACCATGCAGCCAGTGTCATTCTGAGGGAAAAGTACCACAACATAAGCAGATGGTCTTCCATGTGGCATAAGAGAGGATGCAGTATTTGTATTGTTTTATTGTTTTACAAATTTAAATAGTGAATATGCATTACTTCCTAGTTAGAGAAGAAGTAAAAGCCTGTTTTTAAAAATACTCTGGCTGGGCGTGGTGGCACACACCATTAATCCCAGCACTTGAGGAGGCAGAGGCAGGAGGATCGCTGTGAGTTCAAGATCAGCCTGGTTTATAAAGTGAGTCCAGGACACTCAAATCTTTATTTAATTAGCAGTTAGATTCATTTAAAAAGTGAAAATAGAGCCGGGCGTGGTGGCTCACACCTTTAATCCCAGCAGCACTCCAGAGGCAAAGGCAGGCGGATCTCTGCAAGTTTGAGGGCAGCCTGCTTGTACAAAGTGAGTCCAGGATAGCCAGGGCAGTTACAAAGAGAAACCCTGTCTCGAAAAACCAAAAAAATGAAATAAAATAAAAATAAACAATACTCTGGGCTAGAAAGACAGCTTGGCCATTAAGGGTACTTGATGCTTTTCCAGAGGACCCCCATTCAGTTCCTAGCACCCATGACAGTTCGTCCAGCTCCAGAGGACCCAATGCCCTCTTCTGGCTTTCATGTGCGTGAGTGCACACACACCTTTTTAAAATAAGTAAATGCTAGGCATGATAGCTCACGCCTTTAATTCCAGCACTCAGGAGACAGAGGCAGACAGACGTCTGTGAGGCCACCCTGGCCTACCTGACAAGTTCCAGGCCAGCCAAGGCTGCATAGTGACAGTCCTGGTGGCACTCAAGAAAGAATAAGCAGGCTACCAAGATGAGACTTGATAGCCTATGACCATATAGTGGGAGAGGAGGTCGCCCTCGGTCATAGACCTGGGGGAGGGGAATAGGGTGAAAGTGGGAGGGAGGGAAGAATGGGAGGATACAGTGATGGGATAACAACTGAGTTGTAATCTGAATAAATTAGTTAATTAATTAATTAATATTCTACTTAGTCATTCCAGTAACATGAGTTGAGTAACAACAGAGATTAACTCTGACAATTCTAACAGCTCTGAACAGTCTCTTCCTGACCCTCCATTTATCTGGTCATGATGGTAAACGCCCATAGCCCAGCACTCTGAAGACTGAAGATCGTGGGCTAAGGGCCAGCCTGGGCTACATAATGAGACTGTGTCTCATAAAACATGTTTACAAAATCAAAAATGGTTTTTATTTTTAAAACAACTGTTAGACTCTTACAAAGTTACAGAGAATTATATTCACTCCACGATTTAGGACAATCCTTAACTGCTTACATGAGAATTTATTTAAAAATTACATAGCTCAAGCTAGGTATTGATGCTAAAAGCCTGCAATTCCAGTTGTTGAGTGGTTGAAGCCGAGGATCACTGCACACTGGAGACCAGCCCAGTTACCATAGTGAATCATGGCAACCAGGCCGTAGTGAGACCACACCAAGCAAAGAAAAGGATGGGGTCCATCAGTAAGACAGCTCAGTAGGTAACAGCACCTGCCATGCAAGCCTGGTGACCTGCTGTTGAGACCCTGTGGTTTGAGGCTGCAGTCCACCAAGTCCGGAAAGCCTCTCTGAGCATGGCGCCAGCAGGCCCTCTTGTTCTCTGTCTGACCTCATCTGGAGAGTGTCCTTAGGCACAGATACCTCTAAGCATATGTGGAATATGACCTTTGGCCCAGTTCCCTGTTAGCACTCTCCCCTGCGCCTACAGGATAATTAGGTACTGTGTTCCCGTTCATCTGTCTGAACCATACCGCCAAATGCAAAGAAAGCATCCTGGCACTGCTATCTCCAGCCAATCGTGTGCACCTACCCGAGGAACCCTCCTCCCACTCCCCAAGAACTATGCAGCTGACTAAAGTGGAGCAATCTTGCTGAAGCTGATGCTGGAAGGTCATTTCCGGCATACTCACAGACGTCTGAGCCCTGCCCCCTGCCCCCTGCCCCCTCCTCACCCCCCAACCTCTGCTCCTCTTGCCCTCCAGGACCAGTGGCCAAGGATCCCTGGGATGTGGGGGAGGGAGCCCCCCAGCAACCTGCATTAGAGCCCCAGAACCCCAAAAAGGAGGAAGCAGAGAACCAACTACACAGAATAAAATGTTTAAAAGAAAAACAAACATGTAGCCTAAATGACAGGAGCTGAGGCCCCTTTGCCTTTCCTTCTGATTTAAGAGAAGTAGCTCAGTAATGATGAAACGCAGCTGACGTCTTCACACTCCTGCCTAGTGAAAGGCAGCAGACATGGGCTACAGACACCACACGGGAGACACAGGGGACTCCGCTTACAAAACAGAAAAGGCCTGGAGAGGCCGGGCAGTGGTGGCTGGTGGCGCACACCTTTAATCCCAGCACTGGGGAAGCAGAGGCAGGTGGATCGCTGTGAGTTCCAGGCCAGCCTGGTCTACAAAGTGAGTCCAGGAGAGCCAGGGATACACAGAGAAACCCTGTCTCAAAAAAGCAAAAAAAAAAAAAAAAAAAAAAAAAAAGGCCTGGAAAGGCCAGGACAAAACAGACTATAAATGGCCATGAAACTTTGCTAAGGGGAGGGGGTGGGGGTATGGGACACAGAAACCTTCTATATGTTAATGGACTGACTGGAAGCAATGGTCAATTCAAGGACACATTTATAGAAAATGGATTTTATTGTATGTAAAATATAGCAAAAACAAGGTGGGGAAATAAACTCACAGGCTAAGATGCTTGCCATGCAAGTAAGAGAATCAGAGACCAGATCTCCAGAACCTACATAAACTCTGGGTGGCCATGGCTGCAGTAACTGCACCCTAGGAAGGCAGACAGGATCCCGGGCAGGCTGCTGACAAGACTGAGCACAGCAGTGAGCTCTGGGTTTACCTTAAGATACCCTGCCTCAAAACAAAAGAGGTGGGGAGTGATGGAGGAAGAGTCCCTACATCAACCTCTGGCCTCTGCACACACACCTGCACACATGTGCATTCATTTATAAGCACAAATACAACACACACACACACACACACACACACACCCAGGGGAAAAGACGCTAAACAAGCCAGGAAACTTACCTGGTAAATTCTGATGATATAGGCTAAAAATGATAACGTTTTGATCTGAGCAGCAATAAAATCAGCATACAGCTCCTTGTTGTAAAGCTTATGTTGCCTGGGCAGGAAGTGAATATAAGCCCGATATTAGTCCTTTAGGTGACTTGGAATTAAACACCTACAACAACTACTAAGCATTGAAGTTCTCTCATTTACACACAGACCAGAAGCACCATGGAAACATAAAAGCATCTACTGCAAAGCAGTTTCAAATCACATGAAAGAGGACTGGAGAGGCTCAGAGGACCTGATTAAGAGCACTTCCTGTTTACAGAGGACACAGGTTCAGTTCCCAGAATCCATGGTGGACAGCTCACAACCTCCAGAACAACAGCTCCAGGGGAATCGGGAGCCATCTTTTGGCCTCCATGGGCACTGTACTCATGTACACATCCCCACACATAGACAGGCACACGTACACATAATTTTTAAAGATGAAATAAAATCACATAGCATCAAAGTTCTAAAAGGCCCAAACCAAACCATACCACAGGTTCCCAGTGTGGACCCCCTATTCCCCATGCTGCATGATCTGCATTCCTCAGAGCACCTGAGCACTTAATACAAGCTCTGGGAATGGCTGCAGCACCTTTTCAACTATGGAACTAAGAGGCCCATGACATGGCTCAGCAGACAAGGGCAGCTGCTGCCAAGACTGACAGCCTGAGTTCAGTCCCCAGGACCCACAAGCAAGAAGGCGAGAACTGACTCCTGTAAGCTGTCCTCTGACCTCCACGCACATGCACATCTGCAGTCATACAGAATGGATATAACTTAACAGGAAATGTATAAAGGAACTAGAGTCATCATAGCCACCACTGCTTCAGCAGGAGTTTAAAAGAAGCCAAAACGTGCACGCGTTGTAACACGCGTAATTCTCACATCTCAAAAATGGGGGTAATAAGCAATTACCACATCACTGTGCCATCCGCTCAGTCGCTCTGAGGAAAGCTCACCTGGCCTGTGCAGACACCTGAATTGCGATGGTATTCATGATCAAGGGCACAAACTCAGCAACGACATTGTGGATGTTCAGTTTGTACAGCTGAAGAGAAACAGACATTAGTGCTTTTACAGTCATCTACCACAGAGACAGCAGCATGCTCTGCACCCAAGAGCAGGTGGGGTTCCTCTACACCTTAAGCGCTGAAGGAAAATAGACATGAACTTCTGTACTGACACTTCTGGAATTTTGGTCTCTCTAAAAAACACAGAAGTATTACAAGAATATACTTTCTATTTTAATTCCAGGTGTGGGATGTGGGGCTGCTTTGGACTACCCACAGCAGCTGCCTATGATTTGCCTGGTGCTCTGGCAGAGGCATGGTTTTGACAGCTGCAAAGAGTTTCTGGGAATGTGTCACACTTGGAACTCTGGGAACTTTTTAATAGGTATGTAAACATTAGGGTCCAATAGGAAGGGGTTGGTGGTCATTCATTGTAGTTTGTTAATAGTTATACTCAAAGAAGAAACAAGAAAGATCTCCCCCGCCACACCCGAAATCCTTCTTTCTCTCCTATCTAACAACAGGGGATGAAACTGAGGGGATAAAGGGTGGAAAAAAGAAGAACCCATAAAGTAGCAAAGACCAGTTACAAACTTTTACATAAAAAAAAAACAAAAATTATTAAGGGGTACACGCACCTGGTACATTAGTACAACAATGATGGGCAGCTCAGCTAGGACTTTCAGTGAAAGAGATCCTCGTGGGATGATGGAATGCTGTGAGATGCAGAGAGAAGAGGCAGCCATCAGCTCTGTGGTACAAGCTTCCAGCCAGTCCCACCGAGTACCACAATGAAGAGACACTGGTTCCTTACAAGTATCTGTGGAGGGCTCAAACTAAGTACACACTTGGAGACAAAAATCTTGGGAGGAAACCCAATATTCATCACCTAAGAAATCTGGGGTTTGTGGATATTCTGGTGAGGGTAAGAACCCTGGTTTGGAAACAAGAGGGTCTCCCTATATATGCTTGGATGACCTCAAACTTGCAGTGATCCTCCTGCCTCTGCACCCCAAATGCTGGGAACATGCACCACTAGGCCCAGTTATCTCACTGCGTAACCTAGGCTGGCTCTGAAATCACTATTTAGCCAAGGTGAACTTGTAACTCACAGCAATCCTCCTGCCTCAGCCATGTAATACAACATCTAACTAGCTGGCTTTTCTTTCTTTCTTTTCTTCTTTCTTTCAAGACAGGATGACTTGAAACTCAGAGAAACTCATGTGCCTCTGCCTCGAGAGCGCTGGGAATAAAGGCGTGTGCCACCCAGCCTAGCACCCTACCCAGCTTTTAAGCCACTGTGTGATGTAAAAGGACAAGAAAAACGTCGGAGTCCAATGCAGCCCAGTGGTTTTATTTAATATTTATACACAGGAGAGCTGAGTGAGTTATTAAGGGCTCCGAAAAGATGAAAGAGGGAAGGTGCAAACCACCAGCAAGCAATGGACTGAAAAGATAAGCAAACAGTAAAGAGAGCATAGGGTGCAAGCTTTGCTTAAAATTCAGTTTGGTTCTCTTCAGCATAAGCTGAAGCCTTGTCTCAGATAAGTACAAATGCTACCGTTTCTTCCTTTAGGCTGGTAAGAGGGCCCCATGGAGCCCAAGCAGGCATCTACTGTGCTGTGTAGCTGAGGC
The DNA here is from genome assembly GCF_903995435.1 of Acomys russatus. Classification (NCBI taxonomy): domain Eukaryota; kingdom Metazoa; phylum Chordata; class Mammalia; order Rodentia; family Muridae; genus Acomys; species Acomys russatus. Next base: position 32,182,411 of record NC_067155.1, read on the forward strand.
AGCCTTCAACTGATCCCACAGCTCCCGCATGCTGGGATTAGGAATGGACCACAGACAGCGCTCAGCCCACCCAGTGCTGCGGATAGAACCCAGGGTCTTTCTATATGCAGGCAAACATTCTCCCAATGAACACAGGCCCCTAGCCCCAGTAAAACATTGTTTCCTTAATTAAGCCCCAAGAGTGAGTCATGGTAAAAAGTCACCACTTATCCCCTACGTGACAGGCAACACTTGCATTACCTTTGCAAAGCACAAGTCCCTGATTTCCAGGTAATAATAGGAAAAACAAGGTAAGGGTGAAGATTCGTGAACTTTTACAGAGTCAGGAAACCAGAGTGATGCTGGAGCATCATATTAGTTCACTCTGGCCCAGAGAGCCTCAGTTTTACCTACAGCTTCAAAGGACTTCCAGCAGAGCAGAACCTCTCCGCCCTGTGCCTTGCCTGCTGCTGCTCTTGCCAGCCGGAGGCCCCGGTTTCCTCAGCAGGATGGTCTTTACAGCCAGGCAACACCTGTCCCTGGCAACACCTGTCCCTGACGGCTCACCTTCACCCCCTAGGCTTAGGCCTCCAGGTAAAGAAAAGAAAAGTGGAGAAAAAAAAACCCCAAATGGTCTAAGTTATCTCATTTTCTTCTCTACCAAATAGAGGAGCCACAGATTTGGGGAAAGAAGAACCCAAAGCTCGATGCAGCGGTCAGCAGGAAGCGGGGAGGAACACCCACCGTCCGGGTCTCGCTGTCCTCGCGTTCAGGATTGACCTTCACGGCAAGTGTCGTGATCATGCCGACCATTTCCGGTGGAGGCACTGTGTTCTCAGGGATGCCCTGGGGGTTCTCAAAGTATCGGTTCTACGCAGAAAGAACACACCAATGGCAAACAGTGCCTCTTGTGGTGTTTATATTTCCCATCCTAAAGCCAGGAACGCCACCCCATCACTTGTCAACTAAACTGCTCCAAATTCCCTTATGGAAAAGTGGTAAACAAATAAATATAAGCAGCAAACCCAAACGCAAACAAAAACATACCACTACTTTTGGAAGCTCTTTGTAAATCTGCTTCACAAAATCCAAAAAGTGATGAATCTAAAAAAATAACAAGACAGAAACACTTGAGTGTAAGAACACACTTATAGGACCAGTGCGGTTCAGCTGGTAAAGACAACTCAAGGCTGATAACCTCACTGAGCCCTGAAGATGTGCCAGAGATGCACTCTGACCTCCACACATGAGCTTAGGCATACTCACCACCCCCACCCCACCCCCTAAATATTTCTTTAAAGAATATTAAAAAGGAACTATCAGGCACAATACAAATGAGCAGTGGGCACAGAGGAGGAGGAGAAGGAAGAAGAAGAGGAAGAGGAGGAGGAGGGAAGAGGAGGAGGGAAAGAGGAGGAGAAGGAAGAGAAGGAGGAGGAGAAGAAGAAGAAAAAAAGACAGACACTGACATGACAAACAGAAACCAATTTTCTATTTTAGAAACAGCCAAAGGAGTAGGTTCCATGGTATAATGGTTAGCACTCTGGACTCTGAATCCAGCGATCCAACTTCAATTCTCAGTGGGACCTCACTGTTTAGTCTGAGTTTTCTTTCAAGGGGATAACAATCAGGATGTAATCTGGATAAATTATAATAAATTAAAATTTTTAAAAAGAGAAAAAGAAATAGGCAAAGGATGAAAGCTAAGGAAAAGTCCTTTATGCTCTTCAGAAGACAGTGAATTGAGGGTTGGAGAGATGGCCCTGCAATTGAGAGCACCAGCTGCTCTTGTGGAGGACCAAATCAGATTCCCAGGACCTGCATATCTGGTAGCTCAGAGCTGCCTTCTGGAACTCCAGTTCTGGGAAATCCAGCACCCTTATCTGAGTTCAGATGACGCGCACACAAACACACACACACACACACACAACATATACAGGCAAGAAGACACACACATATTTTAAAAATAAAATTAAAAAACACATAAAGCTTGAGATGCTGCAAGAATAGATTCTTATACAACCAAGGAAGTCAAAGCAACAAGCCTTTACAGAAGCCAGCCTGGGGACACCTATGTGAAGCAGTGAAACGGCACTTTGACTCAGGAGCTCGGCTTCTGCAAGCCCAGTTAATTAAATAACCTGAATCATATACAAGAAATACTTGGCAATAGCCATTAAGGAAAAAAAAATTGAAGCTGGGCATGGTGGCACATGCCTTTAATCCCAGCACTCAGGAGGCAGAGGCAGGCTATGTGAGTTCAAGGCCAGCCTGGTCTACAGAGTTCCAGAACAGCCAGGACTATACAGAAAGACCCTGTCTTGAAAAACAAAATCAAAAACAAAAACAAGGGGAAAAAAAGAAAAAAAGCTTATAAAATTTTAAGTATCCAGAAAAATACTCATTAAAAAAATAAATACACACACACACACACACACACACACACACACACACACACACACACAGGCTGGAGAGGTGGCTCAGGGATTAGGAGCAGTTCTTGCTCTATCAGAGGATCAGTTTCTAGCACCCACAGTGGGTTGGCTTACAACCATCTGTAACTCCACCTCCAAGGGATGTGGCATGGAGACCTACATACACATATGCCGGCTACAATGCGGCTCCCAAAACCTACAGCTCACCCAGTGTTGCTCTGCTACTAGGCTACTGAGATCCAAACCTAGCTCCAACTTCAGAACTCCCTTTAATCCCAAAGAAAATGGCTGCAACTTCCAGTCCATCACAGACTTTGTGCTGACCCACAACCCTGGTCAATGACTGCCCTCCAACTACTGAGAAAATTCAGGAAGCCCTTTGTGCACTCATCCGAACACAAATCATCATGACAGCTCGAAGAGGGAGAGCAGTGGAGCAGAGCAGGAATGTGCTCAAGGCGCGTTACCTACTTCACGAAAATGCCCTCACAGAACTCTGCACAGGAGCAGGGATGAGTGCAGACAGAGTTCCTCCCACCTCAGGCTCTATTCTCCACACAGGACTTGTTCATTCAACCCAAATAAGGGTGAGGGCCAGAGAGAGGGCTCAGAAAGGGACAGTGCTTGCCACCAAGCCTAACAGTCCGAATTTGATTCCTAGGACCCAGATGACAGAAGGAGAGAACAACATGCCCCCCGCCAAGTTTTTCTCTACCATGCATATGCCATGTCACATGTGTGCACACACAAACAAAAAACCAAACAAATAAATAAATGTAATGAACAACTTACTTCTTGCGTGATTGGTGGCCTGAACTGTTTGTGCAGTTCAATAATTATTCTTAGACAAATAAGAACATTTTCTTCATTTTCCGTCTTTAAAAAAAACAAAACAAAACAAAAAAATCAAGTTATATTTCTGAAGACATTTTAGTCTCAAGGGTAAAGACAAAGTGCCAATGAGCATAATGGCGTGCTTGGGAGGCAGAGGCAGGCAGCTTCCTTAAGTTTGAGGTTAGCCTATGTTCAGTGAGCTCCGGGCCAACGCAGAATACACAGTGAGACCCCATCTCAAAAAACAAATAGTCTACACACTTTCTGCAAGTTTCTCTTCCACACACCTGCATCAACCAGCTTACATTTGAATAGCTGAAAACCACAGTTGCAAGATACAGCTGTCTAGACAGAAAGAGCCGAGGTCTTTGTAGACCATGTGAACAGCATCCCAACATGTTAGAATAACTCCGACAGGTGAACGGCAGTTGGCAGAGGACAGTCATGCCATGAACTACACTGCCTCTTCCCTCCTTCTCACAGACCGTGTCATGTAGCCCAGGCCTGGCCTGGAACCCACTACTTGTCTGAGGACGACCTTCAACTCCTGCATGCTGGTGCGGTAAGAGGCGCGCTTCACCTAGCCTGGCTTATGTGGTACCCAGAATGGGAGACCCAGGATTTCAGGCATGCTAGGAAAGCACTCTACCAGCTGAGATACATCCCCAGTCCTGAACTAATGTTTTAGCTTTAACAGGGTCTCACTGTGTAATCCTGGCTGGCCTCAAACTGAGAGCTGCCTAACTCCTTCGCCCAAGTGTTGGTATTAGAGAGGTGCACCATGACACCCTGAATTGATGCTTTGGTGGCCAAATGGCATCCTACCTGAAGCAAACAACAGAAGAACACAGTTCAGGCTCAGAAATACAGGCTGCCCAGTCCTGATCCAAAAAGCCCACAATCTGAACTGCTCTAAAATCCTAAACCTTGTGAGCACCTGCAAAGTCTACGCCTGACTTCACGTAATGGCTGAAAGCCGAAACAGACAGACAAGGTAAAAACACTGCATAAAATGACCTTCGGGCTATCTGCAGAAGGTGCCAATGACATTATTAAAATACTTCACATTTAGGCTCAGACTATATCCCTAAAGCACCAGTATGTATATGCAAACATTCCAAAACTCAAAATAAAATAAAAATTCCAAACACTCTCATTCCCCAGTTATGTGGGGTAAGCCGGGCATGGTGGTGCACACCTGAAATCACAGCACTTGGGGAGGCAGAGACAGGCCAGCCTGGTCTACAAAGTCCAGGACAGCCAAGGCTACACCGAGAGACCCTGTCTGGAACACAACAACAACAAAGAGTTATGTGGGGTAAGAGGTGCTCAAGCCATGTTGACAAAAGGCCAACAATGACACAGCAGCTACTGGGCACCTGCTGTGGCCGGGATGGGGTGCTAAGTTTAAGCCCGCGCTATGCTCTTTGAGGATGGACCAGACGCATCCTACTCTCAGGGGCACGGAGCCTCAGACACCTGACGCAGCTAATGCGGTCAGCCAGGAACAGCAGAGCTGAGGTAAGAACCCAAGTCTATCCTCTAACGCCCTTATCTTCCCAAGAGCCCGAGGCTCAGTGGGATTCTGAGCACGTCAAGACAGGAGAGAGCAAAAAGATTAACAAATGCAATCACCTATGAAGCTAAGGCCTTGATGGGCATCAGAGCACACACCTTTAATCCCACTACTCGAGAGGCAGAGGCAGGCTAAGCTGGTCTACACAGAAACTTCCAGACAAGTCAGGGTCACAAAGTCAGACCTTGCCTCAAAAGAAAAAGAGAGCCAGGTGGGTGGGCATACATTTAAAATTTTAAATCCCAGTACTCCGGAGGCAGAGGCTGGGGAAGCTCTGTGAACTGAAGGCCAATTTGGTCTACGTAGGGAGTTCCAGGCCAGCATGGGCTACACTGTGAAACCCTGTCTGAAAAAAAAGAAAGAAAAAAAAGGGGCTGGAGAGATGGCTCAGCAGTTCAGAGCATTTGGCTGCCCTTCCAGAGGAGCCTAAATGTGAAGTTTTTTTATAATGTTCAATTCCCAGCACCCATGTGGCAGTTCACAGCTGTCTGTAACTCACGTTCTAATGGATCTGACTCCCTCACACATTCATGTAGGCCAAAGACCAAATGCACATAAAAATAAATAAATAATACTTTAAAGAAAAGGAGAGAAATAGAACAAAACAAAAAAAAATCTTCACTTAAGTAGTCTTTCTGAATTAAACAAAGATGGGAGAGAAAAAAAACATTAAGAAAATGTTCACTCATTTAAGCAGATCTTTGGTGGAGCATGGACTGCTACTGGATAATTATCATAAGAAAAATCACAAGATGTTTTAAATACAGCTCTTAAGAGAATTCGCAAAGATTACCTCTAAAAATCGAAACATCACAGAGAGAACATTTTTCGTATGGGGACGAAGATGCTCATTGGTTGGTATCCTGTGGAGTATTTCAAGTACTAGCTTCCGTAGTTGCTGGCAGAGAAAGACAAATGTAAAAGTAAGACACCAAAGTTCAGATCTCACTGCTTAACCTTACACTCACATCACATGGATGCCTGTATCCAGCGTCAGCAACCACCATCTGACAAGACCTTAGAAGAACACCTGCCAATTATTTACATGTAACCCACAGCATGTGCACAAATCTTCAGTATCCCCAAAACCAAGTTAACAAATAAACTCCAGCACTTTTTACAACTTTGTGAGCCTTGTCATGTGACTCACAGCCACCTTCAACTCTAGCTCCAAAGGATCCAACACTCTCTTCTGACCTCCAAGGGACCCTGAACTCACATGTGCTTATGCACATGCACACAGAGACATATAATTCATAATAAAATACATCAGGCTGAAGAGATGGCTCAGCAGTTAAGAGCACTGACTGCTTTTCCAGGGGTTCTGAGTTCAATTCCCAGCACCCACATGGTGGCTCACAGCCATCTGTAACAGGATCTGGTGCCCTCTTCTGGTGTATATGAAGATAGCATACTCATAGACATAAAATAAAAAAATCTTCAGAAACAAACTAAATACACCATTTGGCTAAAGAAACTGCTTAATGGTTAAGAAAACCGGCTGCTCTTCCAGAGTGCCTGGATTCTATTCCCAGGACACACTGTGGCTCACGACCATTTATAACTCCAGTGCCAGAGAACCCAGCACCCTCTTCCGGCCTCCGCAAGGACCAGGCATGCTTGAAACATATATAAATTCACCATCAGGCAAAACACAGATACACACAATTTTCTTTTTAAGTTTTAACTGGGGGGGGGGGGGATGGGGGGGAAATCCTTAAAAGAGAAAAGAGAAGCCTGGTGGTGGCAGCACACACCTTTAATCCCAGCACCTGGAGTTAGAGGTAGGCAGACCTGAGTTCAAGGTCAGCCTGGTATACAAAGAAAGTTGCAAGACAGAGAAACCTTGTCTCAAAAGAGAAAGGGGGTGGGGGATGGGGGAGAAAGCAGAAAATACAAAATAACTAACTTGCAGTCTCCCCTGACACTCCTCATCTCCGCCAAGATGCACTAAGCCTCTATGATCCTGCAGGGCAGCTCAGAACTAGGAGGCTGGTCACATACTTAAGCTCACAAAAATGGTACAACCGAAAAATGCTCCAGGGAGCAACAAATCTCACCAGCACTACAACAATTTTTTTCAAATTCTTTTAAGAAATAAAAGCTGCCAGTGGTGGTGCACGCCTTTAATCCCAGCACTTGGGAGGCAGAGGCAGGCGGATCACTGGGAGTTCAAGGCCAACCTGGTCTATCTACAAAGTAAGTCCAGGACAGCCAAGGACACACAGAGAAACCATCTCGAAAAACCAGAAAGAAAGAAAGAAAGAAAGAAAGAAGAAGAAAGAAAAGAAAGAAAGAAAGAAAGAAAGAAAGAAAGAAAGAAAGAAAGAAAGAAAGAAAGAAAAGCTGACAGAGAGAAAACAATAGGATAGTGAATCTCCCTTAAAATATTCAAGATAGAAAAGAGGATGTGTGGAGTACATAGAGAGAAAAATCAAAACTGGCCAGAAATGGAAAAAACTGAGATAAATAATGTTCAGGTGACTAGAAGTACTATGTCAAACTATCTATTCTCTTTTGTGTACAACTGAATATGAATTTTTTAAATTGATTTTTTTACATGTGTGCACATGTGTATCATGGAGCAGGTGTAGAGTCAATGCTCGCCTTCTAGCATGTGAGCCTCACCAGAACTCAGGCCTCAGGTGCACCTTTGCCTGCTGAGCCATCTCACCAGCCCTCTTTTGCGCCCAGTTGAACTAGTCCACAGATACAGACACCCCTGGTTGGCAGATGCAAGCAACATAACACAGAAAAGATGAATGAAGCCAACGAGCCGATGGGCCTGGATGGTTACCTCACTGGCAGCACCTTTTTCATTCCTTGGTTGTATTACATGGCTCTGATTTATCTGTTCACCACTGTGGCATTATTTTTCGCCGCTGCTGTTAACACATTACCTGGGCTGGCTTTTCCTGAAGAAACTGGACTTCTCCATCTTGAAGAAATGTAAGAAATCGGGGGATGATGTGTTCCAGGAACGTAGAATACTGAGGAGATGACGTGACATTCTAGTTGGCAATTTAAAAAAAGAAAAGGCACAATAAGTCATAGGCATATTTTCATTCTAAATTCATATATTGTCAGTTCAAGGCCAGCCTGGTCTACAAAGTGAGCCCAAGACAGCCAAGGCTACACAGGGAAACCTTGCCTTGAAATACAAGCAAACAAACAATTCACCTAACAATCTCAAAGGAAACCACAAAATAAGGGTTTTGTTTTTATTTTCATTTTGTGCTTGTATCTGCCTGCATGTTTTTGTTTGTGTATGTTTTCCCTCAAGAGAGGATTTCTCTGTGTAGCCCTGGCTGTCCTGGAACTTACTCTGTAGACCAGGCTGGCCTCAAATTCAAGAGATCCACCTGCCTCTGCCTCCTGAGTGCTGGGGTTACACCACACCTGGCACCTACATGAGTTTTTATGTGTGCCACATGCATGCAAGTTTCCGAGGAGGCATGGGATCCCTTGGGACTGGAGTTGTAAGCCACTGTGAGCTGGAACCAGGTCCTCTATAAGGGCTGGCAACACTCATAATGGCATCTCAACATTTCCAGAGCTGACAGTAATTCTCAATCCTTTCAGATGTTTCTGAGTTAACAGGATTAAGTAAATTAAGATTTGAAATCTAGGGGCTGGAGAGATGGCTCAGTGGTTAAGAGCGCTGCCCCGCTCTTCCAAAGGACCCAGGTTCAATTCTCAGCAACCACATAGCAGCTCACAACTGTTGATAACTCCAAGATCTGACACTCTCATACTAAGGCACATTAAAATTAAATACTAAAAATAAAAAAAATAAAAAAAATTTGAAATCTAATAAAGAGAATCATGTACTAAAATTTACTGTTTAAATCGGCTATGGCAGGGGTAACAGAGTTAAGCTTTCTGCCTATCTCTTCCTTTGGGCCCCAGCCTAGCACCCACACAGGTGGCTCACAACTCCCTGTAACTCCAGCTCAGGGGGATTCAATATCCTCTTCTGGAATCCATGGGTATCCACATACACATGGGAAATACACACACACACACACACACACACACACACACAGAGAGAGAGAGGAAATTGCAAGCTAGATACACAACTCAGTGATCAAACATTTGCTTAGCAGGCCTGAGGTTCTGGGTTTGATTCCCAGGACAACACACACACACACACACACACACACACACACACACACAGTTGCTTGCATTCCTCCCATGTTCAACACAGAACCATTCACAAGAGCCAAGACACAGAAGTAACACAAGTGTCCGCCAAATGATTGGTTCAACAAAATGTGGTACATAAGCACAGTGGGATACTACCCTCAACCATTAGAAAGAATGGGACCCTGTCCTGTCCTCTGGAAAAGGATCATCACGGCATTCAGTGAAATGAGCCACAGAGAAAGCTAAGCTCCACAGCCTCACTCATGGGTACTCTTTTGGTTTTTTGGGTGTTTTTGTTTTTGTTTTTGTTTTTGTTTTCTTTTGTTTTTTGAGACAGGGACTCATGGGTACCCTTAAAGGCTGACCTCATACAAGTTAAACCCAAAAATTATGTCCGAGGCTGGGGAGAATGTGGGGGATAGAGAAAGGCTGCTCAGTGCAGACGACAAGTTCTGAAGGTACACTGCTACAGGGTGGGGTGACTCAACAACACTCTGTACCTCTGAAAGAGCGTGGCCTTTAATCTCAGCACTTGGGTGGCAGAGGCAAATGGATTTCTGTAAGTAATGAGGCCAGCCTAGTCTACGTAGTGAGTTCCAGAACAGTTAGGGCTATATAGAGCAATCTTGTCTCAAAAAATATACACATAATATAATTTATTATACATATAATATTATATATGTAAATAAAGGAGCTAGAAGGATTCTAAATATTTTCTCCATAAGAAAAGTGTTTTGAGAAGATATGTTTAACCTGACATAAACACTGTACAATGTGCACATGGATCAGAATACTACCTGGCACATCACCCTATATGTCCATCATTTAAAAATGCATTTAGGGTTGGCAAGATGGTCTAATGGGTTAAGGAGCCAAGTTCAATCCCTGGGACCCACATGGTAGGAGAAGTCACTCCTGCAAATTATCCTGTAAGCTACCGAACATTCAAGGCTGACCTCCAAAGAGCCATTCCACAGAGTGCTGTGACGTATGCATGGAACCGGAGGAGGACGAGGTGGGAGGACCATGAGTTAGAGTCCACTCTTTGCTACAAAGCCAGACGTTGTCTCAAAAAGGGGGGGGAAAAGAATCACTTAGGCGTTCACTTAGAAGAAAGGCTCATACACATAACATGAACTCATCTTTTCTAAACCCTGAAGTATTAGCCAGGAGCAGTGGTACAATGTTCCAGTCCCAGCACAGAGGAGGCAGAGGCAAGTACATCTCTGAGTTTCAGGCCAGCCTCCGCTATAAACTGAGTTATAGACCAACCAGGGCTACAGTCTCAAAAGAAAGATTTGAAAGCAGCCATTAGTAAGTCAGTACATACCACATACTATTGGACCACATGTGACAGTGGTCCTGAAAAATCCTAAAGGAGCCAAAGAGTCCTATCTATCACCTGGTGACGCCCCAGCATCAGGTACAGTGTGCACTGTCTCTGTGCAGGTAGGATGTCAACACGTCCATGCTGCCTCCCAGATAAAAGTATTGCACACGCCTCTGTGTTCAGGGTTTAAAATCCAAGAGCAGGCAGCCGCCTTACGGTCTCTGTACTAGTTCCACTATGCTTTTCTAGCACTTTCTTTTTAAAGGAACAATGGGTATGAGATGCATTAGTACACATGCTTTGGTGGGGTGCAGAACTCAGGAGAGAGGATGCCCTCAGAAATGCAGGGCCTGCCATTGGCCAGGCGACACTTATGGACGTATCTGAGCCAGCGGCCAAGGGACACACCACTTCCCAGCCACCCTGTCACCAAGTTCCTCTGAAGTAAGCAGGGTGAAGGCCCACTTTTTTTCTGCTGGCCAGAGCACTGGAGCCTGCCTCCCCAGCAGGCCTCCTTCATACATTCCTTACTCGGCAGCTGGGTGCAGATAAACCGACCCTGGCCAGCATCAACTCTGGCCACTGTGCCCCGGGGCTTCCCAAAGGCACGCTGCACACCTTCCTGGAGACGGGGCTGGAGACAGCAATGAACCGGAGACAGGGTTATCTGCAAGAAAACTGTCTTCAGAGTCCCTCAGGGTGACCCATATAAGCCACAGGCTGCTTATACTCAAGGAGGTGGCCGTTTGCAGCCCTTGCACTCCACATCCACACCAGGAAAGGGACTTTCTGCTTAAATGACTGCAGAGTTTTTCAACTTTGTGAGACAGAGTCTGATAATGTTGCCCCACTGGGGTAAATGGGCGCATGTCACCAGGCCTGTCATTATTATTTGAGTGTAAACATACTTAAATGCCACTTACTGTCAAATAGTTTGCTGTGTTACACACTGGCAGTCGCCTCAAACATTTTGTGTTCACTACAACTTGACTATATGAAGAGCAGGCTAGTGAGACGCCTCAGCAGGCAGAGGTCCCAGCCACTGAGCAGCAGCTCCCAGGGACCCACACGCTAAAAGAACCGACTCCTTGGCATCCTCCTCTAGCCTCTGCACACACTTTGGCATGCACACACTTTGGCATGCACACACTTTGGCATGCACACACTTTGGCATGCACACACTTTGGCATGCACACACATAAGCAAAGTGTAAATTTTGTTTTGTTTTACTTTGTTTCCCTGTGTAGCCTTAGCTGTCCTGAATTTACTTTGTAGACCAGGCTGGCCTCAAAATCACAGCAATCTGCCTGCCTCTGCCTCCCAGAGTACTGGGATTACAGGTGTGCGCCACCGTGCCTGGCTAAACTGTAAATTTTTTTAAGAGCCGATGTTGACGAACTGACCTAGGCCACCTATATCTGTGTAAGTATACTCACTGTTATCCAAATAACAGAACTGCCAAACGACACACAATTTTCAGAATGTATCCCTATTGTTAAATGCATGGTTGTTCATTAAACACACACACACACACACACACACAATGTGTGAACAGATAAGGAATGGGCAGAGAAATGAAATTCAAAGAACCAATGGAAAATCTAGAACTAAAAGTAACTTTAAAAACATATAGAGAAGTATACTGAAAGAAAAAAAAAGTTTGGAGATACTAGAACCCCTAAAGATAGATCCTCCCACAGAGCGGGAGATGGCGCAGTGGGTAGGAAGGCTTACTATTCTTGCAGGAGACCGGGCCCGACTTCCCTGCACCTACATGGCTTCTCACAACCTTTACCTCCACTTCCTTCAGGGGGCTGACCCGCTCTCCACACTGCATGCATGTGCCGCACAGTCACACACTCAGGCATTTGGAGGGTCACACACTCAGGCATTTGGAGGGTCACACACTCAGGCATTTGGAGGGTCACACACTCAGGCATTTGGAGGCACACACATAAGGATGAAAATTCTTTTTTTTTTCCCTTTCAACAATCAATTATTTTCCAGTTTAAAAACAAATCAAAGACCATTTACAGACAGAGTCTGAGGGATAATATAAAATCACAGAAATAGTAGAAACTCAGAAGGGAGCAACTGCTTTATCAAGGTCACTGATACCTTAAGTACCAAAACCAGAAAGGGCAGGCAACCCATTGCCAGATGAGCTACCACTTGAAGAAAAGAAATCACAACAGAAATTTGAATGCATTCAAGAGAAAACAGGTAAGAGAGATCGCCTTTTAAAAACCAAAATGCCATAGCAATCAAAAAAAAAAAAAGCCAACATTCCTAAACACAATGTTGGGAACTACCCCTAGGATGATGAGCAATACTCTGTAGGACATCTTGAAAATTCTTATTTGCAATACAATTAGCTGTTCTGACTCTATGGGGCGTGGTAACTGGCTCAGAGAGTAAAGACTGCTTGTCACCAAACCTGAGAAGAGCCCACACTGGGGAAGGTATATTGTTCACTGAGTGCTACTTGCACCTCACGGCACGCATGTGCCAAACAGACAAACACACAAAATAAGTGAATATACAGAAAAAAAAAAAATAATAACAAAACAAAGTCCCCTTTCAAAACATTTGATCCCTCTATCCCGGGCTTGGGTCGCGCTGTACTACAACCCAGTAACCTTCCTGCTTCAGGTTTCCTACTGCTGGAATTAGGGGTAGGCCAGGCCAGGGCGGCCTTCATCAGCAGTTACCACCCAGTCAGCAACCAAAAGGAAGAGGGGACCTGACAGGGCTGGAGAGACGGCTCGGCAGCAGAAGTGTTTGCCACAGGAGCCTGAAGACCTAGAGTTCAAAACCTAGAGCCAGCAGGGCGGTGGTGGTACACGCCTTTAATCCCTGCACTCAGGAGGCAGAGGCAGGCGGATCACTGTGAGTTCAAGGCCAGCCTGGTCTACAAAGTGAATCCAGGATACTCAAGGCTACACAGAGAAACCCTGTCTCAAAAAAACAGAAAACAAACTAGAGCCCGGGTAGAGGTGAAGGGGGAAGGGAAAGGCAATTCCCAAAGCTGTGCTCCGACCTTCATGTGACACCACAGTGCGTCCATACTCCCCGTTTCCCAGCACATCAATGTGTAATAATGATGACAAGATGACTCGGCAGGTCACCTGACAACCTGAGTTCAATACCCAAAACCCATGTAAAGGCAGCAGAGAACCACTCCACAAGGCTGCCCTGAGCTCCATGTAAACACTGTGGTGGCATGTACACCGCCCTTCCCACACACATCTTATACACAATAATAATTAATAAAAGTTTTAAAATATTGACAGAGTGAAAATAGTAGAAAGCACGGATAACGACAACAAAAAATGTGTGTGTGTGTGTGTGTGTGTGTGTGTGTGTGTAACATAGATAGAGAGATAGATAGATAGATAGATAGATAGATAGATAGATAGATCTGTAGACAGACAGACAGATAGATAGAAAGATATATCCATCGAAATGTTCAGCGTTCAACCCCCAGGCCCACATCATGAAAGGAAAGAGCACACTCCCTCAGACTGTCCTGTGACAGGCATACGGCACCGTGACACACACACAAAGTAAGTGTGACTTAAACAAAAAAAAAAAAAAAAAAAAAAAAAAAGAAGCAGCAAAGCATGAAACTCATACCTCAAAGTTCTCACTAACTTCCTGCATCATTTTCAACTTCGTCTCGTCAGCTGTAAAAGGCCAAACAGACTGGTCAGGACACTGAAACCGCCTTAAGGAGGCTTCACAAATCACTGGATTTAGAGTTGAAGAGAAGCAATCAGATCTTATCAGTTTTGACTGTCACCGCCCAGAAGATGGCACATGGCTAGGTCCCTACCACCAGTCACACGCACCCATCCTCCCATGTGCACGCACGGACAAGGGTACACACTCACACGCAGGCGCCCGCACACACACACCTGTGCCGCTTTGGGGCTCCAGCAGTATTGCTCATCATTCTGCTTCTCCCCAAATGGGGGTGGTGGGGAGGAGACAAGGACAAACATTAAAGTCGCTATTTATCCCAATGTGCAGAAAGAAAAAAAAAAAAAAAAGATCAACTCACGTGTATTTACATCTGTGAGAGCCGCCACAAACTGAAGGTACTTCTTCATCAGAGTGGTTTGGTCAACCACCGTGGCCCCCTGGGTTGCGACGAACGCCATCTTTCTTCTGAGTTTGTTTCCTCCTCAACACTGAAGTACCAAGTCCATGGGTTCACCCAGCCTGTGAAAAGATACATCCCATTAGCAGCTTTCAAGGATACAGGCTGGTAACCTGGGAAAGATTTTACCCAAGTACCTACTAAAATTACATCCGTGTATTCATCCCGTGGGGAGAGAACCCTGTGTCTGCCTCAACAGATGGGTGGAGGTCAGAGGAACTGCACAGAAGTCAAGGGAATCGAACTCAGGTCTTCAGGGTTGGCGCCAGGAACCTTTACCTGCTGAGCCATCTTACTGCCCATCCCCTAAATGACTCTGTAGGGATCCAGGTCATAACACTGTTCTTTGTGGGTTGTTTTTGTTTTGGACATAATGTTTCAGCATAAAGCTTACCCAGACCCATTGTTTAAACATTGTATTTCGAGCACCGCCTGCTCTTCCAAAGGTCCTGAGTTCAAGTCCCAGCAACCACATGGTGGCTCACAACCATCTACAATGTAATCTAATGCCCCCTTCTGACCTGCAGGTATACATGCAGACAGAACACTGTATACATAATAACAAATAAATCTCTTTTTAAAAATCATATTTCAACATGGGAAGGTTTTTTTCCCCATTATATATCCTTCTTTCAACAAGCCAGGACGTGGCAAACACTTTGTAAAAGAGCTGTTGAGCATGCAGGGAGAGCCGGGGCTGTATCTCAAGGGAGAGAGGGCTGGCCCTGAGTTTGATCCCCAACACTGCATAAAGCAGGTTGTAATGCCAGCACTTGAGAAGTACAGAGAAAAGCCTGAATGGCAGGCGTGTAGGGGTGGGGTAGGGAGCCAGACAGTAATAATTTTAGTCTTTGTAGCTGTGCAATGTCTACCATAGTGGCCCAGTTCTCCCGTAGTCAGAAAAGGGTCACAAATCTATAAATGAGTAACGGCAGCTGTGTTTAAAAAAAAAAAATCATGAATGCTTGAATATGAATTTTGGATAATTTGCACTCATCAGGAAACACTATTCTTCTTCAATACCCCTCCCCCTCCCCCACTTTAAGAAAATATCAAAACAGCTAAGTATGGTGATTAAACACTTTTAACCCCAGCACTCAAGAGGCCAGAGGCCAGGCCGGCAAAGTGGTGCCAAACGCCCTTAATCCCAGCACTCAGGAAGCAGAGGCAGGCAGATCTCTGGGAGTTGGAGGCCAGCCTGGTCTCCAAAGAGAGAGTCCAGGACAGCCAAGGATACACAGAGAAACCCTGTCTCAAACTGCAACAACACACACACACACACACACACACACAAAGGCAAGAGGCCAGCCTGATCTACAAAGTAAGTTCTAGGCCAGCCAGGGATCTTGTCTCAAAAGAAAATACGCAGGAGTTGGGTGCAGTGGTGAACACCTTTATTGTCAGCATGCAGGAGCATGGGCAGGCGGAGCTCTCGGAGTTCAAGGCCAGACTGGTGTTGTACAAAGGGAGTTCCAGAGAAACCCCGTCTCAAAAAAAAAAAAAAAAAGAATGAAAGAGAGAGAGAGAGATACAGACACACTGTGGTAGTAGAGCCTTTGTCCTGGGGTTTTTTGTTGTTGTTGTTGTTGTTTTGGTTTTTCGAGACAGGGTTTCTCTGTGCAGCCTTGGCCATCCTGGACTCACTTTGTAGACCAGGCTGGCCTCGAACTCACAGCGATCCGCCTGCCTCTGCCTCCCGAGTGCTGGGATTAAAGACGTGCGCCACCACGCCCGGCTGTCCTGGGTTTTTATCCCAAGACTATGTACATAATAAGTAAACCATTCTCCTAAGCATTAGCTCAAAGACTGTAAAGAAAGCAGGAAGCTGTGGATTTTATCGACAGTTGAGGCACAGAACACACTCAAAGAACACTTCAGTTTTATGAATACATTTACTTATCGGGGTGGAGGAAGGTGTGTGCCATACTGCGTGCACATGGGGAGGTCGGGGGGCCAACTTGTGGGGAGTCCATCCCTTCCGCCCACCATTTGGGGTCTCAGGGATTGAACTCAGGTCACCTAGCTGAGCAGCAAGCACTTTTACCCAACAACACGGGGACCTGGCCCCAAAGCCTGCTTTAAAAGCACCTCAGTGAGTTGGAAAACAGGATGTTGACCCCCTCCCTAGCTCAAAACCATATAGAAAGTGCTTGCTGCCGATCCCGGAGGCCTGACCTGGTACCTATGCCCACAGGGTGAAAGGAGAAAACTGACTCCACACAAGCTGTCCTCTTAACTCCACCTGCATGCCCAGCACACACACGTGCGCGCGCGCACACACACACACACACACACACACACACACACACACACACACACACACACACACACAAACAACAAAGCAATGCTAAAAGTAAAATAAAAATAAAAATCTGAGTGTGGTGATGCACACCTTTAATCCCGGAACTCTGAGGGGTATCTCTGTGAGCTCCACAACAGCCAGGCCTACATAGTACCAGACAGCCTGTTTGCAGGGAGAAAAAAAAAAAAAAAAAGAGTCCAAAGCTAAGGATACTATCAGCCTTGCTACCGTGACTTGGCAAACTCTTGCCTTTTCCTATCACACAGTTCCTCCTCCAAACACTGGAGGCCCCTCATACAGCCTGCTAAAATAACAAGAATCAGGGTCACGGCCATCACAGAAGCCCTAATCTTTGACCAAACTTTTTTTTTTAATCGAACTTTGCTGTAGAGGTAGTATTATGTCGCTCGTGTAGGGAGGAGCGGGCTGAGGAAGAGATGGCTTTGATTCTTAAACCTCCAGCCCCCCCCCCGCACCCCCGATCCCTGACAAGGCTGTGTACCATCACCCCAAGTTTAGGAGGTTCTGGGGAATCGAACCCAGGGGTTTTTTTGGTGTGCTAGGAGGCCGCTCTACCCTCTGAGCTATAGTCCAAATATCTGCGCAAACTTTTGCGACGCTTAATCTCCTTTGTAGATGCCACTCATTAAATACGCCACTTCCAAGCTCCCCACCCAAACCTCTCAGCGGCCTGGCCTCGCTTCTCCCTGGGCCATGACCCTGACAGCAGGAAAAGACCCTATTCAGCCTGTGGAGTGTGGAAGGAGGTTCTGAGCCTTTCGGGAGGATACGGGGAATCAGGCCTGGATGCCCGCGAGCGCACGCTGTCCCCCACCCAGGTAAGGAAAAGGCAAACGGCCCCCACAACCCGCCGTCCTCCGTGGGGTCCGCCCCGCCCACGACGCTCGGCTGGCTGGACACCGCGCCTCCAGGTCGCCAGGGGGCGCTGTAGCCAGCGCTACCTTCACTCTCAGCGTCTGGCCCCGAGAGCCAGGTGCCTGCGTGGAGGCCCGCAGATGCCAGGATGGCTTTGGTGGGGCGCCGTAGCCCCCGCAACTCCTCACTCTATCCTTTCCCGTCGCAAACGGCCTTCGGGCTCCCTCCTTTTGTCGCCGGTCCTTCCCGGGACTCTCAGCGACAGCTCTCTCCCCACCCCACCCCCTCCCGAACAGGCCGCTGAACTACGGCGAGCGCCGAAGGCCAATCCCCGCGGCCGCTAGCGCTGCGCGTCCCACCGTCTGCTCCAGTGCAGCCTGGCGCCGCGGAGGACCAGACGCTGCAGCAAGGCTCATCTAGCCAGGAAGGACTCCCGTAAAGGCTGAGGAACCTCGGCCAAGCCTGGACAGCCCTTTCCGCTTCTCCATGAAGCCGTCTCGCTGCACCGACCTACACGCAATAGGCGCGCGCGTGCATCTTCCCGGGGCCGTTCGCCCGCTCTCCCCGCGCTTACCGAGACCTGCCAGCTAGCCTCCTGAATCCGGGCCCCGAGTCCCCAAGAACTCTCGCCACCGACGCCGCCGCTGCTCCGCACTCAGTCCCGCCCCTACTTAAAGCCGCGGCGTCCGCCCACCGAGAACTAAGCCCCGGCGCACCGCCCCCAAGTGGGTGCGGCCTGAGCGGGCGGCGGGACAGGGAGGGGCAGTCAGCCGCCTGGGTGGGCGCCTTGTCCTTTTAAATCATCGCCTGGGGTGACCTAGCTGCTGAGCATCGAGGCCTATGGGGGCTGGGGGCTGCTGCAGCTTCAAAATTCCTGATTCCCCCTATGTCCTTTTTCCTCTCAGGAGCCGAACTGAAGGGTGATGGACAGCCGAAATAACTCTGCAGTTGGTCCACATAGTTAGACTGAATGTGTGTGTGTGTGTGTGTGTGTGTGTGTGTGTGTGTGTGTGTGTGTGTGGCCGTCAGGGCTGGACTTCCCTTCCGAGAGATTTTTTTTTCTTCTTTTTTTTTTTTCCTTTTTCCTCTTTCTGCAATGCTGGGTGTTGAACTTAGGGCCCCACGTTCTCTAGGCCGGCGCTCTACTGTTGATCTATAGTCTCAGCTGCTTGAGAGTCGTAGTTCGTGCAAGTAGGAAAAGACAAGGAAAGGTTTGGGGAAAGTGGCAGATAGACTGACTCCCTGTTAGCTTAAAGGAAAGCTCCTGTGCTGTGTAGCTAGTTTCCTGCTTGTAGCTGATGCCCTCCATCCAAGACAAAATTAGAAGGAGCCAGGCCAGAACAATAAAGAAATATTGTGGGGAGTAGGGGAAATGAATTCTGTGATACCCAGACGAGACAGCACAAGCTGGACCAAGAGGCCTTTCTTCGCAAGGGACAAGAACTATCAATTCCGACTGGGTTCTGTGACAGCCGCTAACAGAGAGGCAAGCTCAGTAACCATAGTTACGGGTTTTGATGAGCAACACGGTAAATGATGGCCTAAACCCCCACTACCTCTAGTCTCCTTAAATTTACATCCTGCAACTTCCTGTTCCTACTTGGGGGCGGAGGGGGGAGGGGGGGACACGACCTGGAACCACCAGGCCGTGCTCTGATCCTAAATTGATACATTTTCGCACTTGGCAATAAACAAATCTTGCTGTGCCTGTGATGGAACACCAGAGGAAAGATGGACCTTTGAAAACATGCTCCTGGGCTGGGCGCGGCGCGTGCCTTTAGTCTCAGCACTCGGGAGGCCGAGGTAGGAGGATCGCTGTGAGTTCGAGGTCAGCTTGGTCTACATAGCAAGTCTAGGACAGCCAAAGATACACAGAGAAACCCTATCTCAAAATAACAAAAATAAATAAATAAGAAAGGAAGAAAGAAACAAAGAAAACATGCTCCTGTACTGGTTTATTGTTGCCACAAAAGATCTAGCTGGAAAAACCGGGCGTGGTGGCGCACGTCTTTAATCCCAGCACTCGGGAGGCAGAGGCAGGCGGATCGCTGTGAGTTCGAGGCCAGCCTGGTCTACAAAGTGAGTCCAGGATGCCAAGGCTACACAGAGAAACCCTGTCTCGAAAAACCAAAAAAAAAAAAAAAAAAAAAAAAGATCTAGCTGTAGCTGAAACCTTGGAATGTTTTAATGACTTCTTTTTTCTCCCTCCTGAAAAAAAAAATTGTCTGTTTACAAATAAAAGTCTAACCCCCAACTATCAGAACCTCCAAAAGTGGCAGCCCCAAAATCTGAGAAAGACTTAAAACAGGGATCAAATCAATGCCCTGGGTTTTATAATTTAAAAAAAAAAAAAAAAAAAGCTGGGCGGTGGTGGTGCAAGCCTTTAATCCCAGCACTTGGGAGGCAGAGGCAAGTGGATCTCCATGAGTCTGAGGCCAGCCTGGTCTACAGAGCAAGTTCCAGGACACCCAGAGCTGTTAGACAGAGAAACCCTGTCTTGAAAAACAACAATAAGAAGAAGAAGAAGAAGAAGAAGAAGAAGAAGAAGAAGAAGAAGAAGAAGAAGAAGAAGAAGTCAGTCAACAAATATTAAATATGGAGATGATTATTAAATGAGTTTGGGGAGAGAAGGAGAGGAAGGAGGGGTACCCCAGAGAGAGACAGAGACAGAAGAAGAGAGGAAGGGAGAGAGGAGGAGGGAGAGAGGTGAGAGAGAAAGGGAAGTAAAAAGTTAAGAGACGCCAGGTGAGTGGGTCTGTCCTTTTATATACTGGGCAGGGCCATGTGCCCCCCTGGCTGGTAGGTAGTGACATCACAGGTGGGCAGACTGAACCGGAATCCTAACACTGAGAGCTGTTTGTAACATTTGGAAGAAAAAGAAGGTAGGCCCGGTGAGGTCTTAAATAGATTGATCACTGGCTGGTTTGTAGTTCAGAGGGTAGATTGCTGTCTAGCACATAGGAAGGCCTGGGTTTCACTCCGAACTGGCTCCTGCCTATAATCTCAATACTTGGTAGATGATGTGTTCCAACGCAGTTACTTCCCTCCAGGCTTAACATGTTTACCCCATTACTGTTGGGGGTGGGGGGCACGGAGGGCAGGTGGGGCGGGATAGAAACTAAGTACTACTGAAGAGAACTGACTCCACAGAGTTGTCCTGTGACTTGCACAGGGCCGGGTGCCAGAGGCTCACTCACGCTGTTAGGAGTTTGCTTGTTTGCCTCCTGAAGCCCAGGTTAGGTTAGGAACAGGGTCAACCCCATCCCTATTAGGTAAATTAGATTCAAGTCTCCCTGCTAAGAATCCTACGAAGACTGAAGACTTTGCAGTTCCTCCATAGCTTCTTGCCCCCCCCCCCCCCCCCCCCCCGCCTGTCTGCCTTGTCACACAACCCTGCCAGATCACCTTTCAGCTTCCAGGGCCTTGCTCTGCCTGACATCCACCCACACGGTTCCTGTCTTAGGTCCTTTAAAGTTCATCTGCCTGTTTGCAATCGCCTTCCCTCAAGGCCACCAAGTCTTGCTCATCTGAAACATCGCGTATTGCTCTCAGGAGGTAGAATGGCCGTAGAGCACGTAGGAAGGCCTGGGGGTTTCACCCCAAGCTTACTGTGGCCTGTAACAACAGGACTTGGTAGGTGAAATGCTGTGAGGCAGTTTGTTCTTTCCCTTTGGGGCATAACATGTTTACCCCGATGCTGCCTTGGAGTAGAAACTACAGAGGCCTTGTAGCCTTGGCAATCAGAAAGAACAACGCAGCGATTGCCACTACCACAGATAGGTTTGTGGTAATGTTAATGGATAGGCAGGGTTACAAGACCCTCTCGCTCCTGCACATCCCCAGCTGCGAGTGATCTTGGGATATATATTCTAGAATATATAGAAATTGGAAGGTTGACTGATGCAGCTTCCATGAAGTCATCATCCAACAGTGGGAGTTGTTTGGGGCCCGGGGGGTCATCCACTCTCCTGTAAGTAACCCCTCAGCCTTGCTCTGTAAATAAGTCAAATAAACTCATTGGTTCGCTAGTGGGCTTAGGTGGAGTTGCGGCAGATGAGTCAGGTTCGACTCACCCCACAGCCACATAGCATCTTACAACTGTCTGTAACTCCAGTTCCAGGCGATCCAATGCCCTCTTCTATCCTATGTGGGCACTGGGCACACAAGTGGTACATGTGAGGACAAAATATTTTTTACATATAAAAATAAAATAAGTTACAGAGCATCGGAAAAAGGGTTGGTGCGGCATAAAAAGGCGGGATGGCGGGAGGATGAGAAGTGACAAAATGCTCGCCACCCAGCTTTGCATCTCTGTAACAAACACCCGAGACAACCAACTGCAGAGATGGTGCAGCGCTTAGGACCATTCGCTGCTCTTGCAGAGGTGCCGAGTTCAGTTCCCAATCATCGCGTTGAGTTGAGTGACTTATAAGCAACTGTAACTCCAGCGCCAGGAAATATGGCACTCTCTTCTGGCCTCTTTAGGCACGGGCAGTGAAGTGTACGTACACAGAGATTCTCATAAGTGCAGATGCTTGTGGAAGCCAGAAAAAGTGTTGGCTGTTTGGAGCTGGAGTCGCTACTGGCTGTGAGCCGCTCAAGATAGATGCCGCTAACCAAACCGCGGTCCTCTAAAAGATCAGTGAACACTCCTCACTGCTGAGCCAATTTACAGAAGATCCAGCATGTGGCCCAGGTTGGCCTTCAATTCTCAATCCTCCTGCCTCAGCTTCCTCAGTGCTAGAATAGCAGACATGCCCCTGTACCCAGTGCGAGACTGTCTTTTTGAAAGCCACCAAGATGCCATCCTTCCTTCTCTGCTTGGGTCCCTGTTCCACAGGCCTTTGGTTTACAGGTTAAGGCTGAGCTGAGAGTTTTCTGTTTTGTTTTCCTCCGTGTGATGAACTTTCCACTATAGTAAATCAATATCCCAGCAGCTTGTCCTCTCAATGTCTCTGGTGAGTTTCAATGGGGTGACTTGGTGTGCTGAGGTCTGACAAGTCAAGCTGCCCTGGCAGAGTGAGCATGAAGGCCTGGAGCCATTTTGACCCCTGCGACTTACCAGAGGATTTAGAACCACACCATATGCCCTCTGCTCCTCATTTCCTGTTGGGGGACATTTGATCCCATTGTGATCCCTGAGATTATGAACTGTAAAAACCTGTCTTTTGGTTTGATACAGTTGAGCCCTAGCACACACCTTCAAGGCAAAAGCTTTCTCTACACAGGATTTAATAAAGTTAACCCTAGGAGGAGGAGCAAGAAACCAATTGACAGGGAGTAAAGAGTAGAAGGGACTTTGAGTTGCGGGGTATTTAAGACAGCGTGTAGGGGCTGGAGAGATGGCTCAGAGGTTAAGAGCACTGGCTGCTCTTCCAAAGGTACTGTATTCAACTCCCATGGTGGCTCACAACCATCTATAATGAGATCTGGTGCCCTCTTCTGGCCGGCAGGTGCACATGCTAGTGAAACAATATATATATAATAAATAAATCTTAAAAAAAAAAAAAAAAAAAAAAAAAAGACAGCATGTAAAAGTAGAAGGACCCGGGCATGGTGGCGCTCACCTTTAATCCCAGCACTGAGGAGGCGGGGAGGCAAAGGCAGGTGGATCGCTGTGAGTTCAAAGCCAGCCTGGTCCACAAAGAGAGTCCAGAACAATCAGAGCTGTTACACAGAGAAATTCTGTCTCAGAAAACAACAACAACAAAAACAGACAAACAGTTTCTTCAGACTGGTGAGATACCACAGCAAGACCCCATAACTTGAAAGGAGTAATTTCTTTCCTTCTGCCATGCAGATTGAATTTAGTTGTCAGACTCAGCCATAGGAACCTTTGCCCACTGTTCTGTCTTGCTATCCTGAGTTGGAGATTTTGTTAAAGGTGTGTGTGTGTGTGTGTGTGTGTGTGTGTTTATGGCATTGGTGTTTTGCCTGTATATATGTTTGTTTGAGGATGTGGGATCCCCCTGGAACTGGAGTTACAGACAGTTGTGAGCCACCATGTGGGTGCTGGGAATTGAACCTGCGTCCTCTGGAAGAGCAGCCAATGCTCTTAACCACTGAGCCATCTCTCCGGCACCTTGTTAAAGATATTTTAATATAGGCTTCATCTGGAGGGTCAAGAGAAAGAAAGATGCTTAGAAGAAGAAGAAGAAGGAGAAGAAAAATGAATATCTGAATGGGGGCATGTGCTTTCTAAGGGAGAGCCATAGGAAGTAGGGTATAAGCAAGCGTGGGTATGGATGCCTCATGGGAGAGTAAGCAATTCATTGTCTGAGCATTAGCTGTATCTACTGTTTTGCTGGTTCTCATCGCAAAAGATTGCTCATAGGAGCTGGAGAAACAAGTTGACTGCTAAGAGCACTTCCTTGCTGCTCTTCCGGAGGACCTGAGTTTGTTTCCCAGGATTCCTGCTCACAACTGCCTGTAACTCCTTTTCTTTTCTTTTTTCCTGAGACAGGGTTTCTTTGTGTGGCCCTGGCCATCTTGAACTAGCTTTGTAGACCAGGCTGCCCTCTGCCTCCCAAATGCTGGGATTAAAGGCATACACCACCACTGTCCAACAAAACTTAGCCTCTTTTTTTTATTTTTATTTTTTTTTTTTTGAGACAGGGTTTCTCTGTGTAGCATTGGCTGTCCTGGACTCGCTTTGTAGACTAGGCTGGCCTCAAACTCACAGAGATCCACCTGCCTCTGCCTCCCGAGTGCTGGGGTAACAGATGTGCGCCACCAAGCCTCACTCCTGTAACTCCATTTCTAAAGGATCCAGTACCGTCTTCTGTCCTCTGTGCATGCTTGTCCTCAGGTGTGCATACACTCAGACACAAGCACACATAAATAAAAATTAAATTAAATCTTTTTTTCTAAAGGTTACTAAGAAGCACCCCTCATCTATTCTCTTTTATGGATGGAATTACAGGGCAGACCTAGGACGGGATTATAATATGACAAACTAAAACCAGAAGCTACAAGTGTTCAGACAGGGTTTAGTACATGTGTTTTTCCTGAAAATAGATGTTCCAGTGAGAATCTTAGAAAACTACCTATTTAAAGCTGGGAAGGAAAAATAAAATAAAAATAAAAATAAAAATAAAGCTGGGAAGGGAGAAAGGCCTTAAGCAGTTGTTAACTATGCCAGCGTTCTTTTTAAAAATATCTTTGCAGGGCATGGTGGCACACGCCTTTGATCCCAGAACTGGGGAGGCAGAGGCAGGCAGATCTCTGTGAGTTTGCGGCCAGTCTGATCTACAAAGCGAGTCCCGGACAGCCAGGGCGATTACACAGAGAAACCCTTTCTTGAAACCGCCCCCCCCCAGAAAAACCTTAAATATTTTATCAGTGTATATGCATGTGTATGTATGGACATATGTGATATATATGCCGGTGTGCAGGAATTCTTGCTTCTCTCCTGGCAAGATGCTTCAACCAGGTTCTAAGATGAGAGAATGCTTTTCCCTTTCTCATGTGGCCAAGATTTTCCTGGCCTCTCTATCTTGCCTCAGTAGGAACATGAAGCCCTAGGGCTTTTGCCACCTGTGACCAAAGGATACTCAATTATACTACCTTGCTAGGACCAACAGGCAGAATAACCTGCTTTCTAAAGGTCATAATGAACAAAAATCAGTGAGGGGTCAACAAGATGGGTTGGCAGGCTTTGCCAAACCACCTAATGACCTGAGTTTGATCCCCTGGAGCCCCGTGGTAGAGGGGTGACTCAGCTCCTGCAAGCTATCTTCTGACTGCCACACACATACTGTAGCATGCATCAAGTACACATATATACGTACAAATCTACAGAGATAGATAGGTGGATGGATGGATAGATAGATAGATAGATAGATAGATAGATAGATAGATAGATGATAAACATAAACTTTCTATTACCCAATGTAGTAATGGCTGCTCTGGCAAGAGATCACATCCAAAGACTTTCTAGATCAGTGCGGTCCGCCCGAAATACAGGCATGCCTTTAACCCCAGCACTTAGGATACAAAGGCATGCAGATCTGAGTTCCCTTCGGGGAGTTGGTTGAGTCAGTGAGTTGAGGGGCAGTGCAGTGGAGTTGAGTTTGTGACAGTTCAGTTTGTGGAATTCAGAGGCAGTTTTACCAGGACAGGTGTACAGAGGAAGGTTGCAGAGAAAGAGAGAGAACAAACTAGACCCAGGTGAAGACAGAAGGAGTCAGAGAATGTGAAGGAGCCAAAAGATAGAACAGATTGCTACACTTCGTTTGAGGCCAAGCAGAGCAATTCGGTGAGAAACTGAGAGAAGCCAGGTCGAATCAGTCAGCCTGGAGAGGAGTCTGAGCCAGAACAGCTGGGTTGAACCAGCCAGCCCAGAGCTCAGCAAGAACAAGAAGGGAGGAGCTTATTGAGAAGTAAGTCTCAGAGGCTAAACACATTCTAGGCCAACATTAGACTATATAGAGGCTAGAAGCTTCCAGGACTAGGCCTAGGTTATCAGATGGAGTCAGTAAGCCTCCCAGACAACAAGTATGTCAGGGCAATAAAAGATACCTTAATAACTCAGAAAATTTAAATTAGTCCAAACAGGCCAGTGTTAAAAGGAATGAGGTTCTATTAGCCATAACCTATTGTCTACCCCTGGGTCCTCTGATTTTTTTTTTTTTAAGATTTATTTATTTATTATGTATACAATGTTCTGCCTGTATGTGTACCTGCATGCCAGAAGAAATCACCGGAGATCTCACTATAAACGGTTATGAGCCACCATGTGGTTGCTGGGAATTGAACTCGGGACCTCTGGAAGAGCAGACGGTGTTCTTAACCTCTGAGCCATCTCTCCAGGCTGGATCCTCTGATCTTAATAGTCATTATCTTCATCGGAGAAGCTGCAACTACTTGCCAGGGACCTTCAAAACTGGGCCTACTGGCAGTTGAGTTTCCCTCATAGAAGAATTATGAGGAAGGTCACCGGACCTCCTTTTTCCTGCTTCAACTACTCCGCCTTGCACCTCTCCGCTAGCACTACAATGTAAACATTGCAGAAGCTTAACAGAAACAGGGGAACTCCATCTATGCAAGGGAAAGCTTTGGCTGGACCATAGGAGGAGGGACGTAGCCAGTGTCTAGTTGCCCGGAAATTGTAGAACAGCTACAAAGTGAGTTCCGGGCCAGCTTAAAATAGACATCAGGCCGGGCGGTGGTGGCGCATGCCTTTAATCCCAGCACTCGGGAGGCAGAGGCAGAGGCAGGCGGATCGCTGTGAGTTCGAGGCTAGCCTGGTCTACAAACTTAGTCCAGGACAGCCAAGGCTACACAGAGAAACCCTGTCTGAAAAACAGGGTACATGTATGTATGTATGTATGTATGTCAGAAAGCCTGTCTTGAAGAGCAAAAACAAAATTAGTCAACGTCGATTGAGTCTGTGCGTTATTCTTCATCAGGGCTATCCCCAAGGAACTGTGCTAAGTTTGAGTGGAGAATGTTCTGTAAATGCAAAATGTATACCAAGTAGTGAAAACTTAAGACAGTAAGAGAGACTAAGGGATAGAGAGAGGACCTGGTGGTTTGTTTGCTGCTCAAGGATGAGGATCTGAGTCCAATCGCCAGCACCCCTGTAAAAGTCAGTCGTGGTGAAGGCTCTGTAACAGCCCCAGCGCTCGGAGGAAATGGAGACAGGCAGATTCCTGGGGCTCCCTATAGGTTCTGTAAAGAGACCCTGTCTCAGGCTGGAAAGATGGCTCTGGACCCAACACAAGCAGGATGTTGGCAGGGAGCATGCGCACCTGGTGAAGCAAGGATGGTCTCTGTGGTCCCTAGAGGGGAGGGACTCTTGAGGAGGGCTGTGTGGGCGGAGGTGGCTGCAGGCGGGGACAGGCGAGCGCTGCGTCTCTACGCACAGCTATACGGAGCCGCCACTGCGGAGCTCCTGCCCAGCTCCCAGCTCATCTGCGCGGCGCCCTTCGCATCCACGCTGCGCCATGGCCAAGGCCACCGATGCCTGGTCTCACCTCGGCCTCGTCTTCTGCCTCGCCTTCCTCCTGCCCTTGGGCCCAGCGAGGGTGGCCGCAGGTAAGCCAGAGCCTACCTAGAGCTGTCCAGGACCGTTCCGGAATCTGAGCTACCGAAAAGACTCGGTGCGCTCTGCCCCTGCCGGGCATCCTACTGCCTAGAGTGCCCAGGCGCTTGGTTTGTCGTCCTGTTACCCACCGATGGCTTGTCTCCATCACTCTGCCCTGGGAAGTACATCCATCCCAATGCTTGAGACTGGTGCTCCTTAGGGGAGGTATAGGATGCATGCAGGGAGGCACCAGCGAGCGGGCTGGGAGAGGTCACCGCACCTCAGCCACCCCAAGGAAGAACCGCCCCCTTGCCTGCATGGGGTAGCGTTTTTGCTTTAAGATGTCACCTTTTTCTAGAGATTTCCACCACGACTGCGTTGGCTAAGGGATGGCGGGTTCTAGTCTACAGCCCAGAAGTCTGCCATTTCCTCCCTGGGAATGATTTTATTTATTTATTTATTTATTTATTTATTTATTTATTTATTTATTTTAATGAGACCTTGAGCCGACAGGTTTTCCCCAGGCTTACCAGGGGATCCATCTCTTCGTGATGAAAAGACCAACACCAACCTTCCTACCCCATTTTAGGAGTAACAAAAGACCCTGATTCCAGAATTATCTGAGACCGGTGGGTTGCGAACAGCTGGAGAAAAAAAAAAAAAGCCATCATTCTTCACAGCATATCCGCCCATTAGGAGTGGGGGAGGGGAGAGGGGACCTGGTGCAGATTCGTGAGAACAGCAGAGCCACGAAGCAAATTAAAAATAAAAGGACAGCCTGCGTTTGGGGCACGAATTAGGGGATTTTGTGGGATTTTTGCATTTTTTAAAATCACCTGCACCCTCCCCCGCTCCTAGAAATTCAACATAGAATTCATCTAGAAATGGTCACTCTGGTCCGTAGGTTATATATGTCTGGAAGTTATGTATTTAAATTATAAGAAATACCCAACTAAATTATCTATCTATCTATCTATCTATCTATCTATCTATGTATGTATTTATCATCTATCTATTTATTTCTAGGCATGGTTTCTCTGTATAGCCCCAGCTGTCCTGGAACTCACTCTGGAGCTTCCTGGCCTCGAACCCAGAGATTCACCAACCTCAGGCTCCCAATCACTGGGATTAAGGCATGTGCCACCACATTGGGCTATATTTATTTTGAGACAAGGTCTTCATGAATTGCCCAACCTGGCCTCTAACTGGCACCCTCCTCCCTAGTGCTGGGGTTATAAGCATGTGTTACCACGCCAGTCACTTTCTTTTCTTTCTTTCTTTTCTTTTCTTTCTTTCTCTCTCTCTCTCTCTCTCTCTCTCTCTCTCTCTCTCTCTTTTTTTTTTTTTTTTTTTTTTTAGATAGGGCTTTATGTAGCCCAGGCTGGCCTAGAACTACTCACTATATAGCTGAGGATGGCCTTGAACCTCTGATCCCCCTAGTACTTGGAAGGCAGGGGAAAGCAGATTTTGGGTGTTCCTTAGACCACCACAGGTGCTTTTGGGTGCGCACATGTGCTATATGAAAAGGCCACAGTAGTCACTTTCTAGAATGTTCCAAGCCCCACATGTACCACGGGGAAACAATGGAGTCCTGAGAACCTGGCAGGAAACTGGGGCTGTGTTTTTTGAGGCAGCTGTCCCTTCTTCCTGTTTTTGACACCTTTAGTTCTGTGTCACTCGAGGGCACTAGGGGGTGGCTCCAAGCCCTTTGCCTCAGTGGCAGTACTCTGTATTTCTAGGTTCTGTATTCATCTGGGCTCCCAAACTTGAAAGATGAGCCTGGATGAATGGAGTAGCAGGGGATGCACAGGCCTGGTTCCTTCAGCCACGCTTGGCAATGGTCTTCACTGGCCACTTTAGCCTGGATACCCTTGTCCCTTCCCAAAAGCCCTGAGGAAGACAGGTACTGTCACATGGACCCAGTGAGAGGAGTCCAGGTCCCCCTCCCTTTTTTTTAAAGACAAGGTCTCATGTAGCCTGAGAGCTGGTCTCAAACTCCAACAGCCAAGGATGACCTTGACCTTCTAGTCCTCGTGCTCCTACCTGCAGTGTTTTGGGATTACAGGCGTGTACCACCACACTCTGTGGGATGAAGTACCGGGTCATCATGAAGTACCATGTCTCAGGGCATTGTGGGTTTTAGGTAGTCATTCACTGAGCTATACTCCCGGCCCTAGCTTCCTATTTGTTGGCTCGGATGGTTTTTGCTGTGGGTGGTATTTTGTTTTGTTTAAGACGGGGTCTCATGGCATCCCATGCCAACCAGCGCAGAATTCATTTATGTAGACCACACTAGCCTTGAACTCAGAGTGGTCTGCAGATCTCTGCCTCCCAAGTGCACACCTGTAATGCTAGCACTTGGAGAGGCAGAGGTAGACAGACTGCTGTGCTTTTGAGAGAGGCCAGCCTGGTCTACAAAGTGAGTCCAGGACAGCCAAGGCTAGACAGAGAAACCCTGTCTCAAAAGACCAAAAAAACAAAAAACAAAAAAAAAAAACCCACCAAAAACCAAACAAACAAAAAAGCACATGCACCACCATGCCTGCTGCAGCTTCTGTTTTTAATTTCCTTTTACTTTTTCGACATTTATTTTTCTTTATGTGTGTGCACATTTATCTATGTGAATGTAATGTTCACATGGGTGTGTAAACGCCCGTAGAAGGTGGAAGAAGGTAATGGAGCCCCAGGATCTGGGGCCACAGACAGTTGTGAGCTGTCCATAGTAGATGCTAGAAACTAAACCCAGGTCCTCCGAAAGAACAGCAAGGGCTCTTAACCACAGAGGCGGCTCTCTAGTCCAGCTTCTGATTTTTTTTTAAAAAAAAGACTATTATGGTCTCCTCTAGGCAGGGCTGGTGGGAGTTCCTGGGAGCTGGGCAACCGCTTGCAACAGCATCATCAGTGGGCCCTCCTTCTTCTCCAGCCAGCAGTTGCATTTCCATGGCAACAGATCTGCGTCAGCCGATCTCACTGCAGATGCAGGATGGCAGTTAACATGCAGCTCAATGTCCCCCGCCACCTCAGCGCCTCATTCTGGTCCTTGCTCCCTCCTCAGCTTGAGTGGGAGGAAGAAGGGGGGGGCGGGTGGTGGTGGAGCGGGGAGACAGACGAGAGAGCCCTCAAGAAGAGGGAGGTAATGCCTGCCAACAAAAGGGAGAGAAAATCGCCTCAACGAATAGCCATAGTAGCCCGTGCCTTCTGTACTACATACTTGCCTGGGTGCTATGACAAAATAGCTGGACATGGGGCTGTGTAGATGCCTCAGAGGGTAAAGGCTCTTGCTGCCAAAGCTGAAGACCTGAATTTGAGTTTGATTCCTGGAACCCATATGGTAGATGGGGAAAGCTGACCCCTGCTATATGCTCATTGTGACACAGACACACACACACACACACACACACACACACACACACACTAAATAAATAAATAAATAAATAAATAAATAAATAAATAGTGTGAAATGCCCAACAAAAGCAACTTAACGAAGGGTTTATTTTGGCTCACAATTCAAATACAGCTGATTACATCAGGGAAGTTATGGCAAAAGGAGCCATGGAAACTGATCACACTGTATCTTTGTGAGTTCAAAGCCAATTCGGTCTACATAGGGAGTTCCAGCACAGCCAGGACTAAATAGAGAGATCTTGTCTCAAAAACAAAACTAAGCCAGGCAGGGTGGTGCATGCCTGTAATCCCAGCACTTGGGGAAGCAGAGGCAAGAGGATCTCTGCGAGTTCAAGGCGAACCTGGTCTACAAAGCAAGTCCAGCACAGCTAAGTCTACACAGAGAAACCCTGTCTTGAAAAACCAAAAAACAAAAAACAAAAAAACAAAAAAACCACAACGGAACAAAAATGAACAAACAAACAAACAAAAACCCCTAAGTTAAACCAAATCCCACCATGTTGACTGTATTAACTCTCAAACCCATGGTATTTTGGAAGTTAGGAGTGGCTAATGCCTTTTGCATCTTGCCTCAAACAGCTTTATAGCTCAACAAGTGAATTAGAAGGAAAGGGATTCGTAGGAACATGAGGCAGAGTGACAGAAAGTACTGAAGCCACCGAAGTCCCCAACAGGGACAGGGAATGACTTTATGAGATAAATGGGGGCACATTTGCAGATGGATTCCTCTCCAAGGTTTGCTGAAGACTCTAGCCGCCTTCCTGTGAACTCCATCAGAGAAGGGACATGTCCTTCAGTTATGGAAAACCCCAGCACCTGTGGGGGTGGGGAACACAGAAGGGGTTCAATCAGTAACCCCCAGGTGAGTAGTCTTCTGGGAGAGGGCCAGGTGGCCTGGACCTTGTGCTATGCTTTCCTCTACAAGTGTCACGTGGCACAGAAGTACCACTGAACACTTACCCTACAGTTCATGTGTGCACATGGGTATTTGCGATGGTGCACATGCATTCACGTGCACGCACCAGTGTGTGGAGGTGAGAGCCCGCCCTGGGACGTGTTCCTCAGATTGTCTCCACAGTGGTCACTGCCTCATACTGGCCACTAACAACATATGGTTGTGATTAAACACTTGGGTTTTTGCTAATGTGATCTTGAGGCCTGACTCTTGGTTTTAATTAAATTGAAATCATCACAGTAGAATCTGGAGCTTGCTGATTCTACTGGATGGACTGGCCAGCAAGCTCCAAAGAGCCTCCTGTCCCTGCCACCCAAGTTCAGGACATGGGTACATGCTTGGTTCAATTTTGCTTTTGTGTTTTTTTTAAAAATATTTATTTATTATGTATACAGATCTCGTTATAGATGCTTGTGAGCCAACATGTGGTTGCTGGGAATTGAACTCATGACCTTTGGAAAAGCAGTCAGTACTCTTAACCTCTGAGCCATCTCGCCAGCTGCTTTTGTGTTTTTTAGATTTCTTTATTTCGTTTCTGTGTATGAGTGCTCTATCTGCATATAGAGTCTGTTTGCCAGAAGAGAATGTTGGATCCCATTATAAACGGTTGTGAGCTACTTTGTGTCTGGGAATTGAACTCAGGACCTCTGGAAGAGCTGCCAGTGCTTTTAACCACTAAGCCATCTCTCCAGCCCTTCTATGGTTTTTTTTTGTTTGTTTGTTTTGTTTTGTTTTGTTTTGTTTTTTTTGAGGCAGGGTTTTTCTGTGTAGCCCTGGCTATCCTGGTGTCCTAGAACTCACTCCATAGACCAAACAGGCCTTGAACTCAGAGATCTGCCCGCCTTTGCCTCTGCCTCCCAAGTGCTGGGAGTAAAGGCTTGCAACGGCACTGCCTGCCTTTTTGACGTGGGTCTGAGGGTCCTCTACCTATGCAGCAAGCACTCTTACCCACGGAGCCATGTCCCCAGCTCCTCGCTATATAGTAAGCATTTTGCTATGCACAGCAGAGAAGCATATAACCCATGTCCTCAAGGGATTCAAAGGACAGTGGGGGAGGAGAAAAAGTCTTCGTTCAGTGTGTCAGTGACAATGGTGTCTCCAACCTGTTGGGAGAGCACTGAGGGATCAGGGCACAGGAAAGCTTCCTGAAAGACTGTGGCCCAGAAGATGGAACAGGCAGTCTTTTTTTTTTTTTTTTTTTTTTTTGACTCAATTTGTTTACAGTAGAGTGTTTGCATACCCAGGGATCAAATTCAGGTCCTCAGGCTTGGCACCAAGCGCCATTCCCACTGAGCCAGCACATACAAAGGTCCTGAAGTCATAAGGACCAAAGCATCCTGGGAACTGGCTTGTGTGTGTGTGTGTGTGTGTGTGTGTGTGTGTGTGTGTGTGTGTGTGTGTGTTTTAAGACAGGGTCTCACTATGTAGCCCTGGCTAGCCTAGAACTTACAATGTAGATCAGGCTGTCCACAAACTCAGAGATCTCTTTGCCTCAGCCTCCTGAGTCTTGGGATTTAAAGGCGTGTACTACTATGCCCTTGCTGGAACTGCAAGAGTTAAAGTGACGGGCTCCCAGATGACAGTTTCCCAAGTGTGACCCTAGACACCATAAGAGGGTTCCGGTTAGAGTGGATCGTTACTGGAAGCTTGTGGCAACCAGAGGTGGTGCACAGAGTCAGGGCCAGAATGGAACAGAAATCCAGATGTGTGTGGGGCCCCTTTAAGTGGGATAGTGTGATTGATGCTCCAGAAGAGAGAGGTGTGCCCAGAAAAGAGAAAGTTGGAAGCCTGTGTCTGGTGCTTGGAACTGCTGGCTTTTGTTTTTGTTTTTGTTTTTGTTTTTTTTTTTTTTTACTTCTTTTCTTCCTTTTCTGTTTTGTTTTGAAACACTCTGGTATAACATAGGCTAGCTTCAAATTCACTATGCAGCTGAGGGGTGGCCTTGAACTTGTGGACCTCTTGTTTCTTCCTCCTGAGCGCTAGGATAATGGGTGTCTGCCATCAAGGTTTATGGAATGAAAGGGATGGGATGCCAGAGCTTCCTTCACTGGGGCAAGCACTTTACCTACCAAGCTACATTGCCCAGCCCCACCCCACCCCACCCCACCCCATGCCACCCCAGCTAACTCTTTTTATCTTGACAAGAAGTGAAGAAGGAACAAAAATTCAGAGAGACTCAATCACCCATGGGAAATAGAGCTTTGGACGAACAAAAAATATTCTTTTTAAAAAAAAAAAAATATATATATATATATATATATATATATATATATATTTGATATATATAGTTGTTTTTGAGATAGGGTTTCTCTGTGTAGCCCTGGCTATCCCGGACTTGCTTTGTAGACCAGGCTGGCCTCGAACTCACATCAATCCACCTGCCTCTGCCTCCCAAGTGCTGGGATTAAAGGCGTACGCCACCATGCCCGGCAGAACATAAAAATATTCTGTGTGCCTGTCGATGATTGACCACGAACCCCCACAACCTTGTTAAAAACACTTGGGGTGTGGCTGCAGCAACTGAGAAACAGAATGCTTCACTTAAGTAAATGTAAGAAATCACGTTTAGGGGTATAGTTTATTCCTAGTTGCATGCAGTCGCAGTGCAGAGAGAATAGACAGGGAATACCCACCGCTGGCTGCATCGATGCCTAGGAAAACCGGAGCCATGAGCAGGGACTGTGCCTGGGAGAGCGGGTTTAAGTGCAATGAGTGGAGTCAAACTGGGTGTAGAGTACTCCGGAGGAAGAAGCAGGAGGACTGCTGCAAGTTCAAAACCAGCCTGGACCGTGTAGGAGGAATCAGGCCTTTTTGTTTTTGTTTGTTCCTTTGTTTTGTGACGGGGTCCCTTTAGTGAGAGCTGGCCTTGAATACGCTATAAAATCAACGATGAACTCGAATTTCGGATTCTCCTATCTCTACCTCCTGCATGCTGGGAGTCTGAGCGTGCATTACCACACCTAGTTTATGAAATGCTTGGGGTTAAACCAAGAACATCGGGCTGGAGAGATGGCTCAGCGGTTAAGAGCACAGGCTGCACTTCCAGAGGTCCTGAGTTCAATTCCCAGCTACCACATGGTAACTCAAGATAGAGCACTCACATACATAAAATAAGTAACAAATATTAAAAAAATAAAAAAATAAACCGAGAACATCACTATGCAGCCTTGACTGGCCTGGAGCTCACTATATAGACCAGGCTGGCTTCAGACTCACAGAGCTCAATCTGCTCCTGCCTCCCTGGTTCTGGGATTAAAGGTACGCACCACCGTGCCTGGCTCATATTGTTATTGCCTTAGTTAGGGTTAATATTTCTGTGAGGAAACACCATGACCAAAACCAACGTGGGGAGGAAGGGATTTCCTTTGTGTTTCCTTGTCACCGTTCATCATTGAAGGAAGTCAGGACAGGAACTCAAAACAGGGCAGGAACTTGGGCTCAGGAACTGACGCAGAGGCCATGGAGGAGTGCTGCTTACTGGCTTGCCCTCATGGCTTGTTCAGTCTGCTTTCTTTCTCTCTCTCTCTCTCTCTCTTTTTTTTTTTTTTTTTTTTTTTTGTTGTTGTTGTTGTTGTTTTTTGAGACAGGGTTTTTCTGTGTAGCCCTGGCTGGCCTGGACTCGCTTTGCAGACCAGGCTAGCCTTGAACTCACAGAGATCCACCTGCCTCTGCCTCCCAAGTGCTGAGATTAAAGGCGTGCACCTCCACGCCTGGCTCCTGCTTTCTTATATAACCTAGGGCCACCATCCCATGGGTGGCAGCACCCATAATGGGCCCTCCCCCCATCAATCACCAATTAAAAAAAAAATGTCCTACAGCCAGGCCTCATAGAGACATTTTCTCAGTTGAGGTTCCCTCCTCTCAGATGATTCTTCCATTGTTTCAAGTTGACATAAAACCAACTGGAACAATTATTATTACTTTAATTATGTGTATATATATATATATGGGTGTCCGTGTGGTCTGTATACATGAGTGCAGTGCCAGAAGAGGCCAGAAGAGGGCATCAGATCCATCCAGAGCTGGAGTTAAAGGTGGTTTGTCAGCTGCAAGATGTCGGTACTGGGAACTGAACCCTACTCCTTTGTAAGAACAGTACATGTGCTTCACTGCTGAGCCATCTCTGCAGCCCTGTCGCCCGCCACGTTTTTTTGTTTGTTTGGTTTGGTTTGGTTTTTTGTTTTTCGAGACAGGGTTTCTCTGTGTAGCCTTGGCCATCCTGGACTCACTTTGTAGACCAGGTTGGCCTCGAACTCACAGTGATCCGCCTGCCTCTGCCTCCCGAGTGCTGGGATTAAAGGCGTGTGCCACCACGCCCGGCTCACGTTTTGTTTCTTTAGGTGGAGTCACACTGTATAGTCCAAAGTGGTCTTGAACTCAGTCGCTATGACACCCAGGGTGGACTCTAACTCTTAATCCCCTTGCTTCAGCCTCCCCAGTGCTGGAATTACTGGTGGATACCACCACTCTTAGTTCCACTTTATTATTAGTTACTATTGTTAATCTCTTACTCTGCCTGATTTAAACTTTACCATGAACTGTATGAGGGAGGGAGGGGAGGGAGGGAGAGTGAGGGAGAGTGAGTGAACAAGGAAAAAAGAAAACCCACAGGATATACTGGGTCAGGAGCTTTCTTTCATTTGATTTCAGACACCAAGTAGGGGGTCTTAGTAGGACCCCCTTACCATGGGGGGGCATTTTGTTATGTTACACTTATTTTGTGTGGGGGGGTGGGGAGGAGAGGGGTTCAGAGGAAGATTTGGGGGAGTTTGTTTTCTTCTTTGACAAGGGAATCAAACTCAAGTCATCAGGCTTGGTGTGCTGAGCTATCTTGCTGGCCCCACTGTTGTAACTGATGACTGGAAAGGTAAGCGAAGGGGTCCTTGCCGTCTTCCTGAACCCTGGCCTGCGTGTGTCTCCTAGGTCTCTATAATCTCAGTCTCACTACTGATGCTCCTGCTACCATGGGAACGGAAGTGACCATCTCAGCCAGCCTGGTGGTCAAGGACAACAGCAGCCTGCCTCTGCCTGTGGACACCCACCTCTACCGTTTCCACTGGATCCACACGCCACTGACCCTCACTGCCAAGACCGAAAAGAATCTAACCTCCACCATCCGAGTGGTAGGCAGCGCACCTGGGGACTTCGCAGTCTCTGTCTGGGTCACTGCTGTCGACTGCTGGATGTGCAAGCC
This sequence comes from Acomys russatus, assembly GCF_903995435.1. Taxonomy (NCBI): domain Eukaryota; kingdom Metazoa; phylum Chordata; class Mammalia; order Rodentia; family Muridae; genus Acomys; species Acomys russatus. The sequence goes on from NC_067155.1 coordinate 32,219,632, forward strand.
GTTAGCCAGGAGCTCTCTGGTGGTCCCCATCAAAGGTGAGGGTGTCTGAGGGCCTCTCTCGTTTACCTGTTTGCCTTCAAGCTCTTTCACGTTGTGGAACCCAGGGCCTCCAACAAACGGGGCAAGCGCTTCACCACTGAGCTACAACAGCAGGCCTGCCTAATCAAACCTTGTGTATGTGTGTATGTGTGTACGTGGTCTCTTGTGTGTATGCATGTGAGTGTGTGCATATGTGTGCTTTTATAGCAGGAGACAGCCCCTGGGGTTGCTATTCAGGCAGCACCCACTGGTTTTGTTTTGTTTTGTTTTGTTTGAGACAGGACCCAGCTCCAGCTGGGATCACAAATGCAATCCGCTACTGTGCGCGGGTTTTTTGGCTTCTTGCGATCAAAATCAGGTTTTGATGCTTTCAAGGCAAGCGCCTCACCGACTGAGCCATCTCCTGCCTTGTCAAGCTCTCTACAGAGAAAAATATCCAGCCTTGATGTGTGACAGTAAACAAATAGACGCAAATTATAAGCATGGATTCTTTCTTGGTTGCTCATTAAGTTAAAAAGAGTCAGAGAATAGGGTTGGCAAGATGGCTCAGCAGGTAAGGGTGCTTGCTGCAGAGCCTAATGACCTGAGTTTGAAACCCCAGGACCTACATGATGGAAAGAGAGCACCCACTCCTCAAAGTTATATTCTGACCTGAACACCTACAGCATGGCAGGGGTACACACACACACACACACACACACACACACACACACACACAATAAATAAATAAATAGATAAAGAAATCTAAACAAAACATTTTATTTAAAAAGAAGAAGAAAGGCTGGAGAGTTTGTTCAGTGCTTAGAAGTGGATGCTGCTCTCAAAGACAATCCTGATTCAGTTCCCAGCACCCGCATGGCAGCTCACACCTGCCTGGAACTCTAGCCCAAGGCGACCCTGTACCATTTCCTGACCTAAGGCAGCAGGCACACATGCCGTGCACATACATACAAGCAGGCAAAACACACACACACACACACACACACACACACACACACACACACACACCACAACAAAAATAAAATAAAGAATCAAGGACTGGAGAAATGAATGGTTCAGCAGTTAAGAGCACTTGATGCCCTTGCAGAGGACCAGAGTTCGAATCCCATCACCCACGCAGGCCTTACAGTCAAAAATGAGGGTTTTTTTTTTTTTTTTTTTTTTTTTTTTTTTTTATTCAGGAAATAAGCCTTTATTTAGGCAATGCTTTAGGCACAAGGTGATAAAAAAAAATGTATAAACAAGTGAAATACGAAACCCTTAGGGGACTGACTAAAGACAACTGAAATAATTTATGAGTCTTATGGAAAATAACTTTCCAAGGCAGATTTCTCTGTGTAGCCTTGGCTGTCCTGAAACTCAATTTGTAGACCAGGCTGGCCTTGAACTTACAGAGATCACCTGTCTTTGCCTTCTGAGTGCTGGGGATTAAAGGCGTGCACCGCCATGCCCAGCAATTTATGTGCCTTTTGGGGGGTTGGGGGATGGGAGGGAGTCTTGCTATAGAGCCCTGACTAGCTTTGAACTGGAGAAGATCCTTCTTCCTCAGTTTCCTCAGTGCTAGGATTATAGGCATATGCTATGACACACAGCTAATTTATGGAACTATTTACATTTTCACTATGTTAATTAGTTATTTAATTAATTGAGGGAGGGTGTTTATGCCTGTGAGTTCCTGGGCCATGTGGAGGTCAGAGGACAGCCTGCAAGAGTTGATTTTCTCTTTTTACTGTGTAGGACCTGGGGATTGAACTCATATCATCAGCCTTGATGGTAGGTGTCTTACCTATTGAGATGGTAGGAGCTGCCAGGCATGGTGGCGCACGCCTTTAATCTCAACACTTGGGAAGCAGAGGCAGGTGGATCTCTGTGAGTTCCAGGCCAGCCTGGTCTACAAAGCGAGTCCAAGACAGCCAAGATAATACAGAGAAACCCTGTCTCAAAAAACCAGAGAGAGAGAGAGAAAGAGAGAGAGAGATGGTAGGGGCCAGCTCAATAGCCCCAGTGTTTGTAATTGTTAATCATGATCCTTACAGTGAGTTTATAATGTCCTGAGTTTAAAATTCTCATGCCTGTAAAATTATATAGAAAGGAAAGCAAGCATAGACTTATGCAACTAATTCCGTAAACTTGGCTAATGTAAATGTATGCGTTGCCATTGGAGGCCAGAAGAGGGCGTCAGGTACCTCAAAGGCACAGCTACAGATGCTCTGTGGGTCGTCCACTGTGGATGCTGGGATCTGAACTCTGGTCCTCATGATACAGCACAAAGTGCTCTTAACCTCTGGAGCCATCTCTCCAGTTCAACCCCTCCATCACTTGCGTGTGTGTGTGTGTGTGTGTGTGTGTGTGTGTGTGTGTGTGTGTGTGTGTGTGTGTTGGGGGTGGAACTCAAAGCCTCCCGAGGGTTAAGCATTTGCTGCCCCACTGAGCCACATTCCCAGCTCCTGTTTCCTTTAAATGTCTCCTACTGCATTTCAGTGTCAGATACAATGTAAACACTATTGAGTAACTGTTAGACTTTATTGCCTAGAGACTAAGAACAGCAGGAATAGTCTGTGTGTGTTCAGTTCTGACACAAATTTATGTTTTGAGGCTTGTCCTCTGTAGCCCCAGGCCGACCTCCCGCTCACTGTGTAGCCAAGGATGGCCTTGAACTCTTGATCCTCTCGCCTCAGCCCCCTACCCCCAACCCCCAGGTGCTGGAATGCCAAGTGTGGGCATCACAACCTGCTTCAGTCTGTGTGTTTCTTCCTGGTGGGCATCCCTGTGAGAGGAGGCGGGGAGAGAGGCCCAGGTGGAGCATCTGACACCTACTGTGAGTCACTGCCAGCAGCCAGAGACTGGGATGTCTCAGCGTTGAAGGATCCTTGGGGTCCTCAGATCTTACATGGCTCTGCACCGGCGGCAGGAGGCCAAGCCAGGGAATACCTGCTTTGCTCCAGCTCAAGGTCACACACAGGCTCTTTCTGCCTTGTGCCTCTGAGAACTCACTCTCCCTCTGTCTTTCCCAGAGTCCCTTGTGGGGAACCTAGTCATTACCCAAAACACCTCCGTGACTTGGCCGAACGCCTACATTACCAAGAGAAGCCTTAGACTCGCCTTTCTCCTCCATGACCCGAGCGACTTCTTTAAGTCGGCTACCTTCTTCTACCGTTGGGACTTCGGAGACGGGTATGCGTTTATTTTCTCCCTCCCTCCCCTTCGCCCTTCCTCCCTTCTTCCCTCCCTCCATTTCTCTCTCTCTTTGCAGGGTCTCAGGGTCTTGGCTGCCCTGGAACTCAATATACAGACCAGGTGCCTCTCAAGTACTGAAGGTGTGGGCTCCTGTAACCAGCTACTTATTCTTGTAAAAGATGTTTCCTGGGGGCAAGAGAGATAGCTCTGTAGACCAGGCTGGTCTTGAACTCAGAAATGTGCCTGCCTCTGCCTCTCAAGTCCTGGGATTGAAGGTGTGTGCCACCACTGCCTGGCCTTCCCCGCCACCTAAAGACTTGTTTTTATTCTTTTTAATCACGTGAACGTGTGTTCATGTCTGTGGATATGTGTTATTGAGTGCCAGGAGCCTATGGAGGCCAGAGGAGGGAGACAGATCCCCTAGGGTTGTTGGTTATGAGCTGCCCAGCATGGGTTTTGGGAACCAACAGAACTCAGATCCTCTGTAAGAGCAGTACATGGTCTTAACCACTGGGGGGGAAAATCTTTCCAACCTTAAGAAAGAAGGAAAACCTGTTATCATTGTATAGGCCTTAATTTCAGCACTCGAGAGGTGTGTGCATTCGGGTCGTCCTGGGCTACAGAGCCAGACCAAGGCTAATTTGGACTTATAAGTCTCTACCTCAAAAGACAAAACCAAACAAACGTAGAAAGCTAGAACCAACAAGTTCAAATGGAAAAGCTACGGATCTTTGTTTTGATTTTTGAGACAAAGTTTGTCAGTGTAGCCCAGGATGGTCTTTAATTTAAGATCCTCCTTCCTATTGGAGCTGGAGAGATGGCTCAGAGGTTAAGAGCACTGGCTGCTCTTCCAGAGGTCCTGAGTTCAATTCTCAGCCACCACATGGTGGGTCACAACCATCTGTAGTGGGTCTGATGTTCTCTTCTGATGGCGTGAAGACAAAGCACTCATATACATAAAATAAATAAATAGTTTTGTTTTTGTTTTTGAGACAGGATTTCTTTGTGTCCTGGAGCTTGGTCTGTAGACCAGGCTGGCCTCAAACTCACATCAATCCACCTGCTTCTGCCTCCCGAGTACTGGGATTAAAGGCATGTGCCATCACTGCCCTGCTCTTTTTTTTTTTAATTTTTTATATGTATATATATGAAAAAGTTTACTGTAGGAATGTGGGAGAGCAGGAAAGGGAGAGGGGCACCCCAGAGAGAAAGAGACAGAAACAGCAAGGGAGAAACAAGAGTGAGAAGAGAGAAAGGAGAGGAAGAGAGTGAGAGAGGTAAGAGGCAAATAAATAAATCTTTAAAAAAAAAAAAAAGTTCCTCCTTCCTCAGCCTCTCCAGTGCTGTAACTACAGGCATTTCCATGATGCCTTGCTGGGTTCCCTTGCAGATTACCAGAAGGGGGAACAGTGATGACTATGTCCCTTCTCTTTGTCATCTGATAGGACCTTGTCAATAACCGACAACCCTGTGGTGTATTACAACTATTCAAGTGCCGGAACCTTCACGGCGAAAGTCAGGGTGGTGGCAGAATGGGAGCAGATAAAGCCAGATGCTGGAAAGGGCATCCTGCAGAGGACCGGTGACTTCTCAGCATCCTTAAGACTGCGGGGTAGGTCTCCCGCCAGATTGGCTCTATCCAACAACTGTCCTTCCAGATTGAAGTTTCTCCAGCTAGAATCCGGCTGCTCTTGAATGGGTATTCTCAGAAGCATCTCCACTGCCCTGTTTGCTTCAGAGAGTCTGCCAAAGGCCACAGGCAGCCACTCTATAGCAGAGCTGGCATTTGAGTTCAGGCCACCCTGAACCCCCAGAGCCTGACCTTGACCAGACACCTGTCACAAGGGAGCTGGTCTTTGATGCTCTTTGTTCCATGGTTGTTGTTTTAATTGAAAATCCCAGATCATCCTATTTTACCAATAAAGACTCAGGAGCCAGATGCTGAGGTGGAAAATCCTGCTAGCTCAGAGAGGCAGAGAAAGCACCTTAGCTGACCTTCCTACTCAGCTCACGTCCCGATGGAGAAGGCCCAGAGGCTTGCTAGCTCAGCTAGCAAGCCCAGGAGGAAAAGGCCAGAAAACCTAAGGCCAAAGGCTTGCTAGCTCAAGGCCCAAAAAGCCAAAGGCCAAGGGGCTAAGGAGCTCAAGAGCTCAAAAGCTAAGCTATAATCCCAAGCTAAAGTGCCAAAGACCCCTTCTACTTCTACATACTGTCTTAAATCCCCCTCAATTCAAAGTCCCTCCTGCTCTTTACTCCCTGTCAGCTGGCTTCTTGCTCTACCTCTTGACCTAGGGTTAACTTTATTAAATCCTGTGTATAGAAAGTTCTTGGATTAAAGGTGTGTGTAAGGCTGGCTGAACCACACCGTAACCACCTGTTTACAATAAACAGAAAGGTTTTGGATCAAAGGTGTGTTAAGGGCTCAAAGCCACAAGAAACAGGGACTTACAGTTCAGTCTCAGGGACCGCAATGGGATTCATGACGGGTTTTCACAGTTCGCAGTCTCATGGATCACATTGGGATCAAATAGCTTGCAACATTTCAGTTCAGGTCAAAGCTGGCTATGGAGGGTGGGAAGCCTCGGTCTAGCTGCCTGGCTTTGGGCAGTTTTCAGAGATCTCTTTGTATGTGTGTATATGTGGGGGCAAGCAGATATGCACGGTGTTCATGTGCACCTTGAGTCCACATTCAACACATGTGTGTAGGTGGGTATGCCCATATGTGCGTTTGCATGTGGAGGTCAGAGGAAAGCCTTGAATTTTCAGATGTCGACCCACCTTTTAAAAAACTAATAATTAATTGTTTTTGTCAGTGTAGCCCTGACTGGCTTGGAACTCACAGAAATTTCCCCCTACCTCTGCCTCCAAGTGCTAAGAAAAAAGGAATGAGCCATCAGCCCTGGCTCAACAACCTTCTTTTGATAAGTGTTTGCCACTGGCTTGGAACTCACCTCATATTTGAGCCTGGCTGGGCAGTGACTCTCAGGGATCCACAAATCTCCACCACCTCAGCTCTGGGATTTGAAGCAGGTGTCATCATACCCAACTTTTTTTTTTTTTTTTTTTGAGGTGCCGAGGGTGGAATTCAGTTCTATACTTTACCAACTGTTCTATTTTGGTCTCTGTTTGCTGTGATTAAACACTAACTGACCAAAAGCCACTCAGGGGAGGGAGAGTTTTATCTGGTGTGCACTCCAGGTCCCAGCACATCACTGAGGGAAGTCAGGGCAAGAGCCCGAGGTGGGAACCTGAAAGCCCAACTGCTTGCTATTCCCCAAAACATTACCTCCAGCCAGGGAACTCACGTCAGGGAAGAACAAAAGAAACTTACGGAGGCATGTCGGCTCACTCACCAGCTCTTGCTCAGCTAGCTTTCTTACACAGCCCAGGACCTCCTGCCTAAGGAATGGTGCTGCCCACAGTGGACTGGTTCCTCCTACCCCACAAGCCAATCTGATCCGGACAACCCCTCAGTTAAGACTCTCTTCTCTAGGCTGTGTCAAGTTGACAGAGCCAACTAACTAGGACTCTCCAGCATGCACTTGTGAGCTATTGTCTTTGGTAATGGCTGATGCATTTCTTGTGGCATAGGTAGTGGCTTAGTGACAGTGGGTAAGACGGTGTCTCAAAGACTTGGCTCTTGCTTGCTTCTCCACTTGCCTCCCTCTGACCCAGCACCAGGAACAGAGTCAAGGACACAGAGATGACCACACAGCCTAAAGGGGAGTGCGCTTTGTGTCACTCCTTAGCCACTGGGTCTAACGGGTCCCTCCTTTCTTACAGAGATGCTTCAAGGCATGCAGGTGTTGGGCCCCACCCTAATGCAGACATTCCAAAAGTTGACAATGACCATGAACTTCTTCGGGAGGTGAGTGAACACACAGAGTGTTGTACAGGTGTTCTGTGGCCTCTCTCCATTACCAGTGATGCCACAGAGCCTGCCGTGTCCTTTAAGGAGCCCAGGGAAAAGATGATACCATTCTGTCCTGTGACTGTGAGCTGGAAAGAACTGTGGGCATAGTTGTGCTGTTAGGGACCTGCACCGGAGATTTCCAGGATCTTGGTCTCTTAGCCAAATGATTGAAAATAAGGGCTGGCACAGATTTCTAAAAAGAAGCAAGGTACTTCAGAGCTAAGCAGCCATACAGATCACAGCCTTGGTTCTCAACCTGTGGGTCGAGACCCCTCGGGAGGGGGTTGAATGACCCTTTCACAGGGGGTCACATGTCAGATATCTAGCATATGGGATATCTACAGTATGATTCCTAACAATAGCAAAATTACAGTTATGAAGTAGCAATGAAAACAATTCCATGGCTGGGGGTCACCACACCATGAGGGACTGTGTGTAAAGGGTCGCAGCATTAGGAAGGTTGAGAGCCCTGGGTTAGAGTAGAGTGACACGTTGTCAAGATGGATGGCAGGCAACACGAGTGAGAGTGTTCAAGGGCCCCCAGGTTACAGCCTAGAGTCTCTGTTTATGAAGTTTAAAAGCAGGAGGGCCTGGTTATTAATAGGCACAGTTTGGATGGTTCTCTACTTCAACTGATAGGCTAGATCGTATATTCATTTTTCCCAACACACATACCCCTTCCCACAATGCATCTGATTTTTAACTGTATGTCCACCAAATTATATATATTTCAATTTTTATTTATTATTCTCTCATGCAATTTTTTTTTAATTTAAAAATTATTTTAGATTTATTTCTCTTACATGTATGTGTGTTTTGCCCACACGTTTGTCTATGTACCACATGAATGTCTGATGCCCAGGGAGTTCAGAAGAGGACATCCAGTCTTCTAGAACTGGAGTTACAAATGGTTTGTGAGCTGATGTGTGGGTGCTGGGAACGGAACCTGAGCCCTGTGCAAGAGCAGTAAGTGCTCTTAACCACTGAGCCGTCGCTCCAGCCCATGGTACATCGGCAGAAGACGATAAACAAAGGGTTCTTCCTAAGGGATTGCTAGAGGCCACAGTTTTAATTTACAGCCGTGCACCCCAAACTGTTGCTGGATTGACTTTTCTATTCCTCATTCCCCAATTCATCAGTGATACACTTGGATAGAAACTGTATTTGATTATTGCTTGGGACAGGGAAACCATACTTTTGTTTAGAGATGGGAGTTTACATAGCCTTGTGAACAGGGTTTAGGAGGTTCTGAGGTTGCTAGGTGGATTGTATAGAGGTGTGTGTGTGTGTGTGTGTGTGTGTGTGTGTGTGTGTGTGTGTGCACATGTGCATAGTGTATGCAAGTGAGGGAGCTATGCTGCCAAATGCATCATTAGAAAGGGTATTGTGGGGTATATAACCCAAACCAAGCAGTGTCCTGGGATAAGCTGTCTTCTATACTTGCCTGCCTGACCTCCATTCTCAAGGCCCTGGGGAGTGATGATGGGTCTTCTGAGGTTGTCTGCAATATGAGAATTAGCAAGACACTAGGGGACTCCATCCTGTGCAGAGCCCTCTGTGAATGACGTGGGTCTTGGTCTGTATCTGCCTGCAATCCCCCAGTGAGGGGCAGGTGCTGTGGCTCAGTGGTAGAGCACCTGCCTAGAATCCCCCAGTGAGGGGCAGGTGCTGTGGTTCAGTGGTAGAGCACCTGCCTAGAATCCCCCAGTGAGGGGCAGGTGCTGTGGCTCAGTGGTAGAGCACCTGCCTAGAATCCCCCAGTGAGGGGCTGGGTTGTGGCTCAGTGGTAGAGCCCCTGCCTAGAATCCCCCAGTAAGGGGCTGGGGTGTGGCTCAGTGGTAGAGCCCCTGTCTAGAATCCCCCAGTGAGGGGCAGGTGCTGTGGCTCAGTGATAAAGCACCTGCCTAGAATCCCCCAGTGAGGGGCAGGTGCGGTGGCTCAGTGGTAGAGCACCTGCCTAGAATCCCCCCATGAGGGTATAGCTCAATGACAGAGTGCTTGTCTAGCATGCTATAGATTTGATTCTTCAGTCTAGAAAACAAAGAAAGAAAGAAAAGTGAGCAGAGAGGCCAAGGACAGCGGGAGAGAAGCTAAGTTACGGACTGGCACTTTGACCTCCATGGTGGCACGTGGATAATGGGACACCTGTTACCCTTTCTACCCTAGCAAAAGTTTGCATAGCTTCTCAGATGCTGCTTCACTGTCACCTCCTCCACGAAGCCACCCCTGTCATCTGAGCCATCTGAACACTGTTCTGTCCCCTGCCGCCGCTGTCTGGTGCTGTGGACACATCTCTGCCTCATTAGCCCGGGATCTCCTGAGGGTCCCAGGCCAACCCTTTTGTGCTTTTGAGTTCTGGCATCTGGCATGTTTGATGTTAAGATGTGTTAGCTAATTTTTTTCATTGCTGGGACAAAAGCCCTGATGAAAGCAGTGGAAGGAAGGAAGAAAGGTCTTGTTTGGGCTAACAGTCCATGGTGGGCAAGCATAGCGCAAGGGTCTTTAGATGGCTGGTCACATGGCGTCCACAGTTAGGAAGCAGAGAGAGGTGAGTGCAGGTGCTTATCTTTCTCCTTTTATTTAGCCCAAGACTGTAACCCACTGAACGGTGTTGCCTACATTCAGGGTGGGTCTTCCCACGTTAATTAACCTAACCTAGAAACCCTGGCACAAGCATGCCCCTCCCACACCCATACCCCGGTTTGTTTCCATGGCGATTCATTGAACGGGGCAGCCTAGTATCCTGTATGGAAAGGACTTCGAACTTTCTGCCCTACTCTAGGCTTGCTCTAGGCTCCTGCCCCTGACCAAACCACTTCCAAAAATGCTTTCTTTCTGTTCTTCTGTAGCCCGCCTCTGCACGTGTGCTGGGGCCTCAAGCCGGAATGTCTCCCACTGGAGGACAGAGAGTGCCATCCTGTGTTGGTGACGCAAACGTCTTTTAACCTGACCCACATCTTCCAGGACCCTGGGGACTACTGCTTCACCTTCCGTGCGGAGAATGCCATCAGCAAGACTCACCAGTACCACAGGGTCCAGGTGTGGCCCTCCAGTAAGTGACACCTTGCCACACACAGGCATCAAAGCCCTGTCCCCCACCTCCGGTGACCAGCTGAATCCTTTGGTAGCCTGATCCTACCAAGGTCATCAAGAACTGATCCCACCAGCACTAAGGTCGTGAGTAGTTCTCCTGGGGAAAGAAACAACTCACATTGCAATGACCAAATGGTAAGGCTCCCACCAGCATCCACACCGTCATCACCAGCCTCCACCAACAACCAACACTCTACCAATCTTAGCACCAACTCAAAACTCCATTATTATCCTGGGCACCCTGCCAACCTTAGTACCAATAATGAACTCCACCAATATCATCAATGGCACACTTCAGCCCCACCACCAACCCCACCAGTGCCATCTCTGCCACCCTGTCAACTTCAGCACCAACACCAAACACCACCAGAATCATCCTTAACAGACTACCAAACTCTACCAAGGTCATCATGCCGTACAGACTTCTACACTGTTATGCCCACATTTTGAGAGACTCCCCGAACAGGCCACCCAAGAGCCGAGTCCAACTGCAATGGCAAGGCAGTCTTTGTTGCAGGTTCGAACCAAGGACACCGGTTCGACACAGCAGATACAGGGAAGTGACCTCAATTGAGAGGGATTTTTAAAAATAGGTTTTAGGCAAAGAAATGGGTTTTTACAGTGTATGATTGGATGACATTTGGGCAGAAAACTTGCAAGCAGGGAGTTACGAGCCTTGGCATTCCATGGTTGGGTAATAGGTGTAAGGGCAAGTTGGCCTGTAGAGAAGATTGGTTGAAGCAGTCATGGGGGCGTTAGGAACTTTGGCCTGGCTTCTCCTAATTGGTTGTTGCTATGTGCCAGACCCCCTGCTGGTCAGCTTGACCAGCAAAGAGTATATTTGGACTTTCCCAAGGTGAGCTGATTGTGTTGCTAGGGAATATTTTTCTCTTTAGACTTGTTTGTGGTTTTTCTGGAATCTGGGTTCAGCCCTTGGCTAGGTTTAATACAAAATGGAGTTTCTTTTTCAAAATGGAGTTTGTCTGGTCCTTTCATTACCACCACCAAACTCCATTAATTACCACTATGAGCACTTTGGTTTTGGTGGCGGGGTTGAGACAGGGTTTCTCTGTCTAGTCCTGGCCATCCTGGAACTTGCTCTGTTCCACCTGCCTATGCATCCTGAGTGCTGGGATTAAAGGACTGCACCACCAATGCCTGGGCCACCACCAACACTTTATCATCTCCAGTGTTACCACCGAATTCCATCAATACCATCCCTGACAGTCTACCAACTTCATCACCGCCACTAAATAATATTTACAATACTCTACCCACCAGACTCTGCAATACAATCCTTAACACTCTGCCAACCTAGTAACACACCCATCAGCTCTCCCAACGCCCTCATGAACATCAGCATCATTAAGAGTAACGATGAAGCTCCCACATGATCCCAACTCATTGCCATCATCTTTACGGCTCCCTCTATTCTCTGGTCCCTTTCTGAACACTGAGAAGATGCTCTATCCCAATCCAGGCCCTGGATGACCTCAGGGGCCTCATTGGGTACCTTGGTCTCTGCTGGCTCCAGCAGGCTCTGGTGAGTGTCCAGAAGCCCGTGAATTCCATGGAGGAGAAAGTGGTCCCAGGCTAGAGAGATGGCTCAGTAGGTAAAGTGCTTGCTGTACTAGGACGAAGACCTGAGTTCCGATCCCCAGAACAGGGTGTGGGCCTGGAGAGATTGTTCAATGGTTCAGAGCACTGGTTGCTCTTCCATAGGACCCTGGTTCAATTCCCAGCACCCACATGGCAGCTCACAGTTGTCTGTGACTCCAGTTCCAGGGGATCTGATGCCTTATTCTGGATTCTGTAGGCTGTATGCACACACTGCACAGACAGACAGACAGACAGGCAAAACACCCATACACATTAAAAAAAAAAAAAAGTAGTGGGATGCAGCAGCCTGTGTTTGTAACCCCAGTACAAGGGGAAGGGATGTGGAGAATGGGGGATTCCTCCAGCTCCCCGGCAGGCCATTCTAGCGAAATTGGTGAGCTCGGAATTCAGTAAGAGACCCTGTCTAAACAAAAATAAGGTAGAAGCAGGGTGTGGTGGTGCATATCTACAATTTCAGTATTTGGGAGGCGGAGGCAAGCAGAGCTTTGTGAGTTCAAAGCAAGCCTAGTTTATGTTGAAGTTCCAGGCCAGCCAGGGCTACCATGTGGGGCCTTCTCTTAAACAAACAACCCAAGATTAAAAAAAAAAAAAAAAAAAGGGCTGACAAGATGGTTCAGTGGGTAAAGGTATTTAACATTAAGCCTGACAGTCTGAAGTCTAGCCCCAGGGAGGGACATGGCGGAAGAAGAAAACGAACTCTACAAAGTTGTCTTCTGACCTCCACATACTCGCAAGTAAGGATGTAAATAAATAGATAATGCATACGTACAATTAAAAATAAACCCAACAAAACAAAACAAGCCCACTGAAACACAAGGTAGAGAATGTACACTTGGTGTCCACCTCTGGCCTCCATGACATGCGGGCACAGGGCAATACACCACACACACACACACACACACACACACACACACACACACACATACACTCATGTACACTGCCTTTTCTTGGGAAGCAGCCTCATGCTGGGGTAGCAAGAGTGGTCACCCGTGAGCCAGCACATTCACATCCCTCCTTTACTTCATCACTTTCCCTTGGCAGCCTCACAGCTCAGCATAAGCATCCATGGCCTAGACAGAGTCAGGATTTGAACCCATGACCTCCTCACTACAGACACCGACCTCTTTCCACTCCACCATGCTTTCCTCGGCAAGAGGCTCTGTGAGTCAGGCCAGAGCTGGCTGCCGTGTGGTGGGAAGCTGGGGCGGAGGCCCAGCCCTGATTAGCAGGGGGGTGCGCTAGTTATTTCTACATCTCTGTTAACCAAATACCTGGCCAAACCAACAAATTGCTTTGAGAGGAAGGATTCCGAGAGTTCATTCCCTATTTGCTTAGCTCCGAGAACACGGAGGCCAGTCATCGTGGCCCGTGGGCGAGTCACCTGATCTGGGTTGTCCCTCAGCGGAGACTGATTCTAGGTCATGACAGATTCACAGTTAACCATCACATCTTCTCCAAAGCCCCTCCCGCTTCCCTCCTACGGTCTCCCAACAATGCCATCCAGTTGTGATGCTATCAAAAGATTAATCCAGTGACTAGGCCAGAGCACTCAGAAGCTCGTCATCTACGGGAATGCCCAGAGAGATGTACTTGGCACATCTTCCAGTCCAATCCAGTTGCCATAGGGGCTAACTATGACAGGGTCCTTCCCTTGCTTATGATGTAGGGGTTGGAGTCACGCCATTCACTCTTAACGACTACTCATTGAGTCCAGCACACACACCAGGGGCCCCTGAGAAGATACTATTGAATGACTTTATTAAGAGAAATAAAAGGAGGACATGACTACTCCTAAATTATGGAGAAGATTTTTTTTAAATGGTTGATATAAAGGAGAAAGAAGGCAGAGAGAAGAGCCCAGGATGAACACGGCTGCCAGACTAAACCAGACCATGAAGAAGAGAGATGGAGAGAAAGGGAGAGTAAGAAAGGTGGCCTGGGGGCTCAGTGGTTAAGAGCACTGTCTGCTCTTCCAGAGGTCCTGAGTTCAATTCCCCCCAAGCACACGGGGCTCACAACCATCTATAATGGGATCTGGAGCCCTCTTCTGGCCTGCAGGTGTACATGCAAATAGAGCACTCATACATACAAATAAATATTAAAAAGAAAGAAAGAAAGAAAGAAAGATGGCCTGGGCCAAGAGACCAAGAGACTGGTATAGCCAAAATAGCTGTTATAGATGGATCAGGCTGGGAGAAGGGAAGTGGAAGCTCAGGCCCTGGGAGGGAGAGGTTTAGGGTAAGGGCAGTGTAAGAATGCTAGCAAAAGGTGGGCGTGGTGGTGCATGCCTTTAATCCCAGCACTCGGGAGGCAGAGGCAGGCGGATTGCTGTGAGTTCCAGGCCAAGATAACATAGAGAAACTTTGTCTCAAAAAACCAATCCAAACAAAACAAAACAAAACAAAAAAACCTACTTATTGTGTGTATTTGTTTTTGTTGTTTCATTTGGTTTGGTTTGAGACAGGGTTTCTCTGGCTGTCCTGTAACCCATTCTGTACCAGGCTGTAGACCAGGCTGGCCTCGAACTCACAGAGACTCGCTTGCTTCTGCCTCCCGAGTGCTGGGGTTAAAGGCGTGTGCCACCACCACCTGGCTACTGTGCGTACTTATATGTGAGGGCTATGACCCACACGTGGAGGCCTGGGGACAACTTTGGGGCGTCACTTATCTCCTTCCAGTATTGTGTCCGCTCCTGGGGTAGAATTCAGGTCCTCGGGCTTAGCAGAACCTGCCTTTCCCCACGAACCAGTGTTTCAACCCCGGCTATCCAATCCTGTAATCTCTCTCTCTCTCTCTCTCTCTCTCTCTCTCTCTCTCTCTCTCTCTCTCTCCTCTCTCTCTCTCTCTCTCTTCTCTCTCTCTCTTTCTCTCTCTCTCTCAGGTTTCCAGCCATTTGTCTTTGCTTTCCCTTGCGCCACGCTGATCACCGTGTTGCTGGTTTTCACCATGTACATGACTGTGCGCAACGCCACTAACCAGAAAGACGTGGAGGTAGGTACTCTGCAGGATGGAGGCTAGACCACTGAGTATTCTGCAGGATGGAGGCTAGACCACTGAGTACTCTGTAGGATGGAGGCTGGACCACTGAGCCTTAGCTAGGAGAGGGTATGGTAAGCAGACCAGAATTCCACAGGCGGAGCCCTGCTAAACCCGGAAGCTTGGACTGATGCACCGAAGAGGCGTGGCTAGACGGTGTAGAATTAGCTGACTCATCATCACCTTTCCACCGAGCTCTCAAGCCCACCGAGTGGGCTGGGGGGGGGGGGAGTCTCCCATGGGCGGGGGGGGGGGGGGGACGGGGTGGTAATTGACCCGTGGGGTTTTAGTCACCATTGGTGGCTGATTTTAACTTTTCCCCCTCCCGCGTCTGACAAGAGCCCGGAGGCCACCGGCCTCAAGTGCTGCTGCCAGGTGTGCTGCGGCTCCCTCTTTCTGGACTCACCATCCGAGTACCTGGAAATCGTCCGAGAGAACCACGGGCTGCTTCCGCCCCTCTACAAACCTGTGAAAACTTACAACGTGTGAACTCCCCACCTCTCAGTGTTTGCTGATCACCCATTGGGAGCTCCGGGCAGGGTGGCATAGGCTAGTGAGCAGGAGGGGTTTACCCATGTGTGACCATTTGCCCAGACTGGTCATTGAGCTGTACAGTCCAACTGTTGTCATCCGTCCTTTGTGTCATCCTCCCAGCTGTCACCCACTCATCTGTACAGTCTAGTTACCTCTGTAAAGCTTTCCTCGGTTGCCCTCCCACCCCTCCACCAAGCAGGATTCTGGCATTTGGTGTGTTGTCTAAGAGTCTCCCAAGTGGGCCGGGCTGCCTCTCGCGTCTGTTGTTTACTGGGGTTTCGTGAGGCCTTCAGCAATGCAGTTCTGCCCCAACCAGAGAGAAACTAGGAGGGAGGTCCCAGAGGGTAAGGATGCTCAGATGGGCACACCCACAGCAAGGAAGGATATACAGGGATAGGATGGAGCATCTCAGATGATTTGCTGTGTGTCTGTAAAGCTTGTGGCTGTGACGGACCTGAACTAGGACACGAGGGCACATGAGTGTAGCCTCACCTCTGTCTTTTATCTCTGCAGTTCTATAACCAGGCAATTCTATTCTCTGCCTGCTTGCTGGGAGCTAGGCCGGGGACGGGGGTGAGGGTGGGGCGCAGAATGAACACCCTGTGAGTGTGGAATGCTTTATAAGTGGACTCTTTTTCACTGAAACCCCTAAGATCAATGTCCACTGAGAAAAAAAGAGAATTGAAAGGAAGGTTAGTCTAGCAAGGACTTGGATATTCTCTCTCTCTCTCTCTCTCTCTCTCTCTCTCTCTCTCTCTCTCTCTCTCTCTCTCTCTCTCTCTCCCTGCCTCCCCCTCCCCCTTCTTTCTGTGACACCTTGCTTACTCAGTTGCTCCCAAAGTAGCAGAAGAAAGAAGCTGGAGGCAGAGGATGCCCCGAAAGATAAGTAGAAGCCTGGCATGGTGGTCCACACCTTTAATCCCAGCATTGAGGAGGCCAAAGCAGGCAGATCTGTGATCAGAGTTCAAGGTCAGCCTGGTCTACATAGTGAGTTCCAGGACAGCCAGAGCTACATAGGGAGTTCTAGCCCACACACAACTCCCTCCCCCTCCTCTGCCAAGAGAAAGGAAGAAACAAAGAAGAAGGGAAGGAAGGAAAAGAAAAGGAAAAAAAAAGAGAGAGAGAGAGAGAGATGGTAAGTAGGTACAGATAGAAGCATCCAGGCTTACCTGGGTACCTAGCATACTCAGGCAGCCTGCACCTGCTGGATGGTTAGGCCCAGGTGCACACATCCAGGTGTGCCAAGGAAGCCTGCACCTGCTGGATGGTTAGGCCAGGTGCACACATCCAGGTTGCCAAGGAAACCTGCACCTGCTGGATGGTTGGACCCAGGTGCACACATCCAGGTGTGCCAAGGAAGCCTGCACCTGCTGGATGACTAGGCCCAGGTGCACACATCCAGGTGTGCCAAGGAAGCCTGCACCTGCTGGCTAAGGATGGTCAAGACTGTCTAGATCTCTGTCACTGTGACTGTTGGCCCTTGGAGATCCTGCTGATATAGTGTTCTCGTACCATTCATCCCTATGATGTACTGCCATCATTCCTGAATAAAAGCTTCACCAAGCACACTCTGTGTGGCAGAGTGGCTTTTTTTTTTTCTCCCTGTGTGCCAATGAAGCTTCGTAAGAGCTCTGCAGCAGCAGGCTGTCCCTGGGGCACTCTGCAGTGATGGGGACTAACCCCTCAGAGGTGGCATGACCCAGGAGTGTCAGCGCCTTTTCTCATCACCATTAAAATTCCCAACCGAAGCAACCTAGAGGAGGCTTTGTTTTGTCTCCTGGTGTATGTAGGCAGACAGTCCATCACAGAGGGGCGCCCATGGCAACAGGAGCACGCGGCGGCAGGTCGCTAGCTGGCCACTTTTTCTTTTCTTTTTTCTTTTTTCTTTTTAACAAAGTTTTTTTTTAATTTCTTTATTTATTGTACATGAGTGTTTTAGCTGCAGAAGAGGGCATCAGATCACATTATAGATGGCTGTGAACCACTATGTGGTTGCTGGGAATTGAACTCAGGACCTCTGGAAGAGCAGGCAGCACTCTTAACCACTGAGCCATCTCTCCAGCCTCACTTTTTCTTTTTTAAGTTTAGTCCATGGGTCTGTGGAACTGCGCCCACATTCAGAGAGGCTCTTCCCTCCTTTGCTAAATCTCTCTAGGTGCTTCTAAGTTCCATCAAATTGACAATCAAGATTAACCAAACCGGGTGATGGTGGCACACGCTTTTAATCCCAGCACTCCAGAGGCAGAGGCAGGCGGATTGCTGAGTTGGAGGCCAACCTGGTCTACAAAGAACAGTCAAGGGTACACAGAAAAACCCTGTCTTGAAACAAACAAACAAAACAACAACAACAAAAAGATTACCCATTACAGGTCCCCCACCTGTTGAACTGGGAAAGTGTTTTCCTTGAGGCCGGGAGTTGGATTCTGAGAGCCCATGGCTTGTTGTTTGCTTGTTTTTTTGTTTCTTTGCTGTTATTGTTGTCTTGCTAAACAAACAAACAAACAAACCCAAACAAACAAAAACAAAAAGCCAGGCAGGGTGGTTGGGGAGACAGAAAGGATCCTTGGGACACACTCATTGGCTGGCTATACTAGCTGAGTCAGCAATCTCCAGGCCAGCAAGAAATGGTGTCTCAAAAAACACAAGGTGGGCCAGGCGTGATGGTGCCCACCTGTAATCCCAGCACTCAGGAGACAGAGGCATGTGGATCTCTGAGTTCAAGACCAGCCTGGTCTACAGAGTGAGTTCCAGGACAGCCAGGGCTACACAGAGAAACCCTGTCTCGAAAAAAGCAAACCAACCACCACCAAAAACCAAAAATCAAACACAAGGTGGGGAGAGTGACTGAAGAATGGCACCTGAGGTTAACCTTTAGCATCCACATGTATGTGCACACACGTGCACAAGCACTCACATAGGTAAACAAGCACATACTAGAATTTTAATACAATTGTTTTCCTTTGCAATACTATTGTTATGCTTTTGAAAAACTACGCCTCTGTGAATTATTATGTAGAGAGGTCCCTGGAGACCACAGGGTGTGGGGGAGGACCCTGTTTTTTACTGCTGAACAGAACAGGTTAGTTGGAATCCAGGAGAGCCTGTGCCAGCCTGAACTTCCCAATATTTCCAGCAGGTGGCAGTGTTCACTTGGCCGCGTGCCCTATCTGGCAGTTTCTCTTGCCAAGCATTGGCCAAGCCCAAGAGTCCAAGAGGGGTGTAGACTCCCATGGCACCCCGACAGCTGCAGCGCACACACATGCCACATGCATGCTCACATTCTTACAGCTGAGACAGCCAGTTTGGCAATCAGCTTCGAGAACATTCAGCCCCTTCCAGCACAAAACCATTTAGAGCTTCAAACACGCTCACGAAAGGCCAGGCATGGCTGCACACAGGCCTATAACCAAAACGCCACAGGAGGCTGGCTGCTGGCTGCCGCCCAAACTCCAAGTTCAGAGAGAAGCCCTGACTCAAACGAGTAAAACAGAGTGGTAGCACAGGGCTCCCGACGGCTTCCTTTTTGGCCTCCACAAACACACATGAACACGCACACAACAGCAGAGGATGGGACACTGGTTCCAGGAGAGGCAAGAGGTATGGCCCAGACAGGGAGGACATCTCTCCTCATGCCTCTGTGGGACAGCCTGCTCACGGTGGGTTTTCTGTCACCCTGTCTGTAACCCAGATGCCCACAAGGGTCAGGGATGTTCTGACTTCTGCCTTGCTCTTCTTACAGAACTCTATCTTTATTATTTATTTTTTTTTTTATTTTTATTTCCAGCTTTTTTCCGTGTTTTCTGTGCTGGAAGGTGCCCCTTGCAGACAGCCCATGGCTGTGATGAGACACCAGCTTGGACAGGAAAGGGTTTATCTTACTCACACTTTCATATAACAGTTCATCATCAAAAGTCGTGAGGGCAGGAGCCTGGAGGCCGGAGCTGATGTAGAGGCCGTGGAGGGGCGCCGCGCCGGCTTGCTCCCTGTGCCTTGCTCAGCCTGCTTTCTTATAGAATCCTGGCCCGCCAGCTGAGGGATGGTATCACCCACAAAGGCCTGGGCCCTCTCCTGTCAATCACTAATTAAGAAAATATCCTGCAGGCATTTCTGCAGTCCGAACTTTTGGGGGAATTTTTTTCCAACTGTGGCTCCCTCTTTTCAGATGATTCTCGCTTGTGTCAAGTGAACATAAAATTAGCCAGCACACTTTCCATCGAAATGACCAGCTCAGACTATACCAAGCCCATGATGAGCCTATTTATTTGTGGCCCGTTTTTTTGAGTTCTCACCTCTTCCCTGTCCAGAACTAGTTTCCAGTCTACCCTAAACTTGTCCTTTAAGTTGAAATCTTCTACCATAGCCAAACTTCTCACTGCCTGGTCCCTCCATGAAATCCCAGTGCAATTCAAATAATGGACACCAGAGGGTGCTACAAGCTTTTGCAAGAAGTAGGAGGTGACCAGTCTTTCACTCTTAGGTCCTTGAGCATTTGGTTTTGGGGCCATAGTCTGGTTTAACTGCAGCCATGCTGTTTCTAAAACTATCGATCAATTCATTCTCTTTCAAACCCCCCCCCCCCAACGACTCCCTGGGCCTTCAGCACTAGTTTAAGTTCCCAGGATCCAACATTGAGTTTTGGACGCTCCAGTCCAAGATTGGAGGTTAGGCAGATCAAGAGTTCAAGGTTATCCTCAGCAACGTAGTTGAGTCTGAGGCCAGCCTGGGATGTGTGAGACTCTATCTCAAAAAGCAAACGAGGGCAAAGGAGATGGCTCAGTGGTTAAAGCACGCACCAGGGTTATCCTGGATAGAGGATCCCTGAAGCCAGGTGTCTAGGGAGCTAGTCATCTTGATGAGCTCTTGGTTTGACCCAGACTCTGTCTCACTGAAAAAAAAAAAAAAAGCAAGTGTGGTAGAGGATGATTTTGGACATTGGCCTGGGGCCTCCACGTGCACAGGCACACACATGCAAAAAAAAAAAAAAAAAAAAAAAAAAAGTACATACCTGACCATACATGAAAATAGAAAAAAAAAAAAAAATCAAAGCAAACCTCCCCTCCAAAACCCACAAGTGTGGGTCTTGAGGGACACCTGACACCCAGGGTACAGAGCTGCACAAAACACAGCATTTGGCGTCACAGTTTATCCCTCGTCCGTTCGGGGAGATGTTCCTGATTCCCACACTGAGGGTGCAACAGTGAGCAAAGCCAGGGTAGCCTCAACATCTTCCCACCTCTCCTGGTTAATAATGGTCAGCTGCCAACTTGGCATAGGCCAGCAGTTATATGAAGGAGTCTCATTTTGGGAGTGTTGCCTGGATCACACTGCCCTCTGGGCATAACTGCCGCGGGGACTGTCATAATTGCTAATCGATATGGGAAAGCCCAGTCCACTGTGAGAGGTCCTCCCCGACTCCAAGGTAGACCTGGCCTATATCAGAAAGAGCGGGGACCTCGAGCCTGAGAATGAGGCAGCAAGCAGCCTCTCTCCAAGTTTCTGCTTCAAGTTCCAGCCCCGTCTGGAGCCCTGCCCTGACTTCCCTCACTGTTGTGCCTGGTTGTCAACTTGACCACACCCCAAGCTTTCCCAGGGGCCGTTTATCAGATATCCCGTATATTAGATGTTTACCTCACGATTAGTAACAGCAGCAAAATTATAGTGATGACATCGCAACAAAGTACGTTTATGGTTGGAGGAAGTAGTCACCACAGCATAAGGAGCTCTATTAAAAGGACAGTTGGGAAACTGCTACCCCAGGCCTTCAGCCCCAGACTGACACTGCTAAGCCATCTAGCCTGTAGGCTGAGTGACTACAGGATTCTCTGCCTCTCCAGCACGAGGCAGCCGTTGGTGGACCACCTGGACTGCATCCCGTATACAGACCCAACAGATAGCCTTTTAATGCCTGCTCATCCATCGCTTCTTCCTTTAGAGAAGCCTGATTGTTACAGACAGTAGCCGCTGAGATGAAGTAAACCCTTCATCCTCACGTTGTTATTGGTTGTGGTGTTTAATCACAGCAATGGACAGCGAAGCAGGGCCAGCATCCCCACACAGATACAGTTTCAGGATTTGGGAGCATCATGGGTCCTAGGCCTCTTTTCTTTGTCTTGCCTGGGGGAACATGACCGAAGTTTGACCAGTAACCAGCTTGAAGGCTGTCACAGAAAAGACCAAATTTCTTCACTGGCCCCAACAGTTGTAATGAGGTTTGGTGACTGTCTTAGTCACTGTCCTATTGTTCTGCTCTCTATCATGAACCACAGGCAGCAGGCAGAGAGAGAGAGACACAGAGAGAGAGACAGAGAGAGAAAGAGAGAGAGAGACAGAGAGAAAGAGAGAAAGAGACAGAGAGAAAGAGACAGACAGACAGACAGACAGAGACAGAGAGAGAGAATGCCAGGCCACACCTACTCCAGCAAGGCCACACCTCCTAATCCTTCTAATCCTTTCCAAACAGTTCACCAACTAGGAACCAAACGTTTAACTATATGAGCCTTATTGGGCAGAAAGCCACAAGGTCCTGGGCCTGGTGACACAGGTCTGTCATTCTTGGCTTTGGGGAAACTGAGGCAGGAGGTCCACACTTTGCACTACAGAGTGAGTTCAAGGTCAGCCTGGGTAACTTAATGAGACCCTGCCTCAAAATAAAAGGTAATAGAATGAGTTCTAGTCCAGCAACTCCCATGATAATCCATCAAAATAAGAAGTAAAGAGAAGGTGGGGTGTAGCTCGATGGCAGAGCTCCTGCCTGGGGTGTCCCAGTGAAGGCTGGGTGTATGGCTCCGCAGGAGAGGCAGCAAGTGAGGCACTGGGCTCCACAAGGATTTTTTTTTTTTAATTTTTTTTCTTTAATCAATGTTTTCATTATTGACAGATTTCAAACCTCTCAACCTTTTTTTTTTTTTTTTTAAGATGTATTTATTTATTATATATACAGTGGTCTGCCTGCATGTACACCTTCAGACCAGAAGAGGGCACCAGATTTCATTACAGGTGGTTGTGAGCCACCATGTGGTTGCTGGGAATTGAACTCAGGACCTCTGGAGGAGCAGTCAGTGCTCTTAACCTCTGAGCCAACTCTGCAGCCCCCACAAGGATTTTCTTAACGAGGTGGTTCCTCACTCTGCAGGTCCCCACTTTTCCCAAAAGGGTATGGAGACAGCAACAGATTGCCAGTGATGGCACTCAGGGTGTGTGATACAGGACAGACATCACCTCTGTTTAGTAAATACTTGAAGGTAAAGGAATTTGGGGTTTCCGGAGCACTCATGGCAGCTCACACTTATTTGTAACCTCCGTTTCAAGGGAGCTGGAGCTCTCTTCTGGCCTCTGTGGGCATTGCCACCTGTGGTTCACAGACACACACACAGGCAAGCACTCATACACATAAAATAAAGTGAAAAAAAATTCCTTGACTGTGTAGCCCAGGAAAGGAAGCAAGGACTTAGGCAGGACTTAGAAAAAAAAAAAATCTCATGGAGGTTCCTCTTCACCTCATTTATAAGACAAGATCAGGGGCCTGGAGAGATGGCTCAAAGGTTAAGAGCACTGGCTGCTCTTCCAAAGGTCCTGAGTTCAATTCCCGGCAACCACATGGTGCCTCACAACCATCTGTAATGAAATCTAATGCCCTCTTCTGGCCTGCAGGTGCACATGCAGATAGAACACTGTATACATAATTAGAAATAAATACATCTAAAAAAAAAAAAAAAAAAAAAAGAACAAGGTCAGATCACAATATCCCTCAAACTTCTCTTTCTTTGCCTCCGAAATGCTTGACTAACCTGGGGACAGTGGTACAGGTTTGTCATCCCAGCTGCTCAGGAGAGTGAGGCATAAGGATTGTGGGGCCTAAGAGTCCCAGGCTGTTGCAAATAATACAGAAATGAAGAAGATGAGGTATGTGCTGAGGTTAAATAAATGATTTGTCCCACTGGCCGATTGGAACAAATATTCACTAGCTACCCTACCCCCTTTGTGTGTGTGTGTGTGTGTGTGTGTGTGTGTGCGCGCGCGCGCGCGCGCATGCATGTGTGTGCATATGTGTTTAAACAAAACTCACTAAGTAGCCCTGGCTAGCCCGGAATTTGCTATGTAGACCAGGCTAGTTATTAAGTTGTAGCGACCCTCTTGCCTCTGTTTCTTAGAGTGCAGAAATTACAGGCACAGCTGGCCCGTTCAGCCCTTCGGTGGAGCTCGTGTGTCTTGGTAACATCTGGGTGGCTAGGGACAAAGTACCCTGTCTGTCCTATCATTTTTCACTTCTTCCTAACTAGAAACCAAAAAGCAGGGCCGTGGAGAAGGCTCAGTGGGTGAGTCCCCAGGTCTCACATGGCAGAGGGAGAGAACCCATTAATCCCAAAGGTTGGAGGAGAAAGACCACTGACACAAATCACCATGGACAAACTAATTAAAGCAAGTTTTTTTTTTTTTTTTTTTTAAATTCATGTACATGGGCTGCCTTCCCCCAAGGCAGGGTTCGAGAAGTCAGCATTGGCTGTGAGGAAGACTGCTATGAAATATAATTATGTGGCAAGAGGGTACCATGGCGGGCCCATGCCAAGTTATGCCCCTGAGGAATTCTGCCGTGCAAC
Organism: Acomys russatus; assembly: GCF_903995435.1. Classification (NCBI taxonomy): domain Eukaryota; kingdom Metazoa; phylum Chordata; class Mammalia; order Rodentia; family Muridae; genus Acomys; species Acomys russatus. Next base: position 32,243,641 of record NC_067155.1, read on the forward strand.
GGCTGTGGTATAAGCAGGTTTACTGGGGGGAGAGAAAGGAGGGCTTGGGGAAGGGGTAGAGGCAGGAGAGTGGCCATGTACACAGGCAGGTAAATGAGAATAGAGCCATGATGGGAGGCAGGGGCACAAAGAAGGACAAAAAGTGGGGGAGAGAGAGAGCCGGAAAGAGAGAGAGAGAATTGGGGTGGCAGAGGGTCCTTTTACCCAGCAGCCCACACCTGGCTGGCGGCGGTGGCAGGTGGTGTCGTAAGATGTTGCTAGGTCTCTGAGGGGCAGGCCAGTAGAATTGCCTGTACACTAACAAAGACAAGGAAGGCAGGGCTCAGAGGCGGGGGGTGGGGGTGGGGTTCCAAATGGGGGAAACAGGCAGGGTTCCAGGAGCAAACGTTAATTAGCAGGTGGTCAGAATGTAGCAGTCATAACAGGGCGGGCATAGGCCGCAAGATGGTTACAAATAACTTTTGAAATGAAGACATGATTGGCATTCCTGGAGCAGGCAGGACAGCACCGTTTGCAGTTAAGGTTACAGGTGAGGCCTAGTCCAATCCTGAAGAAACAGAGATTTAATTAAAAACAGGAATGAGGGACTTTAGGTGAGAGAAGCATGGGAGAATGGGGAAATAGAAGGATCCAGAGGGTCCTAGAAATCTACAAGTAGAACATTATGATGGGCAGATCTGGGCCCAGGGGTTCAGCTCAAACTATGGCACTAACCAAGGACAATATGTGCAGTAAACATCGAACCCTTACCCAGATCTAGCCAAGGGACAGGACATTCTCCACAGATGAGTGAAGAGTGGGGACTGACTTTCACATGAACTCTGCTGGTGCCTCATATTTGACCACGTCCCCTGGATGGGGAGGCCTGATGGCACTCAGAGCAAGGATAGCAGGCTACCAAGAAGAGACTTGATACCCTATGAGCATATACAGGGGGAGGAGGTCCTCCTCAGTCACAGTCATAGGGGAGGGGAATAGGGTGAAGGTGGGAGGGAGGGAGGAATGGGAGGATAGAAGGGATGGGCTAACAATTGAGATGTAATATGAATGAATTAATAAATAAATAAATTAAGAAAAAAACACAGGAATGAGCCTAGTTTGCCTTTAGCATAAGATGGCTTTTAAGCCTACAATGGAGGAAGACTGGTTCTTCAAACCGACGCCTGAAAGTTGTACTCTGACCTCTGTATGTTTGCCTCTCTGACAATAAATAAATAAGTGTATGTAATAAAACAACAGAACAAACCCCACACTGTTTGTGTGTGTCTAGCTTCTGAGCCACAGGCCAATCTCATAGTGCGAGGCTGGCCCTGTGACAGCTGCCCCTTTCTTTTCCATAGGGCATAGGTCCTAGGCAACGATCTTTCTGTAAAAAGCTCTCTGCTCTAAGCCGGATTTGTTTCTCATTGTCTCTCAGAGAGTACCAGGATGAATTAGGTTTCAAAAGACCAGCAGGTGCCTTGAGATGCCTAATGACTCTGCCCCATACCCTCCCCCAGCCCCCCAAAGAATTGGGAGCACAGGGGTCCCAAAGTTGTTGAGACAAAGGGGTTTCTTGTTACCAGAATTGTTAGGGTCAGAGCCTGGGCCCTGGCAAACCTTAATGAACCAGGCTCAGCTGGCGTCTCAATAAAACAATTAAAGGTACAGGCAAAAAAAAAAAAAAAAAAGCCAGGCCAAGGCAAGGTGTCATGGCACACACCTTTAATCCCAGCATTTGAGAGGCAGAGCATTCCAGGCCAGACTGATTTACATAGCAGATACACCAAGCAAGGCCCTGTGTAAAAGAGAGAGCCAGGGGGATGAGGATGGGGGTGGGGGGTGGGGTGGGAGGTTCCCACTCTACAGACAAAGTGCTGTTCCCCCATGGTGGCAGCCAAGCAAGGTGCTGGACAAGTAGTTGAGAGCTACATCCTGATTTGCAAGGCAGGGAGAGAGATGTGTGAGTGTGTGTGTGTTTATTCAAAGTGGCCATATTAACAAGAGGAACAAAGAAGTACAGTGACCTCCTCCCAAGCCCACAGCCCACCTCTGGGCACTTACAGAGGTTTAGGTTTAACAGAGGTATTAAGTAGCCATGGCCTAAGGTGTGGCCATGCCCCGACAGCCACCTGTCCATCATGGTCTCTACTACAGTCTCTCCGGCAAGGTGGTCCGACTGTGTAAAATCTCTTCCTGGGAGACATGCTTTACCCATCACCCGGCCTCAGCCTGCTTTTTCCTCAGCATGAGATTCCTGGTGGAACGTTCTAGTTCTTGGAGGTCCGTTGTTTCATGAGTTTGATAAGTGAGTGGCGGGGAGGGTGTACCAGTGTCTCTTTAGAACCTCGTCCTTCCTTCCGGGACAGTTACAAAAGCACAGAGGTCCCACCAACACAGAGACGCTGGCTCTGTAGCCCCGCCCCCCCCAGGCCCCCGCGCCAGGGGAATACTCTTTCCCATTAACAGGAGGTTGCTGTGAAAGATACTTGTCAGGAAAGAGGGATTGTCTGATTCAAAGACACAGAGGCCACTCAACACTGCTTTCCCCCCGCCCCCTGTCTCTGCATGAAAGTTGACAGGAGAATTGCATTAAAACACACACATTATCTGGTGATGATGATGATGACAACAAGGATGAGGAAGAAGACGAGGAAGATGACGACGTTGAAGATGACGGCGGGGCGGTGGTGGTGGTGATTTATTCTTACCTATCTATCTCACCAAAGCAGGAGAGCCGGGGATGGCACAGCTGAGATTAACTCTGGATTCCTCCTCGATACCCTCATGGTGGCCTTCCCCAGTGCTCCGCAGAGCGACCGGAAGTTCACAGGCCTAAGGCTCACCTGTGCTGGGAGTAGCCAGGTGGAAGCCGGATCCAGAAATGGCTAAAGCTGGGCGTGGTGGCTCACACCTTTAATCCCAGCACTCGGGAGGCAGAGGCCGGAAGGTCGCTGTGAGTTCACGGCCAGCCTGGTCTAAAAAGCGAGTCCAAGATAGCCAAGGCTACACAGAGAAACCAGGTCTCGAAAAACAAAAACAAACAAACAAAAAAGTCAGGGTTGTCTGTGACCACCAGGGGGCATCAAGGTTCCAAAGTAGGAAGAAGGACTTTCCAGTGGAAATACCAGATTCAAACTCTGGGAAGATGGCTCTCTGTTGAGGACCTCAGTTCGGATCCCCAGAACCCCTGTAAAACTCTAGAGGGTGGGGGCTCTCTTGTCAGTCAGCCTAGCCAGAACTGCAAGCTTCAGCTTCAGTGAGGGCTAAATAAGAATAAGGCGGAGCTGTCTAGATAGCTTAGAGGATAGTGGCACTTGCTTTTTTTTTTTTTTTTTTTTTTTTTTTTGGTTTTTCAAGACATGGTCTCTCTGTGTTAGCCTTGGCTGTCTTGGAGTTGCTTTGTAGACCAGGCTGGCCTTGAACTCACAGCGATCCGCCTGCCTCTGCCTCTCGAGTGCTGGGATTAAAGGCGTGCGCCACCACACCCGGCTGGCACTTACTTTTTAATGGATAAAGGTGCCTGCTGGCAGGCAACCTGAGGCTGGACCCACATGGCATACAGACAGAAGTGACTCCCACAGGTTGCCTGCTGATCCACAAGCGTACCACAGCATGCACATTTACACACACACACACACACAGAGTAAATTAAAATAAAACCAAAATATGATAAAAAATTATTTTAAAATAAGGTGAAGAATGACAGAGGAAGACACTGATTTATTTTTAAATCCAGGTTCAAGAGCCAGTGAGATGCCTTGGCAGGTAAAGGCCCTTGTCACCAAGTCCGGTGACCTGAGTCCAATCCCCACACGATGGAAGGAGAGAGCCCACTCCTGAGCACTGTGCTCTGACTTCGATGTTGTAGCATGTGCATGCCCCAGCACATACACAAATAAATAAATGTTATAATAAAATATGTGCTCTTAACAATCATGTATGTAAAGCCAGCAGGGCTGCCTGGGCTCACACCCCTGTAAGCCCTGTGACTTTGGACAGCCCACAAAGACGCCTTCTAGTGGATTCTGTGAGCTATGAGCTGAGGACTCAGAAAATAGTAAATGTCACTTTTGCTACTCTCAACTCAATGTTGCAGGCTATTTGGTCCCATTGTGAGATCCCTGAGAAAGGGAACGGTAAAAACTTGTTTCTTGTTTGGTGTGGTTCAGCCCTAACACACACACCTTTAAGCCAAGAGCTTTCTGTTTACTGTAAACAAGTACTTGTGGTGTGCCTCATCTCTAGCACGCACCTGTAATCCAAGAGCTTTCTATAAACAGAATTAAGTAAAGTTAACCCTGGGTCAAGAGGCATAGCAAGCAACCAGCTAAAAGGGATAAAACAGAAAGGGAAGGGTGGGGGCAACAATGAGAGAAGCGTATTTAAGACAGCATGGAGAGCCAGGTGTGGTGGTGCACGCCTTTAATCCCAGCACTTGGGAAGCAGAGGCAGGCGGGTCGCTGTGAGTTCAGGGACAGCCTGGTCTACAAAGCGAGTCCAGGACAGCCAAGGGTACTCAGAGAAACCGTGTCTTTAAAAAAAAAAAAAAAAAAAAAAAGACAGCATGGAGAACCAGCACAGAGGTGCATGCCTTTAATTCCCAACATTCAGGGAGGCAGAGGCAGGCGGTTCCCTGTGAGTTAGTTCAAGGCCAGCCTGGTCTACAAGGCAAGTCCAGGATAGCTAAGGCTACACAGAGAAGCCCTGTCTCAAACAAATAAACAAAGGTAGTGTGGAAAAGAAGAAGGGGCTTTTGGCTTTTTCCTTCTGGGATGTCAGCTGACAAGGAAAATCATCTGGGTGCTTTCTCTGCCTCTCTGAGCTAGTAGATTTTTTCTTTTACTTTTCTTCTTTTTTGGGGGTGGTGGTGGGGGTGTCTTCAAGATAGGGTTTCTCTGTGTAGCCTTGGTTGGCCTGGACTTGCTTTGTAGACCAGGCTGGCCTCGAACTCACAAAGATCCACCTGCCTCTGCCTCCCGAGTGCTTGGATTACAGGTGTGCGCCACCATGCCCATCATAGCTAGTAGGTTTTCACCCCAGCATCTGGCTCCTGAGTCTTCACTGGTAAAATTGAATGTTTGAGATTTTCTTTCTTTATAACAACAATCCAATCTACAGATCAGGGATCTTAGGTAACTGGTATACAGCAAGTAAGATTTCTCCACCCAGTTTAGAATAAAACGTCAGCTACCGGCATGGCCCAGACAGGCTTTCAAAGTTCCAGTACCTTTTTCAAGTAATTTATAGTAGGCTAGAGAGCAATGTTGAAAGCTAGAGCCACAATGAAGCAGAGAACCCCAGGTTTGATTGCCAGTATCTTGACTAAACATAGGTATGTGGCGCTCTCTTGGCCTCAGTTTCCCTGAATGAGGCCTTAAAAGTAGTTGAGAATTAGGGAATAAAGAGACGGTTCTGGAGCTAAGAGCACTTGTTCTGGTAGAGGACCAGCATCCGGGTCCTCTTGTACTCCAGCTTTAAGGACTCCAGCACCCTCTTCTGGCCTCTGTAAGCACTGCACTCATGTGCGCATACTCCCACATAAGACGTGTTCACGTCAAGTAAAATGAAGTAGCCAAGAAGGAGAGGTGGGAAAGCTTTGCTTGTGGCAACAGTGGCCACAGCTTGGTGCTTTATGAAGTCAAGTGCAATGTCCCGAGGGACAGAGGAGGCAAGGAGACCAATGTTTAAGAATCACAAAATCCTTGGCTCCAAGAGACCAGGCTGGGGGACACTGTAGAGGATGGAGGGGCACTACTGCCACAGCTGTTCCAAGGAGACTGAGGGACGGTGAGAAGATGCTGTAATACAACCCGGTACATGGGGTTCACAGGGTAGCTACCAACCCTCGCTCTCATCCTTGAATTCTGGTTGACCTTCAAGAGTGGACTGGCTCTCTGTGACTTTCCACATTGCCTCGCCTGCAGCTCCATCTTTAAAAATAGTTGCAGACAAGCCCATTGCTTATTCAATGAGCTCTTTTGTGAAAGGGGGAGAGGAAAAAAAAAAAAAAAAAAGAGCCTCAGCTTTAGTTTGTTTAGCTCATAAAAGGCCCACTGCTATTATCAAAGAACTCGGCTCATTAAAGACAAAAACAGGAGGATGGGAGGGGGGAGGGCAGGCAGGGAGGAGGGAAGGCGATGGGAGCCCAGGTGGGTGGTAGCCTAGGGAAAAGGCAGGCTTTGCAAAGCTGGGACAGCCATTCTGCTTCTCTGAGCCTGACTTTTTGCTAATGCTTTTGGGACTAACAGTTGATAAGGCATAAGGGTCAGGAAGGTAGGTCAGAGGGGGAAGGTGCCTGCTGCCAGGCCTGGTGACCCAAGTTCAGTCACCAGGACCCAGCGGTGCAAGGAGGGAGAGAACTGATTCTTGAAACTTAGCTTCAGACCTCCACACAGGCACATGTGAGCCTCCCACAGTAAACAAACAAACAAGCAAGATAACAAAAAGCAGGTCTGTAATCCCAGCTATTTGTGAGACCGAGGCAAGAAGACCACAAGTCGAAGACTATTGTAGAACACAGAATGAATTCAGGTCCAGCCTGGGCTACAGAGCATCTCAAAATAAAGACAAAGAAACAAAGCTGGCTTTGTAGCTCGGTGGTAAAGACCTTGATGACGTGTGTGAAGCCTTGGGTTCCAACTTCAGTATCATGAGGAAAAGAATGGTTAATACTGGATGCTGAGACTCATATATAAAGTGTGCATGCATGTGTGTGTCCTCTGGCTACTATGGGCCTCTAGCTTCTCAATCTGAAACCACATCTGTTGAGACATTGAGAATAATTTAGGCAGGTGCTCTACCACCAAGCCACACCCCAGCCCCTCACTGGGGGACTCTAGGCAGGTGCTCTACCACTGAGCCACACCCCAGCCCCTCACTGGGGGATTCTAGGCAGGTACTCTACCACCGAGCCACACCCCAGCCCCTCACTGGGGGACTCTAGGCAGGTGCTCTACCACCGAGCCACACCCCAGCCCCTCACTGGGGGACTCTAGGCAGGTGCTCTACCACTGAGCCACACCCCAGCCCCTCACTGGGGGATTCTAGGCAGGTACTCTACCACCGAGCCACACCCCAGCCCCTCACTGGGGGACTCTAGGCAGGTGCTCTACCACCGAGCCACACCCCAGCCCCTCACTGGGGGACTCTAGGCAGGTGCTCTACCACTGAGCCACACCCCAGCCCCTCACTGGGGGATTCTAGGCAGGTGCTCTACCACTGAGCCACACCCCAGCCCCTCACTGGGGGATTCTAGGCAGGTGCTCTACCACTGAGCCACACCCCAGCCCCTCACTGGGGGATTCTAGGCAGGTGCTCTACCACTGAGCCACACCCCAGACCCTCACTGGGGGATTCTAGGCAGGTGCTCTACCACTGAGCCACACCCTAGACCCTCACTGGGGGATTCTAGGCAGGGGCTCTACCACTGAACCACACCCCAACCCCTCACTGGGGGATTCTAGGCAGGTGCTCTACCACCGAGCCACACCCCAGCCCCTCACTGGGGGATTCTAGGCAGGGGCTCTACCACTGAGCCGCACCCCAGCCCCTCACTGGGGGATTCTAGGCAGGTGCTCTACCACTGAGCCGCACCCCAGCCCCTCACTGGGAGATTCTAGGCAGGGGCTCTACCACTGAGCCACACCCCAGACCCTCACTGGGGGATTCTAGGCAGGGGCTCTACCACTGAACCACACCCCAGGCCCTCACTGGGGGATTCTAGACAGGGCCTCTACCACGGAGCCACACCTGCAGCCCTCCACTGGGGGATCCTACGTGGGTGTTCTACCACTAAACAACATCTGCAGAACTTCAATGTCTCAGGTCTTTATTCTCAGGCTTCTGCCATTTTATGTGTCCCCCTTTCCTGGAGTCGCCTCACCAATAACCAGCAAGTGTACTGACTTTCTCCTCCACAGACCAGGCCTGTTGGGGGCTGGTCTGGTGCTATGTATTTTGATGCTAATTACTACTCTAGTTGCTGCCCAGACAGGCACATTCTCACATACACATGTCCTTCTTGTGCAAACCTTGCTCTACCTACTTAAAGTTGATTGGTTAATAAAAAATGCTGAAGCTTGGGTTGGCAGGCCTGGGGTCTGGGAACCACAAGGCAGAGAGAGAGAGAGAGAGAGAGAGAGAGAGAGAGAGAGAGAGAGAGAGAGAGAGAAGTGGGTAGGGGGGGGGGGGGCAGGAAGGAGGAGGAGAAGGAGGTGGAGGAGGGAGGAAGAGGAGAAGAGGAGACAGGTACAGGAGGAGGAAAAAAGAAAGAGGAGGTCGTAATGGGTTACCATGGAGAGAAGCACAAGGCTAGCTTGGCATGGATGGAGGAAAGCAACCCAGATGGAGAAGATTAGCAAGTGTTTTGGGATCATGAGTGGGAAGCAGCCCAGATAGAATAATTAAAGCAGATAGCCTGGGCTGGGGGCTGGGGAGGTGATCAGGATCATTTAGAGGGTTACTGCCCAGTCCCAGGTTAAATGAGGCTATTCTCAAATACAACAGATATCTGCCTTTATTGATGATAATAGCAGGGTAGATAATGCCTCCGCAGTAATTATAGGTATTTAATAATAAACATTATTAGTTATGTTTTTATATTTACCATAACACAGTGCGATGGCCATGTGAGGGTTGGAGGTCTTCTCCGAATCAAAGCCACTCTCTCTGAAGTTGCCAGCGAAATACTCCAAGTATCGACAGCTGACACTGCCATTGCTCCGCACGGCTATCTCCTATGGCTCCCCATCACTAAGAAAGAAGTTCAAATGGCTATCAGCCCCTGAAACCTTCAGAGCTGTCAAGTTCACTGTCTACCCATCTTCTGAATGCTGGGATTCCAGGATTATACCATCAAGCCTGGCTATAATTTTATCTTTTCCTTTTTACAAGTTTTTTTGGGGGGGGGGGTTTCGAGACAAGGTTTCTCTGTGTAGCCTTGGCTGTCCTAGACTCACTTTGTAGACCAGGCTGGCCTCGAACTCACAGTGATCTACCTGCCTCTGCCTCCCAAGTGCTGGGATTAAAGGCCTGCGCCACCACGCCCGGCCACAAGTGTTTTAAATAATTAATTAATGTGTGTGTGTTCCTCTATCAGGTAAGACCTGGAGACTGAACTCAGGTCATTAGGTTTGGCAGCAAGCACCTTTACCTGCTGAGCCATCTTGCTAACCCTCAGGGTAAAACTTATTAATGTTTTCTTTCACTTCCTTAATGCTATGTCCCTGCCATCTGGCGTATTCTCTCCTTACAGTATATTGCAGCTTGATCTGTATTTAAACTCCATAAGATACACAGTTGAGAAAGGACACACTGTAACCTAAGTTGTTTCAAATAGAATTAAATCTTCCAATTAAGAAATCAAGACTCCAATTCCAGCACTTGGGAGGCACAGGCAGATCTCTGTGAGTTTCTGGCCAGGCTAGGGCTACATAGTGAGACTATGGCCTTCACAATTAAAACAGAAGAAGAGGAGGGGGGAGGAGGAGGAAGAAGGAGAAGAGAGGGAGGAGGCTGTGGAGGGGGACAGAGGAGAAGGTGGCAGGGATCACAAGGTGAAATAAAATTTAAAATGGAGTTTCTGAGGCTGGAGAGATGGCTCAAAAGTTAAGAACACTGGCTACTCTTGCAGAGGACCTGAGTTCAATACCCAGCACCCACCTGAAGGCTCACAACCACCTGCAACTCCAGATCCAGGGAAGCTGATGCCCTCTTCTGGCCTCAAAAGGTACACATACGGTGCACATACATACATGCAAGCAAAACAGTCATATACATTTTAAAAAACCCAAGATTTTATATATAAAAAAAAATATATGTGTGTATATATATATAAATATATATTATATATATATATATAATTTTTTTAAAAAGTTGAGTTTCTTAGTCAAATGTGGTGGTGCACACCTGTAGTCCTAGAACTTGAGATGATATGAGGATCGGAGTTCAGCCTGGGAAAGGTATAAATAAGACCCTGGGTGATTTAAATAGGTTTGTGGGCCGGGGGCGGGGGCCGGGGGTGGGAGCCGGGGGCGGGGGGCGTAGACTTATCTGTTTGAATGCTGGGCCTACAGGGAGTGGCACTGTTAGGAGGTGTGGCCTCGTTAGAGTAGGTGTGGGCTTGTGGGAGGAAGTGTGTCACTGCGGGGGTGGGTTTTAAGGACTTCTTTGGAGCGGCTTCCTAGGCTTTGGCTCACTTAATCTGCACACCAACCCCCTATGCTGTGATCGCTAGCTTTAACGATGAAGAGGGAATCGGGGCACAGAGACGCTTAGAAAGTTGCTCACAGTCAGTGGCAGAGCTAGAATCATATAATCTGGTGGCAAAGGCCATGGTCAAAACAACTGTGAAAGGCGAACTTCCAGATCCTTGGACCACGGCCTTGTAGTGAGAAGTTCGCCAACACTCAGATTCACATGTGAGTGCATGTACATGCACACACACACCAAAGAAAGTTTTATAAACTTTCAATTATATAATAACATGCCATACCTTCTGGTGTGGTCTCGTCTATACCGCTCTCTCTTATTCTACCTCCTAAGAAATGCTGGGGCTGGAGAGATGGCTCAGCTGTTAAGGGCATTTGTGCTGCTCTTAGAGAGGGTGTGAGATCTGTTCTCAGAACCCAGATGCTTGTGACTCTGCCTCCAGGGCATCATAAGCCATCTCCGAGCGCGCGTGCGCGCGCGCGCACACACACACACACACACACACACACACACACACACACACACACGAAAGAAAACAAATCTGTAAAATGACGTTGGTTGTGGGGCTGGAGATTTAGCATAGAGGTGAAAGCTTGCTGTATAAACAGGAGAACCTGCATTCTACCCCTGACATCTATGTAAACAGGCAGGTGTGGGGGGTGGGCACACTCGTGATTCCAGTCTGGGGGAGCCAGAGACAGATGGGTCCCTCTGGCCTGCTGGCCAGCCTGCCAGCTGGAGAGAGATACTGTCCCCCAGAACAAAGCAGATGGCTTTTAAGGAATGACACTTGAGGTTGACCGCTGGTCTTTGTACACAGGTGTACCTTCCTACACAAAACACGTACACACATGAACACAAATACACAAACGTGTTTGGTGAGACCCATCAAATTAATTTCCTGGCGGCTGGAGAATGGCTCAGGGGTTAAGAGCACTGACTGCTCTTCCAGAGGTCCTGAGTTCAATTCCCAGCCACCACATGGTGGCTCACAACCATCTATAATGTGATCTGATGCCCTCTTCTGGCCTGCAGGTGTAATGCAGGCAGAGTATTGTCTATATAATAAATAAATCTAAAAAAAAAAAAAAAAAAAAAATTAATTTCATGGCCTGTTCTACTACACTATTTTTACAAACTTAATGTTTTTCCCCAAGACAGGGTTTCTCTATGTAGCCTTGGCTGTCCTGGACTCACTTTTTAGACCAGGCTGGCCTTGAACTCACAGAGATCTGCCTGCCTCTGTCTCCTAGAGTGCAGGGATTATAGGCGTGTGATATCATGCCCGGCTCCAACTTAAATTTTTTAAAAAAATATTTGTTTATTTTATTTTATATATGTGAGTGTTTTGCCTACATATATGTTTGTACATATGTGTGTGTGTGTGTGTGTGTGTGTGCCTGGTACTTTTGGAGGTGAGAGGAGGGCACTGGATCTCCTACAATGGATCTGTAGGTGGTTGTGAGCTGCAATGTAGGTGCTGGGAAATTGAACCTGGGACCAGAGCCTTTATTTAACCTTTCTTATACCTCTGTATAAACTACAGCTCCACTGAGGGTTAGGTCTCTAGCATGTGAGTTTGGGAAGAGGGCACAGGGGTTCTACTCTTAACAGTGCTGTGGGTTTTTTTTTTTTTTTTTTAAGCAAAGATGCTTCCTGTCACTGTCTGCTCTTCCAGAGGTTCTGAGTTCAATTCCCAGCAACCACACGGTGGCTCACAACCATCTCTACCCTCTAATGGCCTCTTCTGACCTACAGGTGTACATGCAGGTAGAGCACTCATATGCATAAATTAAATAAATAAAGTTTTAAAAAAAGATGCTTCCTGTGAGGGGGAGGGGAATGGGTTTTCAGGTTGCAGCCGAGAGAAGGGACCGGGAAGGTACTAAGCTCTGTCCATCTCATGGTCCAGTGTCCTCGGATCTAAAGTGTTCAGGGAGGTTATTTTCTGCAGAACTGCGAACCTCTAGCTACAACAGGGCCCTGTCCATGCAGGATTCTGAGGTGTGGAGAGCCCCCTCCCCCCACCCCTAAGCTCTGTTGGTCCTATGGACTGGGGTGAAGACCTCAGCAGATATAGACTCTGGTTTTCCAGAACCAGATCCTTAGCAGCCCATAAGCTAAGGGTGGTGGGGTGGGGTACACTTGCTATTCCAGTCCTCAGGAGGTGGAGGTAGGAAGGCCAGAAGTTTGAAGTCATCCTGGCCCTATATATAAGGCTAGCCTGGACTGCTTGAGACCGTATCTCTCCAAACAAACAAATGAACAAACAACAAACACACTGACGGACGGCTTGCCTCAGGCACGTGCTGTGCTTTCTGACTTCAGCCTTCCCTCTGTGAGACCAGGCGTTTCAGATCTGTATGCCTCGGCTTGTAAATCCTTGGATCCTTGCCAGTTCAGCTGAAGGCCAGCACTTCCCAGCCAAATACCAGTGGGGCTATCGGGCTTACGGTTTCTAAAAGGGCCCAGAGATCTACTGCCCTTTGGAATGTGAGGGGGGGGGGGGAACCCAGAGCAGGACCTTGGAGATTCCACCCAAGGGACGGAGGAAGGGACTATCAAGTCCTTGATGGGCCATCCATTTTGTTGTTATTTCTAGACAGAGCTTCTGTAGCGAGGGATGACCTTGAATTTCTGATCTTCTTGCCCCCAACTCCTGAATGCTGGAGTCACATTGTATCACTAAGCAATGTTCTGCTGGTTCAAGAAGCCTTGAGGCCAGATTCTGTTGGGAGGAGAAAGGGTCAGTAGGAACGGGTTGGCTGAGGGGCACATTTAGAGTCAAGGTTTTCTCCTTTCAGCTTGTCTATGGTCAAGATTGTGACAGAACCTGGCAAAAGCCACCTATCAACTGCTTTGAGTCCGTTACTCTGCTGGATGTGGCATCTGGCTGAGGAGGGACTGGCTGGCCTTGGGGCATGCCACATCACAGGGCAGATGGGGGACACAGGAGGGGAGCCAGAACATGCTGCCAGGTGGGCCTGAAGCCACGCCAGCTCGCAGGGAGTCGGGGGGGGGCGGGGGGAGAACCTGGCTTTCCTCCCAGGCTCTGGATGGGTGCCGAGCCCGGTTTGGCTGAAATATTTCAGGACAAGGTGACTGCAGATGTTAGGTGGGCTTGAAAGTGACGGGAGAGGCTGCGAGCGGTGTGAGGAAATCTAGGTGGGAATGTCTCTTGGCTTCCTCAAACGCGTGCTCACACTTGCCTGTGGCGGGCAGGTGCGCACACCTGTGTGAGTGTTGGTGCGTGTGCTCCCATTTGCACGCACACAGCAGGCACATGCAGACCTGCAGCGGCGGTGGGGGTGGGGGAGGGCGGGGCGGTGGGCTCACCTCCTCCGCAACCTCACGCCTACGCGGTCTTTCCTAGAGGTGTGTTAGCCTAGAAATCCCTCTCGCTTCCAGGATTTCTCTGCTACTGCAGCCAATTTTCATTCGTGCCGTGAAACTCCTCAGCCGGCCCTGCCAGAAACATCTCTTTTCCGTTTATTTCAGGCTCCAGAGAAGCAAGTGAGAGGGGAAGAGCCCTGCAGATGGCTCCCTGGGATTTTCATCAACATGACAGCCTCCTCGAGCACACACGCGGTGGAAGCCAGGGCCTGGCTCCAAAAGAGGCGGAGCCCAATCCAGAACAGGTAGGGCGTGCTCCAGGACAAAGTGGGTTGTATTCTAGAATAGCCAAGCGCCTGGCCAGACCAGAGCCTCTGGCTGAGGGGTGGAGAACCAGGGTGGAGGTGGGTCACAATAGACTTGTGCCCCTTGAACTATCATGTTTCTCCGTGAGAGAAATGGCCTCAAGGGAGCGGCTAGCGGTTGTAGCTCTAGGGCCCAGCATGGTGCCTGGTTCTCGAAGGCCTGTGGATTCAGGTCTACTGGGATGTGGAATTCTGTTAGGAGAGACTGTCCCCTCTGAAATTCAACAGGAAGATGGCTCTGAGTGAAGGCGCCTGCTTCCGAGCTGGAGGACCCAAGTCAGTCTTCCCAGCCTACAGGATGGAAGGGGAGAAGTGACTTCTGCAAGTTGTTGTCCTTGTGATTGCCACCTGGCTGCCATGACATGCAACCCCCCACTCCCCCACCCCACCACTGCTGCTGCTACTAATAAATAAACAAATAAACACATGTAAAATTTAAAAATATATCGGCTGCTTCCAGGAGTCCTCTCTTGAGTCTGGACTTTTCAGTGGTCTTTTTTGGGGGGGGGTCACCCCTGGAAGTAAGCCCTCATCCACGCTACTATAAGTACCCGTTCAATAAATTCGTAGGTTCACCAAACTAGAAAACTTTTGGGAGCTGTTTATTTCCCTTCCATCATGGTTCTAGGGGCTGAAGTCAGGCCACCAGTCTTGGCGGTGAGTGATTTTTCTAGCTGGGCCACCTTGCCCTCCCTTGTTTGTTTTATTTTGAGGTAGTCTCATGTAGCCCAGGCTGGCCTCAAACTCATTTCATATTGTAGGCTGACCTGAATGCCAAATCGACTTGCCTCTGCCTCCTACCAGCTTGGGCGGCAGGTGTCCACAATCAGAGGATTATTATCAGGCACCAGCTGGGTGAAATTGTCTCCTGGTGCCTCAGATTCCATATCTACAGGATGGACGTGTTGGGCATCTTCCTCCCAGCACTGACAGGGAAATTATGTAATATGTTTTCCTAGTGTCATGTCTGTTGCTATAATAAAATGCCCTGATGAGATTCCAAATTACACCCCATCATTGTGGGGAAGTCAGGGAAGGAACTCCAAACAGCTGGTCACATGACATTCACAGTCAAGACCAAAGAGAATTGATTGTATGCATGTGATCAGCCTAATTTTCCCTCTCTCGGGAGCAGCCCCACTCCAACCCCCAGCCTAGGGAATGGTGCTGTCCATGGTGGGCAGAGTCTTCCCAAATCAATGAACTCAATTGAGACAAGCTCCAGTGACTTGTCCACAGGCTGATCTAACCTCGACAGCCCCTCACTGAGACTCTCAGGTGATCCCAGGTTGTGCTGAGTTGACAATGAAGCTAACCATCACAGACGGCATCTACAAGAGGTCCCAGCCTGGTGCCTGGCACCCAGCAGGCATTCGGTACATCCTTGTTCACCAGATGAACACCATCCCCAGCTTGGTCCCTCACACACAGCTCAGGAAGGCAGGGTGCAGCTCAGGACAGCAGTGCCGCCCCGGCCTTATGCCTGACTCACAGTTGAGTCATCCTTAGCCTCAGGACAGGGAGATCTGAGGGTCCTCCACTGAGGTGTGGGCTTCTTAAAGGGTGAGCTGGCAGATTGACTACAGAGTAAGAGCTGAGCTCATTCTGTGTGGCCTTTTTTGATGAATCATTAAAAAAAAAACAAACAAACCCTCGAGCCTTATACTGAGGATGCAGAAGGGAGAAAGGGTGGCTATTGGGAGATACACATGTCCCCCTCCACACCTCACCCGTCACCCAAGCAAGAGGAATTCCAAGAGCTCCTTCCAGGGAGAGGTAGCCTTCACGCAGAATGACCAAGCAAGCATGGGACTGGGAAGAGCTATGCCAGGGACCAGAGTCTCCATCAAGGAAAGGCAGACAGGTCAGGCATCAAATCGGTGAGCTTGAGGGTCAGAGAAGCTCTCAAAAAATAAGGTAGCAGGGCTGATGAGATGCTCAGCAGTTACAAACACTCACTGGGAAAGCATGAGGACCTGAGTTCAAATCACTAGAACCCATGTATATGGCAGGTGTGTTTGGCGGCCTGCTTGGAGGTCCAGGCTCAGAAGGTGAAGACAGAAGATCCCCAGAGCAAGCTAGCTAGAGAGATTAGAGACTAGCCTTATCAATAAGCTCTGGGTTTGATTGAGAGATTTTGCCTCAATGAATAAGATGACCTTGGGTCTCCACAGCATGAATACATGTACAAACATGTACATCTCACACACACATGCATATGCACACACACACACACACACACACACACACACACAAGCATGAACATGCACATGCACATCTTAAGATTTATTTTTAATTAAAAAAATTGTGGATATGGAGAGATGGCTCAGCAGTTAAGAGCACTAACTGCTCTTCCAGAAGACCTGGGTTCAATTCCCAGTACCCATATGGAATCTCACACCTGTCTTTAACTCCAGTTCCAGAGGGATCTGTCTGTCTGTCTGTCTGTCTCTGCCTCTCTGTCTCTCTCTGTCTCTCTGTCTCTGTCTCTCTCTCTCGCTGTCTCACACACACACGCGCACACACACACACACACACACGCGTGCGCGCGCGCACACACACACACTCTCAAGAGCACATGGAAAAAAATACCAATGCACATTTAAAAAAAAAAATCTTTTAAAACAGTCGTGTGTGGTGTCTTCCCTGCATGGATGGCAGTGCACTGTGCATATGCCTGGTGCCCAGAAGGCCAGAAGAGGGGGTCCAAACCTCTGGAACTGAAGCTACAGACAATAAAAGAGCCTCCATGTCGGTTTTGGGAACTGAACCTCGGTCCTCTGGGAGAGAATGGCTTTTAATAAACACTGAGCCATTACCCCAGCCCTAAGATTTATTATTTTACTTTTAATTATGTGTATGTGTGCATGTGGTTATATGCACCACATGCATGCATCCCTGGAGGCCAGAGGCATCGGATGTCCCTGGAGCTGGAGTCAAAGGTGGTTGTGAGCTGTCTGATGTGGGTGCTGGGCACCAAACAGGTCTTCTGCAGGAGCAGCACAGGTTTTAGTAGCTGAACCAACTCTTCAGTCTAGTTTTTGTTTTTCTAAGACAGGGTGTTATGTGACCCAGGCTGGTCTTGAACTCATTACCTAATTGAGTATGACCTTGAACCCTTGCCTTTACCTCTCAGGCACTAGGATTACAAGCTTGCTCTGCCATGTCTGGTATCCAATTGTATTAATTACGGGATTTGATTCATTCACTCTGCACGCTAGGCCCTGAGGCAGGCGACTGCTCTGTCTCCAGATGTTTGCAGGTTCATTATTGTCTCTTTAGCAATATTGTAATTATCATTAACCATGACCAAGTCTCTGGAAATTAACCCTAGGACAGGCAGACAGTTGCGAGGCCCACGACAGCTGGGGTGGAACACATGCCTTGAACTGTTCTGTCCACAAGGTTTCCCTGGCTGTTTGGTCCTGGAATGAGCTCGGGAGAGGGGATTCCTATCTCTGTGCCAAGCACTGACAATGACAAGCTTTTTTTTTTCTGTGTGCCACTAGACTGGTGAGTAACTGTCACCCAGTCCAGGTTCTTGCACCTATTTCCCTCAACGTTTTTCACAACCTGCCAAGTCCTGTGCCCCTAGGGCCACCCGTCATAATTTTCAGCAGCCTGGTCACCACCCTTCATCCTGAGTCTCCAGGCTCTGTCTAGGGACCAGTTGCCAAAACATACACACTGGCCCTAGTGCCTAGGTGACGGGAAAAGCAGCCATTGAATTTGGGAAGGTGGTAACTTCTGAGAGTCAGCTGGAAGTTTTATGGAATAAAAAAAACCTGTATCTAGACTTCCAGAGCTGAGTTAAAGACCTACCTACTTGAGATGGTTGGTCTTAAAAGTCAACTTGCAGGGCTGGAGAGATGGCTCAGCTCTTATGACATTGTGCTGTTTCTGTAGAGGATTCTTGTTCAGTCCCCAGTGCCCATGAAGTGACTCACAACTGCCTATAACTCTCCTCCAGGGACTCTGGCTCCCCCTTGTGGCCTCCAAGGCATGCATCATGCGCATATACACATTCTTAATAGAAATCTTAAAAAAAAAAAAAAAAGATTTATTTATTTATTATTTATACAGTACTCTACCAAGACGTGTGCCTGCACACCGAAAGAGGTCACCAGAACTCAGTATGGATGGCCGTGAGCCACCACGTGGTTGCCGGGAATTGAACTCAGGACCTTTGGAAGAGCAGACAAGGCTCTTAACCTCTGACCCATCTCTCCAGCCCCACATAGACATTAAAAAAAAAAATAATAATTTGCCACGATTTAGAATAATCCAAGAGGAGAGCCTCAACTGAGGAACTGTCTAGATCAAGTTGGCTGGTGGGAGGGATTGTCTTAACAGTTAATTAATGTAAGAAGACCCAGTCCATCTTGGGTGACACCATTCCCTAGGCTGGCCCCTACAGTATATAAGGGTAAATAACGCTTACAAGCAAATAGGGAGCATGGATGTCTTCATTTCTCTGTGTTGTGACCAGCTGTCTCAAAACTCCTGCCTCTATGCCTTCCCTGTACCAATGAATTGTTACTTGGAATTGTAAGTAGGATGAAGCCCCGCCTCCCTAGGTTGCTTTTTGTCAGGGTATTTTATCACAGCAACAGAAGGAAAACTAGGACAGCCTTTGAAAGAGAATCCTCTAG